>NC_137803.1:15582040-16099540 GCF_963383645.1 Muscardinus avellanarius
CTCTTGCAAATTGCATCGATTTCTGCCTGTGAGTGATTACTGGGAGGGTGCGTGCTTCCTGGGGGCCGACAGGTCCAACACAACACAAAGATGTCTAATGCAATGTGATCCTTCCAGTGTTTCATTTACAATGCTGGTTACATTTGTTGAAAAATTATTACCAAGCACCTAACAAATTTCTATCAATGTTCCAGGCATTTTTCAGACACACTTAATTAAAAATTTTAAGGCTGGGCATAGTGGCACACACTTGTAATCCCAGCATTCGGGTGGTGGAGAACAGAGGATCACGGTTCACGGACAGCCTCAGCTACTTAGCCAGGGCCTTCACAACTTAGTGAGACCCTGTTTCAAAAATAAAAAGAGCTGGGCATGGTGGCACATGCTTGTAATCCCCGCGCTTGGGAGGCTGAGACAGGAGGATTGCACAGGTTCAAAGCCAGCCTCAGCTACTTAGTGAGGTTCTCAGCAACTTAGTGAGACCCTGTTTCCAAGTAAAATATTTAAAAATGGGTCTGGGAGTATAGCTCAGAGGTAGAAAGCCCCTGGGTTCCACCCCCAGTACCACAAAAATAAATAAATAAATAAATAAATAAATAAATAAATAAACTAAAAAATAGAGCTGGAGGTATAACTCTAACTCTGTGGTAGAATGTCCCTGGCTTCCACCCCCAGGACTGCAAATAAATAAACAAATATGAAAAATAGGGCTGGGGTGTAGCTCAGAGGTACATTGCCCCTGGGTTTTATCCCCAGTATCACACACACACACAGACACACACACAAAATGAATAGCCAAGGTTTGTACTGGAGAGATGACATTCTCCTGGAGTGAATATGGGTCCCTAAGACTAAGAGAAGGTGAGGCTAGTGGTCCAGCTTGTCAGAAATTGGACGTTCAGTCATCTTGGGCTAAGATGTCATGAAAGTGGGCTCAAGAAAAGCTTACTTTTAAGGAGCTATTGTTTGGGATATGAGCTGGACTGCCAGTGATCTGGCTCCTGGTATGGAAAAGCTCCTGGTATTCAAACTGGAATATATAAAAAAGCTTGAAATATGCCAAACCTTTGCTTGCATTCTGCTTGTGGGAGGGAGGTAATAAAGTTTATAAGCATGTCAGGTGATGACAATCTGTGGAGTTTGGTGATGTAAGGAGGATAGCATTGGAGGGAACATGGTGACTGTCCATAGGACATTAGAGGTCAGAATGAAGTGATGGAGGGACTCCTGTGCAATGGCTAGGGTGAGGCAAATCCAGGAGATATGAATCCCGGAGGTTGGGGCTAATATGATGCATTCAATAACAGCAAGAATTTATGAGTGAGTGGAGTAGAGGAGTCGGGAAAGTAGAAAGTGTTGAGCTCTGCAGAGAAAGAGGAAGCTACCTTGTATGCAATTTTCTTGGCCACTTTTAAGAATTTGATCTTTTATCTTCAGTGAGATAGGCATAACCATTAATGACCAGTGAGCTAAGGAGTGAGAGGAAGTGCCTTAGATTTTAAAGGATCAAACTGATTGCTATGTTAAGAAAATGCTACAAGTCAAATACAGTGGTGCAAGCCTGTAATCTCAGACTTGGGAGGCTGAGAAAGGAGAATCACCGGTTTGAAGCCAGCCTCAGCGATTTAGCGAAGCTCTCCACAACATAGCGAGACCCCAATTTTAGAGCTAGGGGTATAGCTCAGAGGTTGAATGCCTTTGGGTTCAAATCTCACAACCTCAAAAATAAAAAGAAGAAAAGAAAAGAAGGAAGTAAGGAAAGGCTACAAGTTAGCAAGGGCAGAAGCAGAACCACAAATTATGATTCTACATGGTGATGCCGAGGGGTTGAGAGATGTAGGCACTTGGACTCACGACGGTAGCATTGCAAATGGTGCTGATGCAAGGATGTAAGATCTACAGAGACATTTCTTAGCACAGACACAACAGAACTGTTGGCTGGATCGCCTCCTGGATCGGAAATGTAAGAGAATATGCAAGGTTTAAGAAAATGTAAGGCATGAGAGAGGGTGTAAGAGAAAGTGATAAGCCAAATATGATGACAATATTTTAATATAAAAAAGATGAGTTGGAGCTTACAACTATTTAAGTGGGAAAGATTGCATGAAGAAAGGGCGTGGGATGTTTATGGAAGGCTGGAGTGGAATGAGGTATCAGCCCAGAATTGGAGAGAAGTTGAAGACACAAAATGAAAAATGTATTAAAATATGTGTGGCATATTAAACATATGTTAGGATATAAATAAATATATGTAGCATATTAAATATAGGTTAAATATCATAAACCTTGTTCTAACATTATTTCTTAAGAGTAATAGTAGCCAGAAAAGAAGAACAAGGACTTATCACGGAAGAATTGCAAAACTTAAAAGATAGTGTAGTGGTTTGAATTTAGAATGTACCCTAGCCTTCATAGAAACAAGACAAAAATATTGGAAATGAGGCTCGGTTGCTTAGAAGGGGTCCTTTGGTGTGTGGCCGTGGGGGTTGTCTAAGGTCTCTTCTCCCCCTACTCTCTAGCTTTCATCCCCAATGATGTCAGAGCACAATTCTTACTCTCTCCCTCTCTCTGCTTATCACCACCATACCCTGAGCTCCACAGACCCAGCCTGACATGGACTGAACCCTGAAATCTCAAAAACTTTGAACAAATAAACCTTCCTTGCTCTAACTCGTGTGGTCAGTCATTTCCATTTACAGCAGTGATAACGGTGACCTAAACAGGTGGGAAGATGAGGAGGATCCAGAAATGGTGACTGGAGAAACAGTCGGTGGAATTGGAGAGAAATCAGAAAGAGAACAGTGCAGGAGTTCAAAAGCCGAGTGTTTCGAGAAGAGAGAATTCCTGGTATCAAATACTTCTAAGAAAGAAAGAGAGCTGGGAACTCTGAGCAATGACCCTTCTGAGTAGAGGGCGTCAATTGGCAATCTTGACAAGAATGGTGATTAAAGCCTGATTGCAAAGAAGTCCAGAGCACATCAGAGCATCAGAGGGGACAGTATGTATAAAGGGCAGTTTAAAGAAGTTCTTCTGTAAAGTGAAGTGGAATGATAGCCGTAAAGTGATGTGTGCTCAATGGACTATTAAAAGTACATTGAAGTCCTGATGGAAAAAAGAAATCTGATATTGAAAATAAAAAAGACAGCTGCCAAGAAGAGCCGACTGGAGGTTAGCCTTGGATCACATCACACACTTTGAAACACAAGACAGGGCGGAGTGGGCGGGCGCCAAGGGCAGTGGATTGAGGGGAGGGAGCAGAGGGAAGTTCTTTTACATTTTCAGGAGAGTTCAGACAGGTTATCAGCAGGCAAAGGGTGGATAAGAAGGTGTTATTAAAGGTCTGATGAGATAAGTCAGTATAAAGTTTATAGAGAAGTGGTAACAAGGATTTGAATGAAGAACTAAAATAGCATTGCGGGGCCTTTATGGGGGACACTGGGGATGGAACCTAGGGGCGTCCTACCTCCAAAGCACACCTCCAGCTCTTTTTAATTTTTACATTGAAACACTGCCTCACTAAGTTGCTAAGGGTCCTTCCAAGTTGCTGAGCCTGGTCTGGAACATACCATCCTCCTGACTCTGCATCTCAGACACTGGGACTAGACGTGCACACCACAGAATCTGACTGCAGGGCATATTTTAGGAAGAGATTGTGAATTTAGAATGATTTATGAAGATGCCTATTGTCCAACACAAGAATTAAGAGTATTTATCATTATACTGAACACTCACCATTCTCTTTAGCCAACCCCACCACAAAGGAATGGCTTCTCACTCTCTGTATTACTATCATATGATGATAATATATTTCTGAATAGAATTTTACTGTATAAATAATTTCACTGATTTTTTTTTAACTTAAAGTGGATATTTTTATATTAACAATACACATTTAATCTATACCTTAAATGGCCAATGTTTCTTTGAATTACACTATTATACTTAAAACATTACGACATATATTTTGTGGTACTAGGCATTGAACCCTGGGGCATTCTCTCTCTGACTACATTGTAGCCTGATTTTTTTATTCTGAATTTTGAAACAGAGTCTCACTACGTTACAGAGGGCCTCACTAAGTAGCTGAGGCTGGCCAAGAACCTGCAACCCCCTGTCTCATCTTAACAAGTACTGAGATTACAAGCATAAGCCTCCATGCCTGGATTATTCTGATATTTTTGGTCATCTTTTCTAATTGTTAATGCAATACTGTGGTGAGCCTCCTTGAATATAACACTCTACCTCACCCAACAATACCCCTCTTTCATAATATATGCTTTTTTTTGGTATGGAAAAAGCTCATGTAGTGAACGCATGGTGCCCAGTGCAGCAGGGTTCAGAGGTAAGTCACTGAAGGCATGCTCAAGGGCATGATATATTTCCCAGGTCCCCTCCTCTCACTCTCTCTACTTTTTTGGGGTGGTATTTCTTTACCACGCCTTGTGGCCCTGGTGTGAGCCTTGGAGGCAGCAAACTATGGACTGACCTTTAAAACTGTGAACCAAATAAACCTTTTCTGACAACCTGACAAGTTAAGTTTGCCAGGTATTTTGGTCACAGAAATAAAAAAGCTGGATGAAACAACATCCTAGGAAGGAAGGAAGGAAGGAAGGACAGTCACAAGCAGGCACTCTCTCAAAACTCTTGATGAGTAATGTTAAATTGCTTCTGAAAAAAAAAAAAAAGTTTTCCTAACCTACACTTGGACCAGTAGCAGATGACAAGGATTTCCCTACATACTCACCATAACTGAACTCTATCATTCTCAAATATCTTTCCCACTAGTTCTATTTGATGATTACTAAGTACAAATCATATCAGCATTTTAATGTGCTTTTATTGGTGCAGTGTTGTCGCACATCATAATTTAAATTATGTTGATGGTGACATTCATGCACACAGCACTTGGTGTCCCCCTGCCTCTCTGTTTTCCCTCTTCCCAAAACAGAGGACTGAGATTGAAGTAGGTCTCTTTCACATATGTACACATAGTTGATGACAGTATTTCCACTAGTGAACCTCAGTCTTCCTCTTCCCCTTCCCTTAGACCTCCTTCCTGGATCCACTGAGATTTCTCTGATATCAGTTTAAAGATATGAAGGGAGCACTTACAAAATTACATTAAAATAATAAAATGAATAAGCTATTTGAAGCTTCTTAATCTTCAGATAACCTTCTTTAGTTTGTGAACTAAATTATATGTAAACATTTACGTATGTAAACTAATCAAACATATAATTTATATATACATATATTAGGCACATAAACAAAATCGTATCTATGTACATTTTGAATTTATAAGTATAGATATCCTAATTGCAATATGTATGGATCTTGACACCTAATTTAAAAAGTTACAGTTTTGTATTGTTCTACTGGCCACTGACTATTTTGAAAGCAACAAATTGACTTTTTGAAAGAGACACTTAAATTTCAAAGAGCAAAGAATGTATATGTAAAAGATAATGGTATGGACATAAAATTTGTAAGACCTGCAACAGACATGGCAATGAATATTTCCTAGATGTTCTGTGGCAATCTTGATTTTAAAAAGCTAGAAAAAAAACTAGAAATGCCAATATTTCTTTGCATCCAAATTATGCTCCCCAACATATCTTTCATACTCATATTTGTAGCACAAAATTCACTATCTGCCTATGTGATTTCATTTTTGGCTTAAAGATACATTCCTCTACCCCAAAGGAAATATACAATAAAAGACGCATATGGGGTAACCTAGAGATATCAATGTCACCATCTTAATGTTTTTATAGAAAAACACTTCAAAACATTTGGGCACAAATATTTTGTCTACTGGACAGCATGTAATCCAAAGAGAAAACAGCTAACTTTTCAGAAATGAATCTATTTTATAAACCATAACTTAAAAAGTGTGCTAACACCCAAGCATGGTGGCACAGGCCTGTAATCCCATTTCTTGGGAGGCTGAGACAGGAGGATTACAGGTCCAAGGGCAATTTAGGAAGGTCCACAGCAACTTAGTGAGACTGATTCCAAACAAAAAAATAAAATATTGCTGAGGTTGCAGCTTGGGGTTAGAATGCTTTTGGATTCAATCTTCAGTAACACACACACACACACACACACACACACACACACACACACACGTCTAACAAGATAATGTCTTTTATCATAATGTATTGAATAGATATGGCTGTTTATTTTAATTAGGTCTTTTTTTTTACCTGCTAGGTTTGAATTAGAATAACAAAAAACTTAGCGAGCACTCTGTATGCACAATCCTGTTTGTTGTATTATCAACAACACAATTCAACTAAAATAAGAAAAAGAAACAGATCAAGAAAGTAAACCTTGTTGTATGTTTTAATTTGCTTATTTTCCTGGTCCTTATGGATTTTACTTGACCATTTTCAGAATCAAACCAACTTATGAGTCTCTATCCTCAGACTGGTTTCAGGTGCCTCCTGTGTGGTCTTAAGGACAGAATTTCTAATAAGAGAGGAAATCAGCTAACGATGATGAGGAAGTCAGCTGGGTCTCATGCTTAGATTATTGCTTCACAGCAGGCGAGGGCCATTCTCATAAAACAGGGTAATTACAGTGAGTTTACCACATAGAGGCATGCTGTAGTGTCTAAGAATATAATCACCTTAAACACCATTGGTGGAAAAGGGGGAAAATGGAATCTTAATTATCACGTACAATAATCCTGAGATGTAGAGATATACTATTGCTCTTATTTTCTCATGTGAAAACTAGGATTCAGCGAGGTCAACGGGCACTCTCAAGGGAGGGGCATGGAGAGGCTCATTCTCTGCATTTTGGGGCTGGTGCCTGGTGGTGATGGTTCTGCACTGTGCAGTTACAATGAGCAGTGAGCAGGAAGCTATTAGGATTTCCCAAGGCAAACTCAGCTGGAAGACAGAAAAGCAAATTGGAAAAGACCTTGGAGGCAGCCTTGTTGTTCCCTTGAAATACATGAATTTTTTATTCTGAGTTCTGAAATCAAAATATTCATACCTTTCCCATTGGCTAACCTAATGTCTGATATGCAAATGACAAGACTCTACCATAAAACTCTTCCAATGATGTTAGTACTGATAATACAACTAGTTTGTGATTATTCACCTTTGCAAATTCTGTATGTGTGTGTGTGTGTGTGTGTGTGTATGTGTGTGTGTGTGTGTGTGTGTGTTGTACTGAAAATTGAATTCAGGGACATTTTACTTTCGAGTCACACCTCTAGTCCTTTTTACTTTTTGTTTTGAAACAGTATCTCACTAGTTTGGTGAGAGTCTCTCTAAGTTGCAGAGGCTGGTCTGGAACCTTGCACTCCTCCTGCCTCCCAATTGACGGGATTATAGGTGTGTTTCTAACAGGTATACAAAGGGCTTAAGTTTCATCTCAACACAGAAAGTGGTACTGATTATATATAATGACCTGTATTTCTAAAACTTTTGTTGCCCTTGAATATCACAACTTAGCTTTTTTCTTATCTTCAAAGTTTAAAGAATGATCTTAGAGTGAATGAGAGAAAAAAGATTAATTTTTTATTGAGGAATTAAAGAATGATAAGATGGTTATCAACTAATTTTATTTACTTTATTTTCTTAAATACTTTTTTTTTTTGGTGATACTGTGGTTCCTAGAAGCCCTTTTACCTCTGGGCTACACTCCCAGACCTATTCTATACTTTTTTAGTTTTGGAAACAGGATCTCTTAAGCCAGCAGGGCTAGCTTCGAACCAACACAATCCTCCTGTCTCTGCCTCCCACGCGTGGGGATTACAAGCGCACGCCACCACGCCTGGCCTTAAATAATTATTTTAAAAATAAAAGTACTGATGATAAATTTTGAATCAAGCTGGTCATGGTGGTACACACCTGTAATCCCAGTACTTGGGAGGATTAGAAAAAAGGATTGCAGGTTCGCAGCTAACCTCAGCTAATTAGTGATGCCCTCTGCAATTTAGTGAGACTCTGTTTTAAAATAAAAATTAAAGAAATAGGGCTGGGGGTGTGTCTCTGAGGTAGTATGCCCCTGGGTTCAATACCTAGTGTCACAAAAACTTTTGGAATCAAATTAATTGCATTCTATTAATAATTCCAAGTGATAAGAATAATGAAGCAATATTAAATAAATATACAATAAACCAGGCAGGGTGGTGCATGCTTGTAATTGCAACACTTGGGAGGCTGACACAGGAGGATCACACAGGTTCAAAGCCAGCCTCAGCTACTACTTAATGTGAGGCTCTCAGCAACTTAGTGAGACCCTGTTTCCAAATAAAATATAAAATAGGTCTGAGAGTATAACCCAGAGTTAGAAAGCCCCTGGGTCCCATCCCCAGTACAATAAGCCAAGCGTAGTGGTGCATGCCTATAATCCAGTACTTGGGAGGCTGAGACAGGAGTCTCACAGGTTGGAGTCCAACCTCAGCAACTTAGAGGGATCCTTTTTCAAAATAAAAAATAAAATAGGGTTGGGGTGTAGTTCACAGGAAGAATGCTCCTAAACTAAGGTTTAATCCTTAGTACCACAGAATAAATAATGGAGAGAGAGAAAGTGAGGGATAGAGGGAAGGAGGGAAGAAGGAAGGAAAGAGGAAATCTTAAGAATTTATATAAGATGATCTTTTTAAACATGGCTTCCCATGAAAATATATTTAATGATGCCTAGTTTCTTTTTATTTCAGAGGTTCTTCTCTAGGTCAATGAGAGATCATAAAAACAGTCAGTAAGACTGGCTTCTCCAGAAGTATAAACTCCTTAAACACATCTGCTCTGAAGCAAAAACAGAGTAGGGTTTAGTCACCCGTGACAGAAGATAGCAAAGACTGGCCTGCTACAAAGAAGCAGGACGAGTCAACAATTTTTTAGGAATGATCATTATGCAGCAAAGGACAGTAAACTGGCTCCCTACAATGACTGCTAGTACAGACAAACACCTCTATGATGTTCATCCATGTTCAATTCATAATCTAAGAATCCTTGCAAAGTTTAATTAGAGCCTTCTCCTAGCAACCAGTTAATATAATTACATTCCCGACACCCACTCTACTCAGATAACTTTTAAGTTAGAAGCTTGAGACAGAGACAAGATAATGTGTTCTCTATTTTGTTAAAAGTGGGGAAGGAAGAGAATAATTTCTGGAAAAAAAAATCAAAGCCTGAAATATATCAAAGGCAGAGAGGAAATCAGATAAAAAATCCAAGACCAGAGCTCAGTTATCAGCAGAAGCAGATATAGCCACCAGGAATATTTAGCTTGAAATTGAAGTAAGCCTCATCTCAGGAAGAATGCCACTTGTACATGCTCTTGTGGAACAGAAGCAAATTTTATTTAATAATTATTTAACCAAGCCTGAAGACCAGGAATCTATTATAAACACATAGAGACACAATATGTAAGAACTAAAATTTATCTCAGAGATCACAATCTGGCTAAATTTTTAAGCAAATGGGCACTCTCACGGCCAGATTATCAAGTAAGATGCTGAAGTTTACACAATTAACAGCAAATCGAACATCAGAGTCCAGAACTATTTGTTTAAAATCTTAGGTTCGCTACACCATAGCAGATAAGTAAAATACCAACCCTGGAAAAAAGCAAATTTTGATAAACATAAAGAATGGACCTGTGTTTGGGTGAAAGGAAAGCAATTTGATTAATGTGAGTCACTGTAATGGTACCCAAGGAAAACAGAGAAAACCTGAAAATGGAAAAAAGAAACAGCTCAAGAACAGCCAACATCTCATTGAGTGCTTGTGATTGGATGTAGAAGAGAACTAGAGAGTATTTATTTCTTTTTCTCTGTTTTACTGAGATTGAATGTATAACTCTTGTTTAAACTCTACAAGAAAATAATGCCAGATTCCTGATCTTTCCTTCCAAATGGGACTTCTTTTCTTCTTTTTTTCTGGTACTGAGAATTGAATCCTGGGGCATTCTACTTCCAAGATATACCCCCAGATCTTTGTATTATGAAACAGCATTTCACTATGTTGCTGAGAGCCTTGCTAAATTGTCATCCCTTTATCTCAACTTCCCTAGTATTGAACCAGCATGCATCATCACACCCTGCTGGAATCACTTTTCTATGAAAACAAAAGAGAGTGGCATAGAGATTCAGAAAAAGATCAGAAGATACTTTTTACCCATTCTGTCCCTAACGTACTTCTGCAAATCTCAAGCATTGTTAGCTGTGTGTGCTGAGTATCAAGGGCCAAAGGGAAAAAACATCTTGAGGACATGGTTACTGCCCTTTATCTTGCCACTCATCTAAGGCAAAAGCTGTTTTCTATCCATCTGAAGGCCAGATTGCATTATACTTTTACTGTATGAAATATAGCATTCCTCCTTTGAGAATATTTTATATCATATGGTGTAAGGCCCCAATTAAGTACAACAATAGATGCTGTCCTGATTTGGGGGCCTCCAATGGTCAAATCACAAGTTCCCTTCCCAACTCTACTCATAAGAACAAGGGCCCCCACCTTCCCTCCTTATTAAAGTGACTAGAAGCAGATCCTGCTAATCCTACAGTAGTGTGTTTCCATGCCCTGCTGGATGGTAGAATTTTTCAGACAGGCCAATCGCATCATTTCAAGGAAAGAATATCACCTGCCTGGATGCTTCAAAGCACCCCTCAGCCCATGGATATTCACCATGCTTCTGGATGCAGTCATGTGTGATCTTTATGACATGCAGCATCCTGCTCCCCCACTGTGTGTATGTATATATGACAATAATCTTCTGTTGTTCTCATCTGTCATGTGTCAGGGGTCATATGTTTGAGGTTCCCAGTATTTTATGGCAAGAATCTCTTCCTCTCCAAAGTATAAATAGGAAACAGTTACAACGTGTCATCAACAGCCCTCTGATGGCTCCCTATGACTTTGGAAGATATTTCTATAGTCAGGGAGACCAATAACTTCATCTGGCTTTCATGAGCATGATGAAGAGTTAGCTGACAATGCTGGATTCCTCCTGCTTCAGTCACACCACCCTGTCCTGCACTCTCCAGCTATAGCCACATCAACTACCCTCTTCTCCTGGTACAACTTTCTATGTTTTGTTTTTGTCTTTGTTTTTGTACTGTTTATTGTATATTTGTTTTTATTTTTATGTGGATGATATTGAAAATGGCATACATTCAGACTGTGCTTGGTGTCCTCTCCCCCCCCTTCCCCTTCTTCCTTCCCAACAATGAGTGTCCCCATTAACCATGCTACATTCATATTTTTACATATTCAGATGTAGCTCCTCCATTAATCAGCCTCAGCCTTCTTCCTCTAGGTCTCCACCAACAGATGAATGGATTGCAAAATTTTGTGAAACTTTCTATGTTTAAAGCATATGATGCAGCCAGGTATGGTGGCTCACCCTTGTAATCTCAGTACTTGAGAGGCTAACGTAGAAGGATCACAGACTCCTGGACAGTCTTATCAATATAGTAATATCAGCAACCTAGTGAGGGATCCTGTTTCAAATAAAATAAAAAGGGCTGGGGGTGTAACTCAGAGGTAGAATGGCCCTGGATTCAATCACCAGGAGTCACCCTCTCTCAAGAAAAGCAAATGAGGCTTGGCCTTGCCAAACACATTCAACTCCTTTTAAGTCTGATAGTAAGTCCATTTTGTCCCACCCTTTACTGTTTCAGTTGTTCTACGCTAACCATTTCTAATTTTTCTCATCTCCATTGTAATGAGGACCCAATTGAATTATATTATTAATTGAATAGTATGCTCCTCATGATGAAAAATTTGAAATCAACATTTGAGTCATATTTATAGAATATGTAGCTGAGAACTTCATAGATATTACTTAAACACCTACTATAGGCTGGATTATTCCTATCCACTTGTTGAGTCACTTGATAAGCCCTTTTACACATACAACGTGGAATATCTGCTTTAGAGTTAGCCTTACATAATGTATTATTTGTGCATTTATTGCAATATACTGAAGGTTAAAGGTTGTCTCAACACTACTTGGAGCCACTTTGAATGACTAAATTAGCTTTTGTTTGTTTGTAAAAATTTAAAAAACAGGTTAGATCCAACAGATCATTTATCTTACACACCACAAAATGCCCTGCACTTATTTCAAAGGCATTTTAATTTTTAAAATAAAAAACTAACGACGGGCGCGGTGGCGCATGCTTGTAATCCCCGGGCTTGGGAAGCGGAGACAGGAGGATCACTCAGGTTTGAAGCCAGCCACACTGGCTTAAGAAGTAGAAGGGTTTCCAGGTACCCCAGTACCACGAAAAAAATTAAAATAAATTAAAATAAAAATAAATAAAAATTAAAATTAAAAAATAAAAAATAAAAAGTAAAAACAAACCATTCATTTTGAATTTATTTTAAAGAAACTTGACATCAGAACTAGAGAAATAGACATTCTATTTATTTCTCCAAAATGCTAAAAAATAATCTGTCAAATTAAAGCCAGCAATACTTAATGAACTATTGGAATGTTTGGAATTATGTGTATATTAAAGAATTATCTTTAAAAATACATCAAATTATTCTGAATCCTTTACCAGTCTTGTTGTGCTATTGTGTTGAGTACCTATAATGTCTTAAGCATTTTCATTTCATTTTCTAATCATAGCAATTATCAAAGGGTTCAAGGCAGTTGTTTATTCCTCAAGAGTTGACGAGTTTGTAAGTCACTGCACGTGTTCAAACCGCAGTCCTTGCCATCTATTACCTTCTGTAAAGGCCAACTTCTCTACTATTAAATTGGGAAAAATAATAGTACATCTATGCCAAGGGGTCTTTTTGTATTAAGGTAGAATATGTGTGAAGCCTTTAGTAGAGTGTTTGTCCCAAAGCAAAAGCTCAACATACATGAACCGTTTTTACCAACAAAATATTACTACATCAGATCCTGTCTTTTCAGGCAGTACATTACAGGTCATAAATATACAATCATTAGGCTCCTAAATCAGATTTAATATGTAGTATTAAAAAACTTGGTATGTATGACAGATATGAGCTTCTTTTGTGAAAAGCAAGTATAGACGGAGCAAATTTATATTGTCTTATGGAATTGGGTAGAAAATTTGACATTTGAAACTATTACCCTCTGATTTAAGAGCCTAATGATTGTATGTGTATGTCCTATAATGTATTGCTTGAAGAGAGAGAGATTGATGTTATAATAATATTTTATCAGTAATAATGGTTTGTGTATGTGCCAATACATTTAATACATTTGCTCAGGACTATTAAATATGCAGAGGAATGTAAATACTATACAATGGTAGGTTGAAGATAACAATCTTATTCTAAATGAAAATCCTACTTTTAGTGCAAATCTATCTTCTCATCTTTTACTTTAATCATTAAATTTTACTCCCACATTGGCTGGTATTACATTTTATTTCCATAAGACACAAGTAAACAACTTTATCATGATGGGGAGAGAAAAAAAAAAACAGAACAAAACAGAACTTACTCTCCTGGTTCAATGTATTTATGTGGCAGCTGTTAGTGACAAAGTCATGAGTATTTAGCGGTGAACTTATATCCCAACACGTGCATATTTGAAATAGTAGCATTAAAGGATAGAAAAACAACAACAACAACAAAAAAAACTAAATGTGAGACACACACTGTACTTTCTGGAAATGCTCTCCATATGAGCCAAAGCTAATTACTTTCACCGCTAAGAACTGGCACCAAGAAGTTCAGTCTTCTGAGGAAGACAATAATATAAACAAGCCAGACGCTCTCTGTAGAACAGTACATTGCACTCAGTTCCCTGAGCAGGTGGCACCACTGGAGGCCTTGCAGGAAGAATGCCCCAGAACAACCAAGGCTGAGGGTGGTGCTAACACCCAGGAAACGGCAGTAGGCTCTGGAAGAGATGCTGCTGCTGCTTCTCCTTCTCCTTTGCTTTTTCCTTTTCCTTTCTTTTTTTTAATTTATGCTTTCTGTATTAATTTTGGTGTGTGTGGTATTGAACCCATGGATTGGCATTCTACCTCTGAGCTACAAACTCAACCCTTCATTTTTTGTTTTGAAATAGGGTCTTGCTGGGTTGCTGAGAGGCTCACTGAGTTGCTGAAGCTGGTCTTGAACCTGTAATCCTCCTGTCTCAGATTCCCAAGTTACAGAGTTGCAGGTATGTGCCACTGCACCCAGTGTTGGTGGTGACAGTGGAGGCCCCTCTTCATCCTCCTCCTCCCCCCTCCTTCACATACTTGTACCCTACCTCACACTTAATAACTCATAATTTCTAAAGGGCATAATTCTTATATTTTTGCCCATGAGAAGAACCCCAGGCAAATAGGTGGAACAGTTAGATCTGACAATTTTATATCCCAAGCACACAGTATCTTTCTAATCACCCAGGTCCTTGCTTTTCTTTTCTTTTTTTTTTTCTTTTCTTTCTTTTATTTTTTATTTATTTATTTTTGCATTATTGGGGATGGAACCAGGGGCATTCTACCTCCGAGCTACACTCCCAGCCCTATTTTTTATTCTTGATTTTGAAACAGGGTCTTACTGAGTTGCAAAGGGCCTCCCTAAGTAGTAGCTGAGTTTGTCTTTGAACTATGATCCTCCTGTCTCAGCCTCCCAAATGCTGGGATTACAAGCATGCGCCACAATGCCCGGCTTAGGCCCATGCTTTTCAGTTGCTTTTCTGTTTTGATTATTTAGCAATGTGATTTTTTTTTTTTTGCTCCAATGCAGAAACAACATGAAAGTTGGATGCAAGGACATTTAGTTTGATTAAAAAATGATTTGTTAGTCAAAGGACCAAAATCTCCCACTTCTGTTTCACACCTTGGTGAATTCTGTGGCCCTCAAAAATCCCATGAGATACTGTGCAAATCCACAACTCCTAATTATATCTATAGTGTTTCAGCCATGAATTAATTGAGATTGCCAGAACTCTGCATGTATGCGACACCCACATGTTTTTCCCACAAAATCACTAGCCTGACAGGGACGTTAATGTCACAGCCCCAAATTAATATCAGATTTCACCATGGAAACAGACACTTGGATTTTTCTTCAGTATTTTCAATGACAATGTTCTTTAGGACACTGCCCAAGGAAAAAAATTTTCTCCAAATCTAATAAATAGAAAAAATCTCTATTGCCCATAAAAACTTAGATTTATTTCTGTCGACTTGTCAATAAATCCTATTATATGGGTGATATAGGTGGTTTTTAAATTTCTTTTCTTTTGAGAAATTATTTTGTGCAAGTCAAGTCTCTAAACTTCAGTGAGAGACAGACTGCAAGAAAGTTAATTTTAAAATGATACAGTAAGTTCAATGCTAGAGATATACATAGGTTGCTACGGAAACAACTAGATAAGTTCTATAAGTAATTACATTTCCATTTTTTCCATAGCTACAGGAAGATAAAAGCTAAATTCTATGCTCATTCGAAGTAAAAATGTCCACATTTAGCAAAAGTGTTTTTGCCTCATCTTTTCCTGTCAATCCCACTTTCTTTATTTTATAATTTATAATTTATCATACATACTACATATATTGTTTCTGTTAAGAAAAATCGAGGCTAAAATACTGCACTAAAAATGTACAATTCATAATTTTTTACGAGCTATCACTTGCTTTTTAAGTGTTTTTAATTATAGAATAAAATGACAAAATTGAGAATATTTAGTAGTGATATTATATTCCATAAACATTTGTGTATTCTAAACAGAAGAGGGTTAAAAGGTAGAAAAGCAACAACTGAAAATGAAATAAGCATTAGGTATAATGTGTATAATCTGTTTAGTGGGACAGTGATAAGGGAAATGACTCGGAGCCCATTTCTCTAAAACGCACTAATCTATTGATTTATTTGACAGAAAATGTGCTGCCCTTCATTCTGGATCTCATTTAACTTTAAAGAGCCACCTGAAAACTAGTTAACTGGATGACCCTCAAAATTCTGGCACAAACACATTCGCAGAATTGCTTAGAATTATTGCAACAGACCTACCGCTCATTTTGTGAATTAAAGATTGAGCAAGACAGCTGGGCGTGGTGGTGCACACCTCTAATCTCAGTACTTGGGAGTCTGAGACAGGAGGATTATAGTTTCAAGGCCAGCCTAAACAATTTAGCAGGATCCTCCACAACTTAATGAGACCTTGTTTCAAAATATAAAATAAAAAGCAGTGAAGTTGTAGCTGGAAGGCATAATGACCCTGAGTTCAATCCCCAGTCCACAGACACACACACACACACACACACACACACACACACACATACACACACACACACACACACGACTACACTAAAGGCATAGTCATAGGTAGCCTGTGTAGTTGATACAAGGGAAGCACAATTTTCTTACAGAGAAATATGCAGTGTGTGTTCCTTTTCCTTATATAAGTCAGGATATCTTTATCTATGTTGATATCTAATATCACAGTTCCCTTTCTGGGCATTTTGGAAGATGAAACAAATCTAATTGGTCTAAATAAAGATAGACCTTATAATCCAGATCCCATTTTCAGATCCTTGGGTTAGCCAGCTGAACTCCCTGGTGGCTTAAGCTTAAAAACAGACATTGCCTTTGCCTTTGGATTTTTTGTTCTACAAAATAGTCACGTTTTAAGGTGAATAATGTTCTCTTTCACGCTCCGTTCCTTAAAAGTCAGTCCCAAAAGTGTGGAAATAAACTGAATGACCTTCCTTCAGTTGTTTACTATTTGCCAGGTATAGGGATTAGGGAATACAGATATGAACAAAACAAAACAAAAATCTGCTATCTGGGGTTTTCCTTTCTCACTGAGGGTAGACAGATGAATGTAGTCTAGTGTGTCAGAGGAGCAAAACTGAAGAAGGAGAAAAAGTCAGTGAAGTGTCTGATCCAATGTAGCCTCCCTCCAAATACCAGGGAAGGGTGAGACAAAGGCAGAGTGGAAATGTGGAAGTCAGAAAAATCAGAACAAACCCGACTGGTGACCATGACAAATTTGATGACTGAGCGGAAAGAAAGGCATGACTACTGAGCTGAAAAGTAACAAGAGTAGACTTGCTTTTTTATTTTTATTTATTTTTAAAAATTTTATGGATGCATTGTAGTCACATATCTTAATGGGGCACAAGATGGTGGAGGCATACATGCACACATCACTCATTTAGTCCTTCTCCAATTCCTACCCCATTTGCTTCCCCTCCCTTCTCATGTTTGGCTTACTGATTGACTTTGATATGTTTGTGAATGTACATCATGTACATTAGAGAATTTCCCTCTTCCCCTTTCATCACCCTCCGTTAGGTCTCCTTATTTGCTCATCTATGATTTCTCCTTCTTTGTCTAGAGTCCTCCTATGACCTTTTTCCTCCCTAGCTTCCTTATATTAGGGAGAACATCCAACTTTTTACTTTTTATGACTAATCTCACTTAGCATAATTTTCTCCAGTTCCATCCATTTCCCCTCAAATGACATAATTTTGTCCTTCTTTATGGCTGAGTAAAATGCCATTGTGTTCATATCCCGTAGCTTTGTAACTCATCATCTTTTTGGAGGGGATGGGGGTATTGGGGATGAACCTAGGGCATTCTACCTCTGAGCTATACCCCAAACTTTATTTTGAAATAGGGTCTTGCTAAGGTGCTGAGAATCCTGCTACGTTTCGAAGGCTGGCTGAGAACCTGTTAATCATCCTGTCCAAGACTGTCAGGTACTACTGGGATAATACTTGTTTGCCACCACACCTGGCTTAGGTTTGCATTGTAAAAGAATGTTTTTATTATTGTGTAGAAACAGAACTGAAGAAGAGAATCCAGTGCACAATCACAGTGCATGCACCTGCTAGCTATGCCTGGTCCAGTATGCAAACTGTTGAAATGGTAAAATGCAGGAGTGGAAAAGCAAACTCTAAGGACTTTTTTTTTTTTTTTTTTTGGTGGTGGTACTGGGGTTCCTGGAAGCCCTTCTACCTCCAGGCTACACTCCCAGACCTATTTTTACATTTATTTGGAAACAGGGTCTCCTAAGCCAGCGCACGGGGCTGGCTTCAAACCTGCGCGACCCTCCTGTCTCTGCCTCCCAAGCGCGGGGATTACAAGTGTGCGCCACCATGCCCGGCAATAGGGACTTTTGATAGATTGGATATGACATGTAGCAGAAAATTAGCTTCCTGAGCATGGTGTCTAAGTGGCCAGTTTTTATTCTCTAGAAACTCTGGGGGAAGTGCATAACTTGGAGTTTGATCCTGAGCTGGGTTATGAGTATACTGATTTTTAAGACCTTGAAATACAGAAACTTTGAGTTGAAAATGACAGGATTAGTTTCCAAATCAAATTCTCACCTTAATAAATCATATTTTTCAATTTGTTTTGTGTAGATTATTTTGCTGTTTGTGAAAATTCATTAGACACTACTGATAAAGATTGAGAAAATTCATATTCAAGGCATATCAATATATTTAATGTAATTTATATATAGCATTTAAAAATTGTTGATTTTGCCATACTGGTTATTAAACCCAGGGCCTCACACATGCTAGGTACATGCTTTATTACCAATCTACACCTCAGTCCACAGAGCATGATTTTTACATATGTATATATAAAGATTCATTTGTACTTGTTTGCATGAATCTCTACTGCTGCTAAAGCATGCAAAAATTATAGCTTTCCCATGGACTTTGCAACACTAAGTATGGTCAGAACATTTAATTTATGGATGTGAAATGTCAACCCAGTGTTATTTTTAGTATACTAATGAGTCATTGTTTTTTGTTTGTTTGCTTGTTTGAGGGAGTTTGGCTTTTGAGTTTCCTATTAAGTACTTCTAAACCACTTCCACTTTTAAAAATATTTTTCATTTTTTCTTATTAGTGTACTCTGTGGCAAAACAAATTAATGGAATTTTAGAGCCTGTTACTTAGCTTTTTATCAGCTTGTGAAGTCAACTGCTTTGTTTTGTTTTTAATAATTCCTAATTTCATTCTGATTACTTTTACTTTACATTTTACTTACAAGATTAATATGATTTACTTAAGCTTGGATTATTATTAATCCTGTTTAGTGTACCAGTATTGGGAATGGCCTAGGAAGATTTGGGAAAGCTCTGATTATTAATATATTTCAAAAGAAAATAATTGATATTTCAAAAATAGTTGTATCAAAATGGCGGCAGACATGGGTACGGGACAGATCTGTGCAAGGATTTGACCTCTGCCTAAAACAGGCAGTTATTTCAATGTAAATTAACCTAGCTCAAAATAATTAACAAGTCAATAGAGGAGAGATAGGACTTCTGCTTTCTAAAGAGATCTATGTGATGATCTAGGGATGATAGGGCAGGCTTTGACCTTGCCCTTCAGGAAAGGAGAAGTCTTGCCACACCTGGGTGGGGGAGGTACCTTACAGGGTTAAAGGGAGGTACCTTACAGGGATGTTTGCTAAGTCAGAATTACGTAAACAAGATGGAGGTCATGGGTATAAAAAGTCCGGTCCATGAGCCAGACCTTTGGTGTACTCAGTCGAGTCATTCCCTCATGCCATTTTGGTATGGGGCTGTATTTCTATTTTCTGTATTTCTATCTTTCTAATAAACTTCTTTAAATCTTCAGCAACTGTCCAAGCTATGCATATTTATTCTTAGCTTAGGACAAGAATCCAAGATTTTTTCTTCTGTTTGGGGTCGTTTTGAGTTTTGTTATGGGTTGGGGAAAAGTGTGTCCGGGACCCTAGCAGGGGTTCCCGGGGAACAGTTTCCACAAACCATATTCTCCCAATCTGTAACATTTATTTTTTTTTTATGATTTTACAAGAATTTAAGTTTTAGAACTTCTAGAAAAAGTTTATTCATCCTCTGTTTAAATATTGTCTCTTCCTCATTATTTTCATCCAACATTCTGGGTTTTTTGATAAACCGAGTCATTCTTTACTGATTTCATTGACTCCTCTTTTTTTTTCTTAGGTACTAGGGATGAATCCCAGGGGCATTTTACCTCTGATCTACACCCCCTGCCCTATTTTTCTTTTTTCTTTTCTTTTCTTTTTTTCTTTCTTTTTTTTTTTTTTTTTTTTTTTTTTTGGTGGTACTGGGGTTCCTGGAAGCCCTTCTACCTCTGGGCTACACTCCCAGACCTATTTTTTTACATTTTTATTTGGAAACAGGGTCTCCCAAGCCAGCGCGCGGCTGGCTTTGAACCTGCGAGATCCTCCTGTCTCTGCCTCCCAAGGGCAGGGATTACAAGCATGCACCACCACGCCCGGCTATTTTTCATTCTTTATTTTGAAACAGGGTCTCACTACATTGCAGAGGGCCTCACTAAGTAGTAGCTGAGGCTGTCCGCGAACCGCAATCCTCTGATCTTAGCCTCCCGAATGCTGAGATTACAAGTGTGCGCCACCACACCCATCTTGTATTCTTCTCTTTATGAAGCTTCAATTTCACAGTCTCTTCTTATTGCTTCTGAAAGGTTTGAGCTGCTGCCCTGCAGGGGGCAGGGCCGGAAGCTAGGAGGCAGAGCCCTGTGATTCCCAGAGGAGACCACGCCTCTCGATCTGAGAGAAGCTCGATCTGAGAGAAGCCTAATAGAGGCAGAGAGACGCACTCTCCCCCACTAACCCCCGTGGGCCCACGGGGGCTGGTGGTCGACTCTCCACGAATAAAGGCATGCACATCACCTATAATGGATTTCCACGTGTACTTGTGCGCCAATGGGACCCGCCACATCTTTATTTATTAATCAGCTTCAAACATGACTTTTTAAGCCAGTAATTGAATTATCTGAAGTTTTGGGGAAAGAATTCTACAGATTACAGCCTCTGTGATTCTTTACTAATTTATTTTTTCCTCACAACTTTGGTAATTTTAGGATGGGAACGTATTTTGACTCCAGCATTATCTCAGAGAAGTTTGGTATGTCTTATCTGGATGTTGTAGAGAGGCATTAGTGGGGTTAATATTTGTCTGTGTGGAATTTGATTCTCAGACACCAGAAGGTATCAAAAACTAAAGCCGTAAGACAGATTTGAGTTTCATAATCAGACAATATAAAGACAAACTAAAAACATCAAATTGAAAGAACTAGACTTGGAATTTATGTCATCCTTGAAGCAGCTAAGAGTCATGGTCTGGCTGATTTAACTTTGGGTAAAATATAATCTGAACAACATAGGATGATCCTGGACAATGGTTCCAAATTACAAGGTGATCTTGACTTTTCTGCCTTTATAGATTGGAAGTTCCATTGATATGGTGGAATAATAGCCAATTTTTTAAAAATCCTGACCAAATATATTTAAAAAACAAAAAAAAATCAGATCAATTTACTTGATTCAAATAACCACTTATGTCTTCTTCAAAATTGGATTTAACACAGAAAAATTGATAGCAAGTGTTGAAGTTCAAAGTGATTTTTAAATGTTTTCTCAAAATAATTACACAGTGAAATTCTTTACTAAAGAATCTGACCTGAATATAGTGACAAAAAGAGTGTATTTTTGTTAAAAAAAAGAAATAAGTTTAAAATTGGGAAGCCTATTATTAAGTCATTTTGGCTAAGTCATAGATGAACAAATAACGTGACCTAACTGTACCAGTATTGGGAACAGCCTAGGAAGATTTGGAAAAGCTCTGATTATTAATATATTTCAAAAGAAAATAATTGATATATTTCAAAAATAGTTGTGTCAAAATGGCAGCAGACATGGGTAAAGAAAGGACTTTATTTCTGCCTAAAACAGGCAGCTATTCCAATGTAAATTGACCTAGCTCAAAATAATTAACAAGTCAAAAGAGGAGAGCTAGGGCTTCCTCTTTTTAAAGACAGATCTACATGATGACCTAGGGAGGATGGGGCAGGGTCTGACCTTGCCCTTCAGGAAAGGAGAGGCCTTGCCACACCTGGTCGGGGGAGGTACCTTACAGGGTTCAGGGGAGGTATCTTACAGGGATGTTTACTACTCAGGATTACGTGAACAAGATGGAGGTCATGGGTATAAAAAAGGCTGGGTCCACGTGCAATCCCTTTGGTGTACTCATTCGAGCCGTCCCTCCATGCCAGTCTAGTATGGAGCTGTTCCTCTTCTCTGTATTTCTATCTTTTAATAAACTTCTTTAAATCTTCAGCAAGAGTTCGGGCTAATGTGTATTTATACTTAGCTCAGAACAAGAACCCACGGTTTTTCTCTGTTTTTCTGTTTGTGTGGTTGTGGTGGGGGAATTACTTCTCCCCTCACACAACAAATACATTTCACCGCAACACTAACTAAGGGAAATGAGAGGGGAGAAGAGGAAAATTTCCAATGCACATGATGTACATTCATAGGGATATCAAATTCATTCAGTAATGAATGCCTAGGAGCTAATGTAAGCACTGAAAAATGCACCATTTTGCAATTAAAAGTAAAGAATTTAACTATTACTTATTCTTCAAAAAATTTAAAACACTTTTAAATATGTGCTTGTGAATGTGAAAATAAATTTTTGTTAAATTTACACCTTAAAACTGTACTAAGTATTGGGAATGGCTTAGGAAGATTTGAGAAAGCTCGGATTATTAATAGATATATTTCAGAAAATATTGGGTCAAAATGGCAGACCTGGAGAGAGAAAGGCTTGGCTTCGGTCAGGAAACAAACAGCTATTGAAACTTAGATTGACTTAGTTAAAAGTAATTAGTGAGTCAATAGGAGAGGGGAGCTAGGCCTTTCTCTGTCTAAAGACAGATCTACATGATTAGATAAGCTAGCTTGGATGGGAGGAAGGGCTAACCTTTGTGAAAGGAGACACCTTGCCACACCTTGCCGGGGGAGGTACCTCACAAGTTAAGGGGAGGTACCTTACAGGGACATCAGAATTATGTAAACAAGATGGAGGTCATGGGTATAAAAAGTCTGGTCCATGTGCTGTATCTTTGGGGTGGTGAATTGGCTCTGTGTGGTTTGAGGGAAATTGTGTCCATGACCCTAACAGGGGTCCCCAGGAACAGTTTCCCCAAAACCATATTCTCCCAATCCATAACATATTTATCCTAACAAAAACTTTTAAGTTAAAATAACCAAAAGTGCTAGTTTTTGTGCTAATGTGTAAATATATAACATTGTTTTTTCTTTTATCATAGTAGGCTTAGATTTATTTTGGCTCCAGAGAACGGAACTAAGAAAAATAGTTTAAGTTAAAAATTTCTCATTTCTAGGCAAAAAGAATCCCTAAAAATCTCAACAATTACTCAGGAACTTGATGTGGCAATGAATTTCCAGGTAAAAAAAGTATTCAGTGGTATTTGATGATTCATCATTATCCAAAAGTTATACTGTATTTTGAGAAATGATGGATTATAGTACATTTACTATCCTGGAAAGATATTCTGCCATAGTAGACATTTGTAAATGTGCCATAAGCTACTGGCACTATGACTAAAATATAAAGAACTCTCTTATTCTCCTATTCTGGGTTCATAGAGGAGGCAAAAATCAAAACTTCATGATATTATTATATATGCATGTGGATAAACTTGTGTAGTATTTGCTTTGGTGAGCTAGTTTCCTGTACCAGTATTGGGAATGTTCTAGGAAGATTTGAGAAAGCTATGATTACTAATATATTCCAAGAATCGGGTGAGGGGCAAATCTGTGAAAGATTGGTTTCTGCCTAGAAGCAGGCAATTATTCCAATGTAAATTAATTTAGCTAAAGGTAATAACAAGTCAATAGGAGAGGGGAGCTAGGGCTTCCTCTTTCTAAAGACAGATCTACATAATAATCTAGCTAGGTTAGGAAAAGAGGGTAGACCTTCATGAAAGGAGACACCTTGCCACACCTTGCTGGGGGAAGAACCTTACAGGGACCTTTACTATGTCAGAATTACATAAACAAGATGGAGGTAATGGGTATAAAAAGTCCAGCCCACGTGTTGTATCTTTGGTGGGGCATTCATTTGAACCCCCCCACACCCATGCCATTCTGGCGTGGGGCTGTAACTATCTTCTGTATTTCTATCTTTTTAATAAATTTCTTTAAAACTTCAGTAAGAGTCCGGGCTAATGTGTATTCACCCTTAGCTCAGGATAAGAACCCGCTGTTTTTCTGCTTTTTTTCTGTTTTGGAGTTTTTTTGTGTTTTGAGGGAAATTGTGTCTGGAACCCTAACAGGGGTCCTCGGGGACAGTTTCCCCCAAACCATAACATTCACAAAACTGTAACATTTTCCAAAGTTCTTATTTGTCTAATTCTCTTTAATTCACAAAATAATTCAGTTAGAATGTCTTAGCCATCGTTTCAACTCTCATACAGTTTTATTACACTGCAGTAATATTTACATAAATAAAACACACAGAGTTGGATATAAATGTTAGGCCATTGCCAAGAACTCTGCTCCAGCACCCCGGTGCAACACATCTAAGTAGGAAGGATTTATGGAGATCTACCCAAGGAAAATTTTCACATACTCTTATGAAGCAAATGGAGAAGCTTGTATTGACGACTTTGTTCCTATCCCTCAGGAAGCCTTACCTGGCAGCTAACTTTGTTGATGACCTCATGAGGGAGATCTTAGAGACCTGCCCATCATTGGCATTGATTTCCCTAACACACAAATCTTCTGAAAGCAAAAAATTGTTATTTTTTCACAGTGAACAACATAGTGTTGGCAAGAAATACCCTGTTGCATTCTGGATGTTAATTCAGCTGCATCTTTTCATCCCATTTCATCAATAATTGACTCAGCTTTACTTATTTCTCCCCAGTGTGTAAGCTGAAAGCTTTTGTTGCCTCCGATGTTTGAGAATATGCTCATTTCCTTAAGAAAAAAGCGGGAGTAAGGTATTATGGTGAAAGTCCTGACAGTTGCCAGCCTGAATCAAAATCTTCTGCTCAGCCAGGCGTGGTGGCGCACGCTTGTAATCCCCGCGCTTGGGAGGCGGAGACAGGAGGATCGCGCAGGTTCGAAGCCAGCCGTGCTGGTGTAAGAGACCCTGTTTCAAAAATATAAAATAGGTCTGGGAGTGTAGCCCGGAGGAAGAAGGGCTTCCAGGAACCCCAGTACCACCAAAAAAAAATAATAATAATAAATAAAATCTACTGCTCATCTTTAGTTTAATTCCCCTCAGTATTCATATCACAATGTTTTAAGTATTTTAGCAAAACAGTTTTGTGCCTCATGCTTCTTGTACTCACATTTCTGTGGATAGAGATAGAATGTCCCCTGAATAGCTCATGTATGGATGTTCAGGGATGATATGATTAAAGCATGAGGACTGTGATCCCATCAACGGATTCACTCATCCATTGTAATGGATTTACTGGGTGGTAGCCTAGGCTGGTAGGGTGTGGCTGGAGGAGGTGTGGCCTGGGGGTGTGGCCTTGGGAACTGTGCTTTTATCTTTGAATTCTTTGCTTGTGCTCTCTCTTGCTTCTGGCCACCTTGATAGAAAGCAGCACCTTGCTCTTGTTCTTTCTCCTGCTTCTGGCCTCCACCATGAAGGAGTGAAGATTTGTGCTTTCCCTCTTCCTGATTCCTACCTCCACGCCTCGAGATCCACAGACCCTGGCCTCACATGGGCTAAACCTGAAATCTCAAAAAAAAACCCACTGTGAGCATATAATCTTCTTTCCACTTAGTTGCAGGGTCAGGACCTTTGGGTTTGGGCCCAACAATGAGGATGTTAACTGAGAAAGAAATTTTAGACTTCACTGACCCTTAAGATGGGGTTGGAAGTAATACACTCTTGTTTTTACAAAGATATTTTTTGATGAGCATGTATAACTACATTTCTCTTCCAAAAGAAAGAAAAGTTCATAAATTAACGAATACTGTTTTACTCTGGCTTGATTAAAAAATGTGTTCTATTATAGTTGCTGTCAACGTCATGGCAATTTTTTTTATTATGTTTGGGGACATTTTACTATTATAAATAATTCATTTTTACACTTGAGTTATTTGTTATTGAGTTAAAAATAATTGGTTATATGAGGTATTCATACATATCACAAGTGAAATTTTTGTGACTCGTTTCCAAAATAATTCTTTATATTCTATTTGTTGTTCTATGGCTAGTAGCTACATAGTTTTGTCTGACAAATATCCAAGTAAGTCTGGCTTTATGATTTAATCATTTCCATATATATATATATATATATATATATATATATATATGAATACATATAAATATATGTGTATATATAATTATATCAAAGTGCATATATTTACTGATAAATTTTTGAAATCATCTTGAACAAACAAACTCCTGGGTTAATTCCCAGCATCACAATTAAATAAAATAAAACATAAAATACAGCAATGAATATGCTTAAAATATTGACAGGAGGCTTATAGAGAATAAAAGAGTGTGGGAAACAAAGCAAAATTCTCAAGGATTAGGAAGTAAGACAGAAAGTTAGAGCCAAAATTGAAAGCGCACCATCCCACAACAGCTAAGACTCAATCTGGAAGTTTCTGACCCAATTATGGTTTTCGTGGTAGGGCTATAGCAGCCTCTTGATAAATGGAGACATGGTCATTTCTTACACAAGCTATAGGAGACTAAATTGAGTCTATAGAAGAAAAAGCATGGTGCCCTGAAAAGCTGCTTTCTATGTAACAAAGCAATTAGAAAGGTCCTACTTGTGTGCTCAGAGATGTGGCAAGCAGCCACTCTATCTACTCATTGTATTGGATGAAGTAAACAAAATCACCAAAGGCCAGTAGAAACCCACCGTTCATTAAATTCAAGATTTCCCTATTTGAGTGGTGGCAAAGCTGTCAAACTTAAAAGTTATCATAAAGACTTTACCCCAATTATTGAACCTACCAGGTGTTCAGCAGAAGAATAAATATCTTTTTTTTTTTTTTTTTTTTTTTGTGTGTGTGTGTGTGTGTGGTACTGGGGATGGAACCCAGGGGTATTCTACCTCTGAGCTCCACCCCTAGCCCTATTTTTTATTCTTTATTTTTGAAAGAGCGTCTCACTGAATTGTAAATGGCCTCACTAAGTAGCTGAAGCTGGCTGCCAACCTGGATCCTCCTGTCTCATCCTCCCAAATTTTGGAATTACAAGCATGTTCCCCTGTGCCTGGCTGACTCTATTTTTTGAAACAACTTTAACTGCCCAAAGATTTTGAGACTTCCCCAGACTTCTTTTTATTATATTCAATATAAAACTATGAAGCCAGGTACAGTGGTATACACCAATAATCACACTACTTGGGAACTGAGACAGGAAGATAACAGGTTCAAGGACAGCCTCAATAATGCAGCAAGACTCTCAGCAACCTAGTAAGATCCTACTTCAAAACAAAAAAATAAAAAATAAAAGGGCTGTGGATATAGCTCAGAGGTGGAATGACCCTGGCTTCAATCTTCAGTACCAAAAAAAAAATACTAAATAAAGCCATGAAAGAATTTGCTTGGCATGTGAGTAATTAGTGGCTGTAGAAGTTGCCTTTCCTCATAATTAGACAACATTAGCAAATTATATAAAATAATGTCTTTAAACATTGAACAATAAGCAGATGGGACTACAATAACAAATAAGAAAGACAAAATTTTTCAGGCTGTAGGGGAGAAGAAGCAGAAACAGATTACTATGTGTTTTCTGAGTTAAAGAAACAGAATGCAGAGTTCAGGGAGACCATGACAGCTTGAATCTGTGGGCAGAGAACTTGAGAAGAGAGGGACACAGAGAGAGAGCTCAAAGGAGCACCCAAAGGTTCCTCTTAAGTCTTTCACTACGTTCTTCATGAAGATTATAGATTTTAACTCCTGAGCCCTGGGGAAAGAACCTCCCAGAAGAAATGATCACCAGCGTATGAAGCTTACATAAGGGTTGAAATTATCTCCAGTCACAGCTACAGCAGAAAGAAAACATAATCCACAAGGAGTTAGGAAGAGTTCACAGAAGGCTTGTACTTTAGTAGGGGGAACAAATTCAACCCACAGTTTAAAGCTACTGATGACTCAGATTTTTTGAAAAGCTTAGAAGCCTTCCTTTCATGGATCATACTGGTATTACAATATGCAATCGAACACTCTAGGCATGTAACAAAAATCAAGCACTCAAAAATATAAAAATCAAAGTGTCTGACATTTTTCTGCTTCCTCGGTATTTTTACCACCATCAGTCATAATGCATTTAAGCAGACTCCACTTCAACTTATACGATTTTTTTGGTAAATATTCTCACCTATAATTATTTTATCCATACTATTTCTAGAAGCTAATTCTTAAGTTACTGCAAACTCTATTGATTGTTCAGATTCATAAATGAACAAGATCAGTAACATTAATTCTCTAAAAGCCAGGGAAAACCACTCAAAATTATTGACTGTGGTTTTTAAACTAAAGGTTGATGTTACAATATTTTTAACAATCTTTGAGCAATTATTCTTGAAAAACACTTACATCTTTAGCCAATTCAATTTGTCTGGATATGTTTCTCCAGCTCATGCAAATCAAAAGCAATTTAATTAACTCACTATCCGCAATGGTCTTTTTGTTTTGTTCAGCAACAAATGAGCAACTGTAAATTAAAATTTTCAGCCTCGTCATTTTTTTTTTTTTTTACTTTTGTGAGAAATTCTACACTGATGAGGTACTTTATTTTTAAGTTTTTCATTTCTCTGACAGTCACTTTTCTAAGTCAGGAAAATTATGGTGAGTAGTGATTGCTTAGTTTGATAATGTTTTTGTATACTTTATTTTTGTGTACGTGTGGTATTGGGATTGAACCCAGGGTAATTATATCTCCAACCTATATCTCCAGCCCCATTTTTATTTTTTATTTTGAAACAAGGTCTCCCTAAGTTGTGGAATGCCTCACTAAGTAGCTGAGACTGGCTGAAAAATTGGATCCTCCGGTCTCAGCCTCCCGAGCAATGGAACTACAAGCGTGCGCTACCATGCCCTGCTATGTATATTTTAGTTTTTAACAAAGCTTAAGGCATTAAATAGCAAAGAACAATCTTTTCCAATATAATTTAATTGCTGGGTTTAATTTTGTATTCCAACATTCTTTAAATGCACAGCATTCAAAACCCACCTTTCTCTTTCTTCTTTTGATATGATTGGCATACCCTGGTATTAAAATTATTAAGTAAGATATCACAACATAACAGTACCCATGTTCTCTAAATGCTGTCAAATCACAATCACATCACTGTGGTCCGCAGTGCATTAAAGAGAAGTGAAAAGCATCCTGCGCTTCACATCAGGTCTCTTTTGTAACCACTCAACACTGTTGTTGTAATGAAAGTAGCCAGAATGGGCCCAAATGAACGGCATGGCTGCGTTAAGACATGACTTTAGTTACGGTACTCACATTTTAATTTCATGCACTCTCCATCTGCCACAAAATGTTACTCTTCTTTAACCACTTAAAAATGCAAAACTCATTCTTAACATACAGGTCAGACAAAATATCGAAAAACCTGGCCATCATTTGCCAATCTGAGGTTGAGAGACATACAGTAATTATTATGAAAAATAAAAGGAAAAAGTAAATGAGAAGAATAAAATAGATAACAATGACATTTAGTGAAAGAAACACTTCTTCAGTTGATGTTGTACACCTATGTGAAATGATCAGTTTCAGTATCAATACTATGTGTGGGAAAGGGGACAGAATGCGGAGGTAGCCTGGGGAAGTACCAAGTACCGTGTGCATGGATATCTCTATCACTCTCACCCACATTATGACGTGACTGTAGAATGCACCAATAAAAGTGTATATGAAGCAAAGTTTCAATAGAAATCATCAAAAAAGTAAAAGTCTTATGTTGAAACACTTATCAAGATGAGGCACCACTGGGATAAGTGTTCCCAAAAATTAGAAGCACATCTATAAAACAATATAGAGAATGAAAAAGAAATGTAGCTAAAGATATAAAATGTAAGGTGCTAAAAAAAACCCCACAAGCATGCAATCAAGAAGTTCATGCCAATAAATTATGAAATTTTTTGCAACAAATGTTTTTTTAATTTGTTTCCCAAATTTATCATGAGAACGCATGTAAAAATTCATTTTACATAATTAAATAAATAGTTAACCAAGAGTTTAGATAGACAAAACATCAATACTTAATTTTATAGGACATCACTTTGTACGGAACCTTAAAAATAAGTTAGATTTTATTTAGCAAATTCTATTGCGGATAATTGAAATTAAGAGGGGAAACTCAGATTCTGTACAGAAGATACTAGGAACCTAATAACCAATCAAATCAATATACTGTAAAAGTTATTTGTCATCCAACTTATTTGTAAAAGCAGAAACAAATATTTGAAATTGAAAACAGAAATAAGCAAAGTATATGATTAGGAAAAGGCAGTTTTGACCTTTTAAATAAATTAATGAGCCAGTTATGGTGGTGCATGTTTGAAACCCCAATACTTGGGAAGTTGATACAGGCAGATCTCAAGTTTGAGTCCAGGCCCTCCGCAGCTTAGTGAGACCTTGTTTCAAAATAAAATAATAAAATGATGCTGGGGATATAGCTCAGAATGTAGAATGTAGAGTTTAGATGTGGAATACATCTGGGTTTCATTCCTGTGACCACCCAAAATAAATAAATTAACAAACTAATTAAAATAAAATAGGACAGAGGTGTAGCTCAGAGGTAGAAGGCCCCAGAGTTCAATCTCTAATACTGCAAAAAAATTAATCAATGAATTAATTAATACTATATGTCATAATGGTGCATTGAAAGGGAACAGGCAGAGTCCTCAGTAGATATTGAGAAAAAAATATTAAACCAATTTCTTATTTAAAAAAAATCTAAATGGAGGACTACTTTAGTACAACTAATGTGGAAAATAGAAAGTACTCCAGGTTGTGAGTAAACATTTTAGTAATGGTGAAACATTGAACATTACCTTTAAAGTAAGAGAGAATATACAAGTTCTCTAAATGACTTAATAGTCAACAATGAAGGCAATGTGAACAACAAATTAAGATGGGAAAAGATATAAAGATTAAAAAGATTATATCATAATATGAATACAGAATACGTGATTGTGAATAGAAAATCCAAGAAAAATGTTGAACAATCTGATGAAACTACCACAGGTTTTATGAACAAGTATACAATATCACCTGTCATTAAAAACAATGGTGAACAGTGAATAAAATAGAGGAAATGTTTCTAAAGAATGTTTGATGTGTATAAAAATAAATGTTAATACCAATAATGAGAATATTCTATATCTTAGACTGTTTAATTTTCTGTTGATTTAAAATAGCAATAAGGTTCTACTTCTTATTGAACCACACATAAATATTATTGTTTTATAATCTACATATCCCATTATATGATCATGAAATTCATTGCTCTCCATATTGAACTAAAATCATGAGTACATATGTTCTATGGCAAGTAAATAAAAGATGATCTAGTGTTGAACTACAAAAAAGTAAATTCATTAGAAAATATATTTTTTGAGCCGGGCGTGGTGGCACACGCTTGTAATCCCTGCGCTTGGGAGGCTGAGACAGGAGGATCACACGGGTTCGAAGCCAGCCTCAGCTACTTAGTGAGGCTCTCAGCAACCTAGTGAGACTGTTTCCAAAAAAAAAAAAAAAATAGGTCTGGGAGTATAGCCTGGAGGTAGAAAGCCCCTGAGTTCCACCCCCAGTACCACCAAAAAAAAAAAAAAGAAGAAAATATATTTTTCTTTTAGTATTTATTTATTTATTTATTAGGGTCCTGGGGATTGAACTCAGAAGCATCCTACCACTGACTCCTGCTCTTTTTATTTATTTATTTTTTTTTTCATTTTGAAACAGTATCTCACTAATTTAGTGCACACTGGCCTTGAACTTGTGATCCTCCTGTCTCTACCTCCCAAGTTTTGGAATTACAGGCATGTACTACACTGTTTTTAAAGAAATCATTTAGCCTTACTGATTTCATCAGTGAACAACTAATTGACACCCTGGCTGTTCATCCTTAACGATGTCTTCATCTCCAATGAGCCCCACATATTCTTGCTCCTGATTCAACCATCCCCCTGAGGAATTTTTCTCTGCGCCTACACAAACAAGCTCCATTCTCAGACAGCTCCACAAACACCCTCAGTCTTTCAGAGATGACACCTTATTCTTGTATGTCATAACTGTATTTCCTGAAATTTGGTCAAGTTGTACACTTGCATCCCAAGGTCAGAAGAAGTTATATGTTTTCTTTCTTCTCTTTGAATTGCCAGATAAATCACTGCAGTCCTCTTACAAAGCAGATAATTCTCTGTAACTCTCTCATTTTAAAAAGTCCTGCTCAATTTGCCCTTCCCACCACCATCCAGACTGCTGCTGTCATCTACTACCCTCATAGTCTCATTCCTTCATCCATTAAAAAAATGACTTATGGCTCAAAATTTTCCTTTTCTCTCCAAGTCCTACCATTATCTCAGGTGAGTCACCATCTGTGCAGATGCCCACACAAGAACTCAACTCGCAATGCTTTGTTTCTCTCATCTCTGAAGATATTCTCCCTCTTGACTCTAATAAAATTGCGGCACAGCCTGAACAAGTCATTTACCACTGCTCCACATTGAACATCAGTGCTGTAAACAGCCCTGACTCTGATGGCTCTGAGCACTCTTCTCCTGGCTTGCTCCATCAGCTACATTCTTCGTGGTTCTCAAGCTCCAGGGCCTGTATTCCACTGACTTTCTTTTCTTATTCTCAGTTTATTATTAGCTCTTTTCTTTCTCCACTCTGTGGAGTTCTCTGATTCTTCATTATAGAAACTCTTGAAAGTAAGTCCCAAGCCTCTTATCTATAGTGATTAGTACAATTCACCACTGGCAATGCATTTTCCACAAATGCAGTGGAGAAGTTGAGACATGTTTGAAATTCTTCTACTACAATACTTTCACAATCACCAACTCCAAATAGATCTTCAAACTTGACTCAGTGTCTAGTAGCTTCCTATAAGTTGATCTCAAACACCTATTTAAATTAATACCCTCTTCTCCCTCACTGAGAACAAAAAGATAAAGGATGAAATCTTAATTCTCCAACCAGCCAGTAAAATTATGTAAACACAAATTTACCCTATTCTAGCTTTCTGTTATATCAAAAGATGGTTTTGACTTTCAAATTGGTACCTATTCCTGCGTGAGCTCTCTGGATCCTACACTCTCATCTTTTAAGGAATCATATACTGAGTATACCCACTTTACTTGGCAGCTATTCAATTACTTTTTGTTAACTAAAATGAATTTTTAATTATAAGCAAACTTCTCTCATGGAAATGTTTTTTAAAAAAATTTAACAGCTTCACTGAGGTATAATTTATCTGCTATCAATGTGTACATAATAGCTTTTAATAGCACATTTGTGAGTTGTGTGTGTGTGTGTGTGTGTGTGTAGTACTAGGGATTGTACCCAGGGGCCTTCTACCTTTGAACTACACCCTTAGCCAAATTTTATATTTATTTATTTATTTATTTATTTATTTATTTATTTATTTATTTATTTATTGGTGGTACTGGGGTTCCTGGAAGCCCTTCTACCTCCGGGCTACACTCCCAGACCTATTTTATATTATTTTTATTTGGAAACAGGGTCTCATGAGCCAGCGAGGCTGACTTCAAACCTGCATGATCCTCCTGTCTCCGCCTCCCAAGCGCGGGGATTACAAGCGTGCACCACCACGCCCGGTGACAAATTTTCTTTTTTACCTTGAAACAGTCTCGCTAGGTTGATGAGAGTCTCACTATTTGTTGAGGCTGTCCTCAACCCTGAGATTCTCCTGTCTCAGCCTCCCAAGTACTGAGATTACAGGGATGCACCACAGTGCCCCCTGGTTTATGAGCGTTTTTAATAAAAATAATTTAACTTGTATCTTATTATTGTATTAGGATCAATTTAAGGAAAAGGGAGAACAATAAAACATTTGTAAAGATGCATGAGAGAAAAACAAAAATATGAGATAATGAATACCTAGGTATATAAAATATTGACAAAATTAAAGAACCATTATCTTTTTAGAATGTTCCATTGAAACCCTCTAAAACTGTTTCATTTATTTATTTATTTATTTATTTATTATTTTTTATTTTTTGCGGGTCTGGGGATAGAACCCAGGGGCACTTAACCTCCGAGCTACACCCCCTGCCCTATTTTTTATTCTTTATTTTGAAACCGGGTCTCACTGAGTTGCAGAGGGCCTCACTAAGTAGCCGAGGCTGTCCGCGAACCCCGATCCTCCGGTCTCGGCCTCCCAACTGCTGGGATTACAAGCGTGCGCCACCACACCCGGCAAACTGTTTCATTTCAATTCCCAGCAGACGCATTTGTAACTGCTACTCCTTGGCATTAGTCCAAGGTCAATTTTCTTGTTGATCTCAACATTATTTTCTGAATTCGAAATGGTTTTGATGATGCACTGTTATTTAGGCATGTGCATCTTCGTATTTCATATAGATTTTTGCACACAATGAAAAATGCAGCTGTCCTAGTCTGTATCCAGCTGTGCGACTAGAGGATGGGGACCTCCGGGGTGATGGTGATGCGGCTCTTCTGCTTTGAGCTACTGATTTCTTTACTCTCCTAAGGTGCCTGTTTCACGAAATCTCCTTGTCACTGGATGTGAAACTTTCCGGAATCAGAGATGATGGTTAGTGTGGGTTGCCCGGGAGGATAAAAGCTAAAGCTTAACTTCTCTCTTCCAGGCGTGATATACAATGCATACTATTCCATGTGCAGATGGAAATCCAGCGCAAATAATACAGTTTTGTCTAAAAAAATTCCTTTACTCACCAGGTGCTATGTGCGTGTTCGTCACTACTACTCTGAGCCACATTATGATGTGAGGCTATAATGCACCAATAAAAGTATTAAAAATAAATAAAATAGCCGGGCGTGGTGGCTCACACTTCTAACCCCGGCGCTTGGGAGGCGGAGACAGGAGGATTGCGCTGGCTTAAGAGACCCTGTTTCCAAGTAAAAATAATATATAATAGGTCTGGGAGTGTAGCCCGGAGGTAGCAGGGTTTCCAGGAACCCCAGTACCACCAAAATAAATACATAAATACATAAGTTCTCTAAGCTCAGTGAGTTATCTTTAATTATTCTAATGTTTTAGGTCAAATACATGCCCTGAATTCTATTCAAAGACCAACAATGGAATACAGTTTTGAGACAAATAGAAGGATGCATTTGTACCTACAGATAGATGAAACGGTCTCAAATGTATGAAAGAAAATAAATCACGAGGAAAAATATATAAAGTGATGTATCACTTTGTATGTGTGTCTGTGTATGTGTGTTACTGATGATGAAACCGAAGATGTTCCACCTCTAAGATAACACCCCTGCCCTATTTTATCTTTTTATTTTGAAACAAGTTCTTGCTAATGTGCTGAAGGGCTCGCTAAATTGCTGAAACTAGCCTGGTACCTGTGATCCTCCTGTAACCCACCTCCAAAATATTAGGAGGTATGCACCACCATACTCGGCAATGTATAGTTTTTATATGTTCCAGTAACTCTTTTTTGGGGGGGGGGTGATACTGGGGTTCCTGGAAGCCCTTCTACTTCCGGGCTACACTCCCAGACCTATTTTTTTAATATATTTTTATTTGGAAACAGGATCTCTTAAACCAGTGAGGCTGGCTTCGAAATAGCGCGATCCTCCCGTCTCTGCCTCCCAAGCGTGGGGATTACAAGCGTGAGCCACCACGCCCGGCTTAGTAACTCATTTTTATACTTTAAAGCCAACAGCTTTAGCCGGGCGTGGTGGCACACGCTTGAGATCCCCAGGCTTGGGAGGCAGAGACAGGAGGATAACGCAGATTTGAAGCCAGGCTCGCTGGCTTAAGAGACTCTGTTTTCAAATAAAAAAAATATAAAAAATAGGTCTGAGAGTGTAGCCGGGAGGTAGAAAGGTTCCATCCCCAGTACCACCAAAAACAAAAACAAACACACAAAAACCCAATAACATTAAATATATTTTTTAAATTTAGCATAGATTATATATTAGTCTATAATACTAAGCCATAAAATATTTTTGGAAAATTTTCTAACTGCCTTACAGAGGAGCTAATGTTGAAAATATTGGATAGTTGTATATTGCCAGAAATAAAAATTAAGATTTGACTAGCTTTTAAAATCATAGAGGGAATCTTTGGATCTCTGCACTTGCAGTTAAGGAGTATGAAGGATGTATGCATCTTTCAGTGAAATAGCCTATGAGTATATTCTTGGAGAAGCAGGATGTCGATGTCCATTTAACTGTTCTGTTAGTTTCTAGGAAAAGCCTACCTGGTCTCTGAGTCATTTACATCTGATATTCTGCAGGATGTGACATCAGATGCATTCACAGTGAGAATACTTATGCTCCAGTTACAGCAGGTCTCATTTGAGTTCTAACAATGCATCGACCTGGGGAAATTATTGCTGGTTTCTTCCTAACTCTAAGGTAATAGAACTGCAATGATAATAAAAATATGGTAATGAGTGAAATACTTGGAAATGTGTAATGCTAGGATTACAATTTATAATTTCCAACTTTATTTTTTTAGTTTGGTGCATTATAATTTTACATCCTATTGGGGGTACAGAGTATCTGAAAAACACATGCAAGCAGCTCTTGGTGCCCTCTCCACAAGCTTTCTCTCCCTCACCCTCCTCAAACATGTCTTTGATATTGGAACTGGTAATTTTGTATACATTCATAGCATAATTTCAACTTTTCCATTCATTACTACTTCAATTTTCCCTCCCTTCCCAATCCCCCCTCCCCCAGTCAATCCTCTGGAGTCTCTGCTCTTCTATCTGATGTGGCCCTTATTTTCAAATATCTCTCTAGCTTCCACATATAAGAGAAAACATACAGACATTCATGTTTTGAGATTGGCTATACTCCTTAACATAATATTCTCAAGTTGCGTGATTTTTCTGCAAATGGCATCATTTTGTTCATCTTATTTTTAATAAACTTTTATTGGCACATTTTGGTCTTCTCTCATAATGTAGTTGAGACTGATAGTGTCACGCACACACGCAGCACTGGGTAAGCTTCCCCACCACTTTTTTTTTATCCACTCTCTCCCTTCCTCATGTATGATAATGAGATTGACATTGATCGTTTCACACATGTATAAAATGTCAGTGAAAGTGTTTCCTGCATTAATTCTCCCTCTCCTCCACCACCACCCTCCCATTGACCCTCCCCATCACTCCACTGGGGTTTCTCTTCCATTACATCAAGTTCCCCCCTTGTATCCCAATTACTCTCCACCTTCAGCATGATGAGAAAAAACACATGACCTTTCTCTTTCCATGACTGGATAATCTCACTTAGCATAATGTTCTCCAGGTCCATCCATTTTCCTGCAAATGACACTATTTTGTTCCTTTTTTTATTGCTGAGTATAATTTCCAATTTTAGAATAATTTTGGTATAGCTGAAATGTTTCCGAGTCTGTAGTATGACAAATTTCCATATAAATTACACTAATATAACTAACATGGGCCAATAAAATAATTATACATGATAGGGCATCTTTAATGCTTTTTAGAGAATATTTTGTGGAAATATAAATGTGGAATTCAGTTGGTCTCTGATATCAAAGATATAGAAAATGTACCAAATATAGTCATTTTTCAAATGGCTACTGTGAACTTCAAGAGAGTATATAAATGTGAGTACTGCAGTATGACATTATATAGAACATAAAACCATATAATTCCTTTGCCCTTCAATCTAGAAATACTTAGAAAAAATGTCTTAGGGCAATAAAAAACAACAAAAGCTAGAGTGGACGGTGTGCAATGATGTAACACACAACTGCAGCTTCTATAACCTTCTCCATATTCGAGAACTGGTGTACTGAAAGTGATATTCTAACCCAAGTCAAACCAGAAAATAAATTGATATTACAGTTCATCTTTCACTTTGTGCCCACAAAAGATTTTATTTTCAAATCAAAGCCAAGAGAAAATGTCCACATTTTACTTTGTTTTTGTTTTTTCATAAGATAAAAGAAGAAAGAATAAGGGGGAAAAAGAAGACATTTTGTACAAATAAAGCCACTTTTGTATAATATATAAAGAAAGAATAGACATTTATGTATAAAGAAAAGAGTTCAGGAAGAAAGTGAAAGTTATTCCTTTTCTTTAGAAATGTCTTTGTATTTTTAGATAAGCCATTACTAATTATTGGATTGAAATATTGGGACACTGACAAATATTTTAAAAAATTGAACTACCAATAAATTTGGTGGCCAACTATTGATCAATTAGCCTCAAGAAAGAGAATTTAAGATTGGTTTCTTTTAAGTACCTTTAATGATTAAGGCAGCTCTAATTTATTTCTGTTGGGTTCTGATAGATACTATTACATTAGAAGAACAAAAATGGCGTATTGGTCCATTTCAGAGTGATATTTATTTCCTTTATATTATAAATTAAATGCTATCGGAATTTTTGTTTACCATGTTTTATGCTTTCATTAATAAATTACAATTATACATCATAATGAGATTCCCTATGATGAATACATGCATGCACACACTACTTGGTATATTTCTTTCTGCACCTCATCCTAATTCCCCTCTCTTTCTTCTCCATACATGTTAGTGAAATTGATAGTAATACTTAATATGTAGGCATAGTATTATTTGAACTGTTTCTTTCCTAAATATTTCTTTTTTATTCCCCAACTCTCTTCCCAAAACCCTTCCTACTATGCTGTACGTCTTCTTTATCATGCTTTAAAAATTGTTCATCAAACATTTATTCATCCCTAAACACCATATTATTTTGTTTATATTTTATTTTGAAGTTTTGGAGAGTGGTATCAGATACTCTGTAATCTTTGGAATGTTTATTTCAGTACTGTATTACCACGATCCATCCTTTATATATGATGCTATAATTCATTTTTATTACCAGAAAATATTCTATTACTTGGCAAGTACTTCTTCCCTTGTCAAGAATATTTATGTTATTTGTTACTTTTGCTTGCCTTCTTTTTGCTATTACAAATAATGTTAAGATATATATATATATCTCCTAGTACACACATAAAATAGATTTACGAAGCCAGGCGTGGTGGTGCACTCTTGTAATCCCAGTACCTGGGAGGCTGATACAGGAGCATCATGAGTTTGTGGCCAGTCTCAGCTACTTAGTGAGACCCTGCACAATTTAGAGAGATTCTTTTTCAAAATAAAGAATAAAAACAGAGCTGAGGGTATAGCCCGGAGTTAGAATGCCCCTGGGTTCAATCTCCAGTACCACAAAATTAGATTTACATGAGAAATATTAATAATGGCTGAATAATGAGATATGAACACTTGAGTTTAACAAGGGAATGCCAATTTTCTTCCATGTGGCTAAGCCAATTTGCATTTGCACCACTGCAGAGTTACTCATTTTTTTTGTTTGTATGTATATAAACTGTATGTAGCTGAAATTCTAATTTTTGTCGGTGAGTTGCATGTCTTCAGTAATCCTACCTTGATTTATAGCTTTTCTTTCTACTCTAACTATTGTGATTGATCTCTGCCTTTTGGTGTTTAGTAATAGTGTAAGTTTTTTGTCACAGGGTGAAATGTCTGCCAAGACAACTCAGAAAAGGAGAAGGTCACTTGTGTTCATGGTTTCAGAGGTTCAGCCTATGGACCTCCAGCTACAGGCACAGGCATCATGGCAGCTGAGCACAGTGGATGAAAGCTGCTCAACTCTTGGCAGTTGGGAAGCAGGGAGAGAGGAGATAGGGCCAGGGACTGATCCAGTGCTCAATGCCTGACCTACCTGCGCTGATCACCTCTGAGTCTCACTGAATTGGGTGGGACCCAACTTTACTACATGAGATTTGAAGACAATGCTTCCAAACTTTAACAATAACTTTTCTTTTTTCAATTTTTTATCAGTGCATTGCAGTCATACATCTTAATGGGATAAAAGATGGTAGAGACATATAGGCACACACCACCCAATTAGCCTTTACCCATTCCCCACCCCATTCTTTCTCCACCCCTCCTTTCCATGCTTGGCTTTGTGATTGACTTTAATATATTTATGACAGTACGTCATGTGCTTTAAAGAATTTCCCTCTTCCCGCCTCCCATCCCCTCAGTTAGGGTGCCTTATTTGCTCCTCTATAGAATCTTCTTCTTCATCTAGAGTTCCTTCTGTTACCCATTTCTCCCTAGCTTTTGCACATTAGGAAAAACATCCAATTTCTTCTTTTTTTGTGACTGACTAATCTCACTTAGCATAATGTCCTTCAGTTCCATCCATTTTCCTGTAAATGATGTAATTGTGTTTTTCTTTATGGTTGAGTAAAATTTCATTTTATACATATCCCATAATTTTGTAATCTATTAATCTGTTTATGGACATCTTGGCTGGTTCCATAGTTTGGCAATGGTGAATTGTGCAGCTATAAACATATAACGCATACATAAATTTGGTAGTTTGGTTTCCTTTCTTTTGGGTATATACCCAGATAGAAGTGGTATTGCTGGGTCATGTGGTAAGTTTATTCCCATTGTTCTGAGGATCGTCCATACTGTTTTCCAAAGTGGTTGCACTAATTTGCAATCCCACCAACAATGTAGTAGAGTTTCCACTTCTCCACATCCTCACCAACTTTTTTTAAAGAAATTCTCCCCATTCTCAAAGTCATAAAAATAATCTTTTAAAATTCTAAAAATTATTTGAAATTATGATTTCCACAAATAAATTGATATTATATATGTGAATATATATTTGTGAATATATATGTGAATAATTATATATTTGAATATCTTGGTGCAATTTTCCTTTTCACTTTTTTTTTTTTTTTTTTTTTTTTTTGCAGTACTGGGGATGAAGCTCGGGGCATTCTACCTCTTAGCTATACCCCAGCCCTGTTTCTTATTTTCTTTCTTCCTTCCTTTCTCATTCTTTCTTTCTTTCTTTCTTTCTTTCTTTCTTTCTTTCTTTCTTTCTCTCTTTCTTTCTTTCTTCCTTTCTCTCTTTTTTCCTTCCTTCCTTCCTTCCTTCCTTCCTTCCTTCCTTCCTTCCTCCCTCCCTTCCTTCCTTCCTTTATTTACTGAATACTGGGGATGGAATCCAGGGGCATTCTACCTCCGAGCTACACCCCCAGCCCTATTTCTTCTTCTTTATTTTGAAACGGGGTCTCACTGAGTTGCAGAGGGCCTCACTAAGTAGTTGAGGTGTCACGAACCATGATCCTACTGTCTCACCATCTCAAATACTGGGATTACAAGTCTGTGCCACCATGTCCGGCTGCTTTTTCCCTCTCGAATAAGCAAGTGTCCCATGATGCTTGATACAATGATTACACTTTCCCTCAGTGCTTTCCAGTAATGCTTTGGTTATAATATCAGGTTTGTTTAAATGCCTAGAAACCTCTAATTTTGGTATGTTGTTCAATTTGCCTATTTTGTCTCTTCCTATGCTAATGCCATATCTTCTTATTTTGCAATTCTTTATTAAGTTATAAATATCTGGTTGCACTAATAAGTTACCTATTTCTGTCCAGAAATAACCTATTATTCTTGGTAATTTCAAGATACATTTGGAATAAGTTGTTCATATTTGAATGCGTACATTGTTATATTTCTTCCTGAGTTATTTCTTTCTGAGCTTAATTTTATTTCTCTATGTGTCAATATTTGTTGACACAATATTATTATCATTTTCTATTTTATCATAATTCTAACATTGTTTAAGTAAACCTGCTTCCTAGACTTTCTCTCAAATTAGTTATGAGGTTTTTACGAACCTTATGAGTTTTTTCATAGAACCATATTTCTGTTTTTATCATCTTTACATCTTTATTTTTTGTTTCATTAATCACATTCTCCTTTTTGTTATCTCCTTTTTATTCTTCTTGTGGGTTTTAGTTTCTTCAAGTATGTAACCAAATTCTTAATGTGGAGGCTTCTCATTGGTTTTCAGCCTAATATACATGTTCAACATTATAAATATTTTAGTACCTATCTACTGTGTTCTTTAAGATTTGATACTCTCTTTTCATTACCACTCAAGTTTAAAAAATATTTACTTTGGTTATGCTTTATTCTATTACTTATTAAAATTTAGAAGTTTTTAGCTTTCTATATATATGGAAAAAGCAAGGAGCTATAAAATCATCTTCTCTTTAAATAAACAAATCCAGGTATGAGCATCCATCAGTTTTTGTTAGTGTCAAAAATATTGAGTTAAAAATTATTCCAAATTCAGAATAGTTTAAAACAGAAACTATCTTATTTTCACAGACCAGACAGACTGAATTAGAATAGCTGGGTCACTTTGATCTGCTCCACATGTCTCAAATTTTTCTCAACCAGAAGAGCAGCCAAGTTAGCACTCTCTTGACACTACAAAGCCTGACTCCTGCAGCCCCTGGTTAGACACATACAATTTGTGGTTAGAAATGGAGAATAAAGAAGTCTCATTCAGTCCATACTTCCGGAATTTGCCTCTGAGGTTATTAGCCTAGATTCTGGGAAAAAAAACAACAACTAAAGTTTCTATCAGGCTTTCTAGAATTAGAATGGTAACTAAATATATATATATATTACTGGAGATTGAACCCAGGGACATTCTATCCCTGAGCCACAAACCCACCCCCATTTTAGTAATAGTAGTAGTAGTAGTAGTAGTAGTAGTAGTAGTAGTGATAGTATTTTTGAAACAAGGTCCCTCTAAGTTGCTGTGGGCATCACTACACTGCTAAGGCTGATCATCAACTTGTGATTCTCCTGTCTCAGCATCCAAATACTGTCATGACAAATGTGCACCACCATACCCTGCTTACCATAGTATATTCTAACCCTGGACATGTGTGCAATCCTCTGATAGTTTTTAAGAAATATTTATGCCTGGAACTCAGTGACTATTCTCTAACTTACTTGGTATATGATGAGTGTCAAACAAGGATTTAGAAAAATATTGGGGGAAATTTTTGGTGAAATTTTTAAATAGAAAACATCTAAGAGTTTTGTGGTAGTAATCATTACAGTATCATGGTAGCAAGTCTTACAGTTGGAACAACATATCTTGCAAGAGGTAATATGAAACCAGAAGAATACCAGAGTATATTCATAGATGTCTCAAAGGATATGAGATGCCCTCATTTTACTCTTATTGGAAAATAAGAGCATAATTTTATAGCTGCAGATACTGTTCCTATAAATTATTAAGAAAAGAAAAATATATCCTGTTTCAGGTATGAAAGTTACTCTTATCTGCTCAAATTTTTCAAACAAATGATGTTAAGAACTGATCTGTTTAATAGTTTTGCATCCAAGTTCATCAGAGATATAGGCCTGTAGTTTTCCTTCCTTGAACTGTCTTTTTTCGGTTTGGGTATTAGTGTGATATTGGCTTCATAGAATGTATTTGGGAGAGTCCTTGTTTTTTCTATTTTGCGAAGTAGTTTGAGTAGTATTGGAGTTAGCTCTTCTATAAAGGTTTTATAGAATTCACATGGGAAACCATCTGGTCCTGGGCTTTTCTTTGATGGTAAGCTCTTTACTGCTGTTTCAATCTCTTTGATTTTTATTGATTGGTTTAAGTGTTTTATATCTTCTTGACTCACTTTAGGAAGGTTGTATTTATCTAGGAAGTTGTCGATTTCCTCCAGATTTTCCATTTTGTTGGAGTATAGTTTTTCAAAGTAGTTTCTGATAATCCTCTGGATTTCTACACTGTCTGTAGTAATTTCTCCTTTTCATCCCTTATCTTAATAATTTGGGTTGATTCTCTCTTGTTAATATTTTCAAGAAACCAGCTTTTGGTTTTGTTGATTTTCTGTATTTTTTTTATTCTCTATTTCATTAATTTCTGCTCTAATTTTAACAATTTCCTGTCTTCTGCTGGCTTTGGGGTTCAATTGTTCCTGCTTTTCAAGGGCTTTGAGGTGTGTCATTAGGTTATTTATGTGAAGATTTTTTGTTTTTCTTACATTAGCACTCAGTGCTATAAATTTTCCTCTTAATACTGCCTTCAAAGTGTCCCAGAAGTTTTGATATGTTGTATCTTTATTTTCATTTGTTTCTAGAAATTTCTTGATTTCACCTCTTACATCTTCTATGATCCATTCTTCATTCAGAAGTGTGGTGTTCAATCTCCACATGTTTATGTTGTTTCTCTTGGTCTTCTTATAGTTGATTTCTAGTTTCATTCCATTTTTGTCTGAAATGACACAGGGAAGTATGTAACATTTTTTAAATTTGCTAGTGCTCATTTTGTGTCCCAGGATGTGATTTATTTTGGAGAAGGTTCCGTGAGCAGCTGAGAAAAATGTAAACTCTGCTGCAGTTGGGTGAAATATTCTATATGTGTCCAACAGGTCCATTTGGTTAATGGTGTTTTTTAGTTCTGAGGCATATATACTAGCAACATGCATTCAAAACTACATAAAGAAAATCATACAGCATGACCAGGTAGGGTTCATCCCACGGATGCAAGGCTGGTTCAATATACAAAAACCAATCCATGTAATTCATCATATAAACAGAATCCAAGACAAAAACCACATGATCATCTCAATAGATGCTGAAAAAAGCATTTGATAAAATTCAACATCCATTTATGATAAAAACACTGCAGAGAATTGGTATACAAGTAACATATCTCAACATTATTAAGGCAATCTACAATAAGCCCACTGCCAACATCATATTAAATGGGGAAAATCTTCAAGAATTTCCCCTAAAAACCGGAACGAGACAAGGATATCCATTATCACCTCTTCTCTTCAATATAGTACAAGAGACTCTAGCCAGAGCAATAAGGCAAGAAAAGGAAATCAAAGGAGTACATATAGGAAAAGAAGAACTCAAACTTTCACTATTTGCAGATGACATGATACTATATTTAGAAAACCCAATAAGCTCAACCAAAAGGCTTATAGAACTGATCAACAAATTCAGCAAATTGTCTGGATACAAAATCAATCTTAATAAATCAGAAGCTTTCCTGTACACCAACCATAAATCCACTGAAAAAGAAATTCAGAAAACATTTCCACTCAGGATCTCCCACAAAAAAGTAAAATACTTAGGAATAAACTTGACCAAGGAGGTAAAAGATCTCAACAAAAAAAATTATAAAACACTGAAAAAAGAAATCAAAGAAAACCTTAGAAGATGGAGGGATCTTCCATGTTCATGGATTGGCAGAATAAATATCATTAAAATGGCCATCATTCCAAAAGTGATCTACAGATTTAATGCAATGCCCATTAAACTACCAAGATCATTTCTCAAAGACATAGAAAAATCAGTCCTTAAATTTATCTGAAATAACAAAAAACCCAGAATAGCTAAGGTAGTTCTCAGCAATAAAAATCATGCAGGAGGAATCACAATACCTGACTTTAAACTATACTACAAAGGCATTGTAATAAAAACAGCATGGTACTGGCAAAAAACAAAAAAACAAAAACAAAAACAAACCAGATACATAGACCAATGGAGCAGAATAGAAGTCCCAGAAACAAGTCCACAAACTTTCAGCCAATTGATTTTTGACAAAGGGGCCAAAAACATACACTGGAAAAAAGATAGCCTCTTCAACAAATGGTGTTGGCAAAACTGGTTAACCATATGCAGAAAATTGGAAATTAATCCCACTTCTCACCCTGTACAAAAGTCAACTCAAGATGGATCAAAGACTTAGAAATCAAACCAGAGACCTTGAAGCTCCTTAAAGAGGGCATAGGTCCAGCACTGCAACAAATAGGCACAGATAAACACTTTCTCAACAAGACCCCAAAGGCACAACAAACTAAAAGGCGAATCAATACATGGGACTGCATGAAACTGAAGAGCTTCTGTTCAGCAAAGGAAACTGTCAAGAACCTCAACCGAGAGCCAACAGAATGGGAGAAGATTTTTGCCACCTACACCTCTGATAGAGGACTAATATCTAGAATATACAGAGAACTCAAGAAACTCAACACTAAAAAAAAAACACACAAAGCATTCAATAACAAAATGGGCAAGTAAACTAAATAGACACTTCACTAAAGAACAAATTCAAATGGCCAATAAATGCATGAAAAATGCTCAACATCACTGGCAATCAGAGAGATGAAAATCAAAACTACCCTGAGATTTCACCTAACTCCAACTAGAATGGCAATCATTCAAAACACAAACAACAACAGATGGTAGCAAGGATGTGGAGAAGTGGGAACTCTAAGACATTGTTGGTGGGATTGCAAATTAGTGCAACCACTTTGGAAAACAGTATGGAGAATCCTCAGAAGAATGGGAATAAATCTACCATTTGATCCAGCAATATCACTTCTGGGTATCTATCCAAAAGAAAATAAACCAAACTACCAAACTAATGCCTGTGTATCTATGTTCATAGCTGCACAATTCACCATAGCCAAACTATGGAACCAGCCAAGATGTCCATCAACAGATGAATGGATTACAAAACTGTGGAATATGTACACAATGGAATTTTACTCAGCCATCAAAAAAAAAAACCTCAATTACATCATTGTCATGGAAATGGATGGAACTGGAGGACATTATGCTAAGTGAGATTAGTCAGTCACAAAAAATAAGAAATCAGATGCTTTCCCTAATATGTGAGAGTTAGGGAGAAATGAGTCATAGGAGGAACTCTAGATGAAAAAGGAAATCCTATAGAGGAGCAAACAAGACAACCTAAAGGAGGAGAAAGGAGGGGGGAAGAGGAAAATCTCTAAAACACACAATGTACTTAAACATATCAAAGTCAACCACTAAGCCAAGCAAGGGAGGGAGAGACGGGGAGGGAATGGGGTGGGTGACGGGTCCAGCCCATAAGCAGTGGGGCTGAGAGGAAAAATGAGTGCTGACAGCCAGAACAGAAACACACCAGCCGGGAGTCGAGTCAAGCAGGATCTCATTTATTTCTCTCAGGCAACCCAATTTAAAGCAAAAAAAAAAAAAAAAAAAAAAAAAAAAAAAAAAAAAAAACGCAAGGGGGATTTCCAACAGGAAACTATTCTAACCTATCAAGCTAAAGGTCCCCCTTGCATATGCAAAGCACATAATTTGCAGCCAATCATTATCCAATGCACGAGGGGTTCATGAGCACGGAAGCATTATTTGAGCCAATAAGGCTCATCATTACCAAATTGGGCTAGCAAGGGCAAGGAGAGTAGTTACACCCTCTATATCCGTTTGGCGCTACATGTTGCAGATTCATTCATCGGAAGTTCAGGAGGTTCTGCAGACCTGCGCTGGATGCTACGTGCAGCTGATTCATCAGAAGTTCTGTCAGGCGGTTGTGCAGACATCAACTGGCTTGGCGCTACATGTAGCTAATTCATAGGAAGTTCTGTCAGGCAGTTTGGGCAGACCCCAACAGGTGGGAATTGGGTAGGGGTTAAATCAGTAATGTGTACATGTCTGTACACACAAGTTTTTTACTCCAATATGATGTATGAATAGAATGCACCAATAAAAATTTTTTAAAAAAGAACTGACTTGTAGCCTGGTGCAGTGGTGCACATGTGCAATTCCAATAACTGAGAGCCCAAGACAGAGGATCACAGATTCAAAGCCAGCCTCAGCAAGTTAGCAAGACCTTGTTTAAAAGTAAAAATTTTAAAGGGTTAGTGGTATAGCTTAGAGGGAGAATTTCCATGGGTCCAATCTCCAATACAAAAAAAAAAAAAAAAAAGAAGGAAGGAAGGAAGAAAAGATAGGAGAGAAAAGGAAGGAAAAAAGGGATTTGTCAGTTCCTTTGCTGATTTTTCAAATACACTATGATGCCCTTTAGTCTTTTCTTGAAAAATTTAACTAAGAGTATGTGATATCTTTAATTCAAGTGAAGACTGATAACAAGTTCTAGGTTTAAAGACTTAATTAGAGTTATTAATGTGAAGTAGGTTCCAAAACACATTACATTTTATTCACATTCTACTTTATTCAAGTTGCTAAATATAAACATAAGCATCCAAAAGGTTCCAACACTAGCTTGTTCCTTTTCTTTGGAAACTCAAATAAATTTTCTGAACAATATAAAGGAGCTTAATACACCTTCCAAATTATTAGATATAAAATTACTTTTTAAAATATTATTTATTGAGTGGGTAAGGGATATTTGGGTGATGTGTGCATGTATACCTCCATCATCTTGTACCCCATTAAAATGTATGCCCACAATGCATGAAAAATATATATTAGTTACTATTTGTCTTGACAGTTCTTTCATTTGCACAATCAAAAAGATTTATTTCTTAAGAAGAAATTGTGTATATTCCAAAAAAATGAGCCATTTTTCTGAATATTGATTCTGGGTTGATTTTTTTAAGATAAAAAAATGTTCACTCATTTAAGAATTATTCTTAAACTTTACCAATATACATATTATGTAGTAAATATTTTTAAAAACTGATTCATTGCCTTTTCCCTATGTGTCCTATTAAATAAAGCACTGAAGAGTAGATTTTATACTTCAATAGCTGTTATTATAACCTTAAGAGGGGGTATAAAACCAATTTGCTTTTATGAACAAAATTATTTCATTTTATTTATTTTTTTATTTTGGTGGTACTGGGGGTGGAACCCAGAGGCTTCCTACCTCCGGGCTATACTCCCAGACCTATTTTATATTTTTATTTGGAAACAGGGTCTCACTAAGTTGCTGAGAGCCTCACTAAGAAACTGATGCTGACTTCGAATTTGCGCGATCCTCCTGTCTCAGCCTCCCAAGTGTGGGGATTACAAGCGTGTGCCACCACGCCCGGCCTGAGCAAATTATTTTAAAAGTGAAAAATTTCAGCTAACCATTGGGTTTATCCTCTGACACCATTACTATCATTTAAACAGTATTTCAAAACTCAGTCATTTCTCATTTCTCTTTAAAAATTCATTCTTGGAGATTATGCTGAAACTAAAATTCATCAACTATGTGTGCTGCTTAAAGCAAGGGAAACCCCAGAGTAAAGGAGCAAATTCATTTTATTCATTTTCCTCTAAAAGTAAAGCAATGAACAAAATAGCAAATGCATTCAATAATAAATGTAAGGCAAACAGTTAGTGAATATCACATGCTCAGATAACTTGCAATCACATTTTGTATCAAAACACTTATGAAGTCATTTGTAATACAGTAATTAGGCATTGCCACTTTTTAAAAGAATCAATTATATGTGTTTTACAGCAAATTTTCCTTTGTAATAAGTAAATAATAAATATTTTACTAAAATACTACTTTTAAAATAGGTAATGTGTAGTATATAATTTTTCCAGAAAATAAAACCAGTTCTGAACATATTAAAAGTTATTTTTAGTTTTCCAAATCTCAGAGAGTAAATTGATTTTTTAAAAAAAGCAAAAAAGTGAGATGTTTGTAAAATTTCAAAGTTTTTATATAAAATTATATATGCTTATTGTTCTTTGTATTTTATTTCAGGAAAATCCTGTGATCAAAATGCTAATATATTAAGAAAATGCACAAGCTAACTTGATAGTCATTTGAGTTCCCCAAATATACAGCAAGGCATTGCAGAACTCCAGAACCTAAAATCAAGACTTGAATTTTATCTAGACGTTTTTATTTTAAAATGTGTATAATTCTGGGATCCTCTTTCTTTATTTGCAAAATTATAGTAGGCTCACTTCAAGTATTGTAATTAAAAGAGATATGTAAGTCTGTATAGTACCTGGTATATATTAGATGCTTGTGTGTGCAGAGGTAAGATCAATCCCCAGACATAAATATGAATAAAGGAAACCAAAGCCCAGGATTCTCAGACTTAGAGAAGTACAGTAAGCAGTTTCTGTGGACTATCCAGTGAGCTGAAAAGGCTTTAAGAGGATGATGTTACTCACATGGGAAGTCTAAAATACAAATGGAAAATTAAGATATACAAAGGATTTAGCTGTCAAATGATTTTGTTTTTGAAAAATCTTATTATAAGCCTTATAACCTCTTATCTGTATTATACATGTGCAGTTTTAGTTCCATAAAACTACAAAAATTCAGCAAAGGAATATTTAAAATTATTTGTTTTGTTGACACTTTACATAATAAGCAAAGTGTAGGAAATGTTTGATTGTGCTAATAAATTTTTTTAATTCCTGTTTATGTGTTCATTTTATTATGTTGACATCATTACTGAGAATTGAAACCAGGGGCATTCTACCTCTGAGCTACATCCCCAGACCTATTTTTTATTTTTTATTTTGAAACAGGGTCGCACTAAGTAAATTGCAGAGGGCCTCACTAAGTACCTGAGGCTGCCCATGAACTTAACAATCCTACCATCTCAGCCTCCCAAGAACTGGGATTATGACTGTGAGCTACTGTACCCAGCTCTATTCGTTTATTTTTGTAACAGTTTGTCGACTTTTCCTTGCTAATTTCTACTAATTCAAGGTCCCTGATTTTAAGGAGAAGAAAAATATTAACAATGCTTGCTGATTTGAAACTCTGATAATTTTTTTTATTTCCACTACATTAATGTTTTAATGTAAAATTAAGATGTCAACTTTAGTTTGATATGCCCAACCCCATTTATCTCTCCCTCCCAGCCCACTCCACGAAGGTAAAAGAAATGACTCATTTAGCATTTCACAGGGTGCTTCATTGTTTAAATTTGCTTTGTTTTATTTCCAACGCTTTGGGGGGATACCTTAAATTGTAATTTCCAAGAATCTGCTTCTAGTATGGGATGGCAAGATGATTTTAACTCTAATAGTTTTGTTTGTATAGTTTTTTCATCAGCATCCAAAATAAGGCCCCATAATGTGATGTTTATATAAAACTTTTAAATTAAAATAAACTTCAGCTGGGCGTGGTGGCGCACGCTTGTAATCCCCGCGCTTGGGAGGCAGAGACAGGAGGATCGCGCAGGTTCGAAGCCAGCCGTGTGCGCTGGCTTAGGAGACCCTGTTTCCAAATAAAAATGTAAAAATAGGTCTGGGAGTGTAGCCCGGAGGTAGAAGGGCTTCCAGGAACCCCAGTACCACAAAATAAATAAATAAATAAATAAACTTCTTTACTGTTTTTAACCCTCGTTTTTGGTTTCCTTTAATGTGTGCTCTAGAGTTACTCTAGTAATATTTATTTATTTATTTATTTACTTATTTATTTATTTATTTATTTATGGTACTGGGGGTGAAACCCAGAGGCTTTCTACCTCTGGGCTACACTCCCACACCTATTTTATATTTTATTTGGAAACGGTCTCACTAAGTTGCTGAGAGCCTCACTAAGTAGCTGAGGCTGGCTTGGAACCTATGCAATCCTCCTGTCTCAGCCTCCCAAGTGCGGGGATTACAAGCATGCGCCACCACGCCAGGCTATATACAAGTTTTTAATTGGATATATGTTCCCAATTTTCTTGGGCATAAAGATAGGAATGGAATTTCTGGGTTGTGTGTTAATTCATTGTTTTCATTTTAGAATTGCCAAAAGATGTTCTAAAGCAGTGCCCCATTTCCCATTCTCACCAGTAAGAATTTTTCTACGTACTTGGTAGAACTTATTCATATCTGGTTTTGTGTTTGTTTTCTGTATGCTGTCATTATAGTCATGCTAATGGGAGTGAAGCACTATTACTCTGTGGTTTTGAATTTCATTTCCATAATCATACATGATGGTGACCATCTTTTTCTATGTTTACTGCCATTTGCATAATTTAGGGGGAGAACTATATTCAATTCCTTTGCCCCTTTTTCAGTTTGGTTGTCTAACTTTCTGTTGTTGAGTTGTAAGAGTTCTTTTTTACTAAATAGTAGATCACTGGCTCTTGAATTCCTTCAGCTTTTACCACTTACTCCTGAAGAAGAAATGGAGTACATGATCTACTGGGATTGTGTCACCTCAACCACAGTGTACTTATTAGTTATAGGTTGAGATATACTGTGTCTCATCATTGTTTTTAAACTTAGGAATAAATATAGTCATTCTTTTCATGATTTTAAGAGGTTAGTGGTGAAGAAATAGGCCAAAGAGAATTTTCCATGTAGTCCTCAATCATCTTGAGTCATCTGACCTTGTGTTTAAAGCAGACATTGTGTATGAGATAAAGACTATTATTCTAACATTCTGATATTTTGGTGGACAAACAACTTAAAGTTCTATTTATTGAATGCATTCTACATAAAGTACTGAATTTGATACATTGGAAAATGCAGAGGTAAATACAAATAATTTACAAGTTTAGGGTAAACACTTGGTCTCTTTAGCAGATTTTTTAAATATAAGAAGTCAAATATCATAAAAGAAATGGTGTTACTGGGGTAAAAAAAGATTACATTTATTGTAGCTAGGTTAGAAAATTGTGGAAGTGATAATAGACAAATATAATAGAAGAAAATATATTCAATAAAAAAGTATAAGACTAAGGTGAAATAAACAGAAGCACAGATGCCATAAAGTTACCATACATTTGAAAAAAGAGCTAACATCCCAAGCCAGGTTGAAGGGGACATTAGTTATACTTTGAGAAATAAGAATTTATTCAGTAATAACAACAAATATTATTCTCTTCTAAAGTGAACCACTCTTCCTTGCCCTGTATCAATTTTAATCTGACATGCCCATAAAATCTAGATCAAATACCTCTTATCTTAAACAAGCTTCCTTGATATTTTCACCTTGAAATAAATGGATGTTTCTCTGAATTCAAATAGCATCATTTTTGCTCTTCCTTCATGATACTTGCCAGTAATGATGGCAGAATGCAATATGCTGACACTGCCTTACAGATGGAAAAACTCAAATGTCTTGTACAATAATCCACTAAACTTAATTCCTCAAGCTTAAAAATTGAAACACAGTAAATCATCACTAAAACTGTCTTATGAGAGATATAAAAGCAATTTAATACAAAAAATAACTCAAATAAAAAAGACTTTTTGACAATATACTCAGATATAATGGCCAAATTTTCAAGAAAATGATTGCTTTAAATTGAAATTGAAAAAATAAAGCAGTGATAAATTTTCTTAAATGAGTCAAAGATTTTTTTCCCCCGGAGGGAAAAAAATTGTGAGGAAAACTAAAACTAAAACAAGCTAAATTATGATATTGTTCATTAAAGTGCAAGGCCTACCCTAATGAAGTCATCCCAAATACATCAAAATCTTTTCAGAGCAAACATATTTAAAAGAAAGGGTCAGAAGGGAGTTATGCTCACCACTAAACCACCATGGGTCAGAGCCCGGCTCTCACAATCCAAGATGGCAGAGGAGAGTGAGACAGAGAAGAGTCTTTCTTTTCTTTATTATAAAACAAGTTTTCAGCATAGTTACTTCTAGAAGACAGAAATAAAGAGAAGCTGAAAACTCACCAAGGGCACAGGTGGACAATATAAGCTTTAAGAATTAAAAAAAAAAGTAGACTTCTATTGCGTAGCCCCCTGACCTTGTTAATCAAGCAACATATTTTGATCAGTGATGTCAGACCTATCAGTTCCTGTGAGGATGAACAAGGCAGCCAACAGAAAAGGCTTACTCAGCAGAGATAACTGGCGGGGCTGCACCTGCTTTGGGTGGGAAAAGAGGGCTACTGGTTAAGTGGAATGGTGAGAAAGGAGATAATGAATTCTTTTTTCCCATATTATTTTATTTATAAGTGGAACATACTGAAAATGGTGTACATTTAGATTGTGCTTCGTGCCCTTCCCCTTCTATTTCCCTTTCCCCCTCCCAATAGGGAGTGTCCAGATTAACCATGTTATATTTATACTATTACACATATTCGTATGTAGCTCTTCCATTGAACAACCTCAGCTTTTTTCCTCTCCTATCCTTCCATTCTAGCTTTGCTGAGATTTCCCCTCCATCATCTGGAGTCCCTCTGGTATTACCACTACTCCCTAGCATGGGCATATTAGAGAAAATATATGTCCCTTCTCTTTCTGTGCTTGACTAATCTCACCAAAATGTTCTCCAGTTCCTTCCATCTTCTTGCAAATGCTATTATTTTATTCTTCTTTATAGCTGAATAGAATTCCATTGTGTGTATTTCCCATAGTTTTGTAATCCATTCATCTGTTGATGGAGATCTAGGTTGGTTCCATATTTTGGCTATTACAAACTGTGATTCTATAAACATGGGTATGCATATGTTAATGTAGTTCTCTGATTTCAACGATAATGAATTCTTATAAACAATGTTATGTGTTCAGAGACTTCCGTATTTTAATTTCAAGGCACTCCACTGTATCACCTCTGACATGGTGCTTTGATTGTTCTGTCCCCTCTTTCTATCTTGTAATAATAAAACTTTGCTCAAGCATGCAGCGGTGCAGTTCTAGCTATTTTTTCCTATACTAGCTAAGAACAAGAACCTATGGTGACATCCCAAACTGTTACACCTGACACCTGTCAAAAGCATGGAGAAGCCGGGTGTGGCGGCGCACGCTTGTAATCTCCGCACTTGGGAGGCAGAGACAAGAAGATCACGCAGGTTCAAAGCCAGCCACGCTGGCTTAAGAGACCCTGTATCCAAAGAAAAATATAGAATAGGTCTGGGGGTGTAGCCCGGGGGTAGAAGGGTTTCCAGGAATCCCAGTACCACCAAAAAATAAAAATAAAAATGCATGGAAGAAGATGGCTAGCAAGGCTACTAATTCTGGGATATGGAGCTTGTACCTAAACTGGACAAAGTGGTGAACATCCACGTTCCCGTGGAACCTGATGAAACAGTATTCACCAGGAGCCCTATACCCCACCCCATGGCTTAATCTGAGAGGCCTCAGACCTGGAGGACCATGGTTTGCTGAGAGACTGCACAACCTCCTGAGTGAAAGCTATATAGAAGATGATGACATGTTCCTATATGATTATTCCCCAGAGTTTCTTTAACGAGCTCTTCAGCCACCTGGCTGGCTCCCTCAGTGGCACTGTGGGGTTTGAGTGGTCTCAAGTTGGAAAATGTTTGGATCTATTAGTGCCATCCTAGCTAAAACCCACATCTATGACACAGAAGAAGATGGTGGGGCTCAACTTCCTGTGTGTCCACAAGAAGCTGTATTCCAAGAGGGTGTCTCCAACCCTGATCCAAGCTAGAGAGCATTTTCCAAGCTGTTTACACTGCCGATATAGTGTTGCTAAAGCCTCTTAGAACTTGCAGGTACTGGCATCAGTCCTTAAACCCATAGAAGCTGATTGAAGTGAAGTTCTCCCACTTGAGCAGAAATTGATGAGGCAGCTCACCATGAAACTGTGGACTGCCAGAGACTCCAAACACAGCCATTCTGCAACCATTTAAAAAGGACATCTCAGTAGTGCGCCAGCAGCTCACCGGTTCCTTGAAGCAGTTTCACGTCAGGCTAATCATGAGCCAGGAGGTGGAGCACTGGTTCTAACCCCCAGGAGAAGAGCATTGCCACTTTTGTGATAGAGAACCCAGATAGTGAGGTGACAGGCTTCCTGAGCTTTTATACACTTCTCTCCACCATCATGAATCACCCAATCCACACGAGTCTGAAAGCTGCCTACTCTTTCTACAGTGTTCACACACAGGCCCTTCTTCTAGACCTTATGAGTTACAACCTTGTTCTCACCAACATGAAGGGCTTGGATGTGTTCAGTGCACTGGATCTCGTGAAGAACAAGACGTTTGTGAAGAAGCTCAAGTTTGCATAGGGGATGGCAACCTGCAGTATTACCTGTATAACTAGAAGTGTCCCAGCATGGGAGCTGAGAATGTCAGGTGGGTATTACAATAACCAGTTATCAGGGGGATTCTGGATAAAGCCGTTGATAGTTCAAACCAGGAAATAGTACCCCACCACGTGGGACAATTTTCACTAACACAAGAATCCCCGGGAAAAGGAACAGAACTGAACCAGCTTTACCAAACAGCCAGCTAACTTGAGGCTTGTATTGCAATGGCTTTGGCTGCATTTCCTCACCTCTGGCCTTGTCTCTGGTCTCCCTGTTTTCCAATTAATCACATCCTCATGCATGTAACTGCTGAAAACTAGCTTTTGATTGGCACATTTTGGAGGTAACAGGTGAATGACAAAAGTGTGTTTATAAATATTTTTTTAAAAGAGTCATTTTTTCTATCAAATCAGTAGACTATTCTAAATAATATCCCAAGCACAATTCTTGGTTATGCAAGTATATTAAAACATATATATATATAACTTAACAGAAATTTCAGGTCCTCACATACAAAAGGAGCACAGATGGCTCCTTTTTAGATTCATGATTTTACATATTTTCCAATTCTTTCATTAAAGACAAATATTACATCATTTACAGGGAGATGGATGGAACTGAAAGACATTATGCTAAGTGAGATTAGTCAGTCACAAAAAAAAAAAAGAAATCAGATGTGTTTCCCTACTCTGTGAAAGCTAGGGAGAAATGGGTAACAGAAGGAACTCTAGATGAAGAAGGAGATACTATAGAGGAGCAAATAAGGCGACCTAACTGAGGGGATGGGAGGGGGAAGAGGGAAACTCTCTAAAGCACACGATGTACTTAAACAAACATGTCAAAGTCAATCACTAAGCCAAGCTTGAAAAGGAGGGATGGGGAAAGAATGGGATGGGGATCAGATACAGGCTAATTGGATGATGATATGTGCATGTATGCCTCCACAAGTCTTTTATTCCATTAAGATGTATAACTACACTGCATTAATAAAAAATTTTTTAAAGGAGGATAAAAAAGTAATGTCCTATAAGTTTTAGGAACCCTGGTCTGGGAAAAGAGTCCTGGTATTCACCTTAATGGCAATTTGCCTTTACCTGGGATTAAATAATCAAGATACAACTCTAAAATAATTATTTTCAAGACTTCAGACCCTTGAAACTATACTTCACAGTGGAATTGCATCTCACATTAGTTTAACTTTAAAGACTCACTTTGCAATAGATGACTCTGGGCATCTTGCTGTCATTAGATATAGTTAGAGATGTGTGGACAGGCTAGATTGAGAAAGACTTGAAGCAAGGATATCAAAAGGCTAAACCCCTGCAGGGCCTAACTCGGACGCTTTTCCTGTGGATGGGTAGGATTGGAGACAACACAAACTCACTAAGGTTAAGAGTAAAAAGGACAGTTGGCCATCCCAAATGTATCATGCATGGGAAAGGAAATGTCCAAGAATATAAGAATACCCATGTGGAAAATGCCACCCAATTTTTGACTTCCAAAAAATGGCCCATTCCAGATGTTTTTCTTTAACACCCCCCCACACCTATTTTTTTTTTTAATCTCAGCCTTCTTTACCTGGTGCCTTCACATCTCTAAATAAACCACTTATAGTCCCCATTCCTGCTTTCTGATTAAATTCTTTCCTTCAGAGGTGCTAGGGTCAAGGAGAAATCATTACCTGATAACAGTTATGCACAAACAGCCCTGATGTAAATGCTACTTGCTCGGGGCTCTGTTTTAACTAGACTCTTCCATGCACTGAGATGAGAGCCATTCCTGTCTAGTTGATGAGTAGATCCCTGGTACCTAATACTTCACTGAATTCACAAGTGTTTGCTGAATAATTGAGCCTATGCATGAACCAGCTATTCTGTTGTTGGTACCTCCAACCTTCTCCTGGACTTTAGCCTGATGTTTGACATTCACTTCATAGACTTATAATATTGTGCCAGTTGGTCTATGTGTAAGTGATGGAGTCACGTTTTGCTGTACAGAATCTACATATTGTCTCTATTACAGACAGCAGAGAAAAACTTGTAAAGTCTCATTATCTTGATTGCAATCATCAAGACAACCTCCACATTGTGAGATTTAGATGTAGGTCTAAGTAAAGTCTTTAGTGACCCTTTGGATACTACAGTCAGAATCTCTATTTCCATCCAACATGGCTTCATTTTCTTTGAACCAAGTTGGTAAAACATGATTTTTTTTTCACTCTTCAAGTAGTTTTTGCCAAAAGATTTCACGGGCCTCCTTATGATAAATCCCCTGTGAATAGCACCACCTGCACTTCTGAATATATTTTACTTGGGGTGGGGGAGAATGTGCTTAAGGACTCAGTGCAAAGAAATACTATTGAAATCAATATCATGAGTGAGGAAGGAGGGAGAATGGTGTGGGATCCCGAGGAAGCTCACCGAGTGCGGTGCGCACGTATATATCCTCGTCACCCTGAACTTCTTCGTTAAGATGTGTGATTATGACACACCAATAGTAGTATATTGGAAAAATAACAAGAAACTTCAGATAAAGGAAGAAAGAGTCCATTGGAGTGACAAAAGGGCATTAGGAGAGGAAGAGGAAAACAACAGTTCAAATAACGCACATATGAAACTATCAATCCCCATCCCAGTGATATGAATGGAGAAAGGGAGAGAGTGGGTCAGATCTGGGGGGAAACATACCACGTGCTGTGTGCTCATATGTTACTGTCACTCTGAACCTCGTTATGATGTATGATTACAATGCATCAGTAAAAGTATATTTTAGAAAGAGATATTTAAGGTGAATTAATCATATTCTGAGTTACTATAACCAACTCAGAGAAGAGACTGTGGAAAGCAGACTGGTTTACTGGGTACTCCTATTATTTAACAGAATAATGAAAGGAAAATCTTCAAATTTAAAATCATTATTTGTTGAATATGCAAATGAACTCCATTTGAAATCCAGCTAAATCACTTCTGATTCTATGCATGTTAAATGCAAATTTGGTCAAGGTATCATCTCTGACTTTTAGTCTTTTCATTCATGAAAATTTGAATAGGATTAGCAATTCAGAAGTTTCTTTTGAAAGTCAAATAAAAGCAATTGAAAACTAAATGAATAACAAAATACAATATTAATTGTCGATTTTCGCTTTTCATAAACTCTTATATTTTCCAAATGTTGTATTTCCAAATGCAATGTTTTCCAAATGTTCTTGCCCCTTTTCTATGTTGCAAAATATATTTTACATTGAGTTCAATCTATGTATGTATGTATGTACACATGCATATATGTACACCCAAGCACAGATATATCTTCCCTTCCACCCCGGTCTCCTGACACGCAAAGTTCTCATGAAACAACACTTAATCTTACTAGAACTGATGATATGCTCTTATCTATTGTATTCTATTTTTTTCTCATGTTAACCTCAGTTGCTAGCTATTAAATTGATCTTAAAACTCTCTACTGGGTGTGACATGAAATTTGAAAAATTGTACTATAGTCTCATTGTCAGGGCTTGTTTCCAGCAAGATTCTTATTAAAAATAACAGAAACCTACTCTTAGTCTCCTGAGGTTGCCAAAACAAAATGCCGCCGATCAGATCAAGAGGCCCAAATAGCAGCCATTTATTTTCTCGCAATTCTAGAGGCTTGAAGTCTGAGATCAAAGAGATGTCAGGATTGATTTTCAGTAAATTCCCTCTTCCTGGCTTTTAGATAGCACCTTCTCACTGTGGCCTTGCATGATTTTTTTTTAACATGCAGGAGAGAGAAATCACTGATTTTTTCCTCTTCTTATCAGTTATCAGAAATTAAGGCCTCTTAAGAGGTCATGTAATTTTATTACCACCTATGAGTCCCATCTCCACAGAGTTCCATTGGGCATCTTATCATCATCAGGTTGAACAAAAGCTGAGCTGCCCCAACCTCTAAAGTTGCCAGTACAATGTTCTTTTTAATCACCACTTACTTAATATTATTTGTAACTTGTAGGATTCCAGGGAATTGAGGAATCCATAATTCAGTCTCTGTCAACTTTTTTACTAATAGCCATACAGATCTGAAGATAAAAGATAGGAATAAAGACTTCTTAAATCATTACTTAGAGTCAATAGGACACTCACTAATCACTAATCATCTAGTCACTAATTAACAGATAGAAATTCTCAGCTGTTGGCAGGTAGAAGAGTATTCACTAGGCCATTTGTAGCTCCGGTTCCTATGGCAGATGTCTTGCCCCGCTGGCCTTCTTTTCTTTTTTCTTTTGAGGTTCTGGGGATTAAATCCAAGGCCTTATGCATGCTAGGCAAATGCTCTATCACTCAGTTACAATCCCAGCCTTCTTTTCTATCTTTCTTGAGCCCATCTTACCCCAGGGCTGACATATGAATACATATATAAAAGATTCCTTTGCCTTCTGGTTGGATTCCTTTACCTTTTAGTTGGATATGATTAGATGAGCTTAGCAAGATACCTGAAGAAAGGAAAAGAAAATGATTCATGCATTTATTCCCCTCTGCCTTCCAACAAGGCTGCCTTAAACTGGCGGATTTCTTCCAGTGAAGATCATTTGTTCTCTCCAGAAAATAAGGCCTCCAAAAAGTAACAGTTCTGTTCCCCATTATCCATACCCATGTCTTAACAAACAGACTTTTCTGTAAATAACCTCTTTGATATATACTATTTCAAGAACAACCCCTGCTTCCTCTTGGGATCCTGATTAATGCAGGGCACATCTTGATTTTTCCAAAATTACATTAGCATGTGGTTAAGTTAAAAATGATTTGGTATCAGTCCAGTATTTATAAAATGTGTAAAATAAGAATAATCATGTTGCTAAGTAATATGATTATACAGATTATAACAAATATAAAAAATGCTAAAAAGTATTCTACAGATTATCATTAGAAATGCTATTAAATTATTATAGCCATAGAGCCAATTTTTTATCAAATGATAAAATGCAATAAAGTATAGATATTAATTACTTGAAAAATAAGAATGATACATTAACATTTTCTCACCAGGCTTCATTAAAGGAACTCCAAGTAGACTGCAATTTTTTTTCATAATAATTTTTATTCCATCTAGAAACAATGACATATTGGCCATGTCTCAGTGTTATGGCGATAGCATATTAAATTTAACAGTCTAATTTGATTAAGCACAATTAATTATCTGGCACAAGTAAGCCCTTAGTAAAGGAAGCACATTGTCTTAGTGTGCTGAAGGAAATGCACTGTCTTTGAAATGGTAAAATGGTAAACAAAGTTCTGGGGCTTTTTTTTTTTTTTTTGCACATTGAAACCAAGAGAGTACAATGAAAAGATTGAAATATGAAAATTGAGTTTTGATTTTGTTGTCCGGTTTCTCTGAGATGCCCCAAGAGAGATGGTGAAACTTGGTAACCATGGCAATGCTCTGTGAAGCCTTTCCAGAGCCCCAGAGGGCTTAACTTCAAGATGTTAGCAGAGGTAAATCACCAACTGAGAACAGGATACACATGTGGACAACACCTGGAGACCTCAAAACATAGGAGTAGCATGCCACTGTCCAAAGACCACAAGAGACTTATTTTATTATTGTAAATGTTATTTTCTGTCCTGCACCTGTGGTATGTCTTAGGGAAACCCAACTACCCACAAGAGTGAAATATATGTCTGTGACAACCACCTCAAACATGCTGGTCCATCTGCTATTCCTAGCCGGTCTCTTCCTCCCCCAGTCTTCTCTCATGTGCTGCATAGACAACCTACAGGTTTATTTAGAGTTATCACTACTATTGGCTTTAGAGAATCCATGTCCCAAATTTTTAATTTTTCAAATTTTATAAACTTTAGTTTTTGCTCACCCTGAACAGCCTTGTATATGGGGTGGGGGTGGAGTGTTCAGTCAGGCACAAGGCTTCTCTGCCACCCACTTGACCTTTCTAATTTTACTACAGTCTCTCCATCTGCTCAATGGAAAGTGAACTAGCAGAGAAACCTCATGGGAGGCTTTGAGGTTTCTGATAAACACATAATTGCTGCAAACATTTAAGCTCAATCACATGGCCCTACCTAATTACAACTGTGTTCTAGATGTGTTATTAAAAGAAGAGGGAAGCCGGGCGAGGTGGCGCACGCTTGTAATCCCCGCGCTTGGGAGGCAGAGACAGGAGGATCGCGCAGGTTGGAAGCCAGCCATGCACGCTGGCTTAGGAGACCCTGTTTCCAAATAAAAATGTAAAAATAGGTCTGAGAGTGTAGCCCGGAGGTAGAAGGGCTTCCAGGAACCCCAGTACCACCAAAAAAAAAAAAAAAAAAAAAAAAAGAGGGAACTGGCTTATTTAACATTTAGCTTACACTGCCACAAAAAAATTTAACTTGCTTCCCCTACGCACTCATTTAATTTATCATGGCTTTCTGCAAGTTTCTTTGAGGAAACCAAATTCAATGCATTCACAGTGTCTTACCATATGAATGTACAAAAACATATTGAATGATTTACTTAGTTGAGAATATACCATATTCAAAGACATGATAAGGCAGAATGGGCATTTTATACATCAGTTATGAATTATCATAACTTTGCTTCTCAGATAATATGCAAAAAGGAGAAAAACAAAGATAAAGAGCACTTTGAAGTCCGTGACTCTTGGTACTCTTGCAAACTGCTTTCTGACAATATTGGATCAATCTACACTTCCGTGGGAAGTGATCAGGCTTAGTCCACCACACCTCGATGAAACTCACTGAAAATTATCTTATTCTTAAAACATGAGAAAAGTCCATTGATTTTTTTAGCATAGCTAAGTATTTTTATAAATATTTTATATTTGTACTTTCTCTTTTGTGTATTTCTTTTCTTAATCTCTGTACACTTTTAAGTATTTTAATAAATAATATTTTTTCTATAGTACTGGGGCTTGAACCCAGGGGCATTCTAACCTCTGAGCTATATCTCCAGTCCTCTTTTTATTCCTTATTTTGAAACGGGGTCTCACTAAGTTGTGGAGGACCTCACTAAGTAGCTTAGGCTGGCTGAGAGCCTGCAATCCTCCTGTCTCAGCCCAATAAAAATATTTTATATGTACAGTCTATATACTAAAACTATAAGCCAGCTTAATTTTCTGCCATATTTGTATCTAAAGTTTGGTTGAATATTTTGGCCTTTCAAATATTTTCACAGCTCTATAAAGTGACCATTTGATTAAACACACACACACACACACACACATATATATATATATATGTATATATATAACATATATATAAACATATATATTATATAATCTTAATCAGAATGGAAGATAGCATGAGGAAAATGCTATAAGCAATACAACTATATTCCAAAAGAAAAAAACTCTTATATTTTCTTTATTTCTTCCTCCCTTTTTCATTTAAATACTTAATCTATCTTGAATTGATTTTTAAAATAGGGTGCAAACAAAGACTAAACGGAGAAAAATTAAACACTTCCCTCACATCCAATATTCTCCGTGTGTTATTGTGTTGTGTGACCTTTCTCCTCTGATTCATTATTCTTATTTTATTATAGAGTGTGCTAATTTGAGGAATGATTTATATGATAATTGAGGATACATTGGTAACTAGCAGCATCACTGAATCATCAACATGCAAAACTTAATAACAGAATAAGCAGCCCAATGCAGGTATTACCACTAAATTTTTTTTTTTTTTTTTTTTTTTGGTGCGACTGGGGTTCCTGGAAGTCCTTCTACCTCCGGGCTACACTCTCAGACCTATTTTTTACAATTTTTTTTTGAAACAGGGTCTCCTAAGCCAGCGCACACGGCTGGCTTCGAACCTGCGCGATCCTCCTGTCTCTGCCTCCCAAGCGCGGGGATTACAAGCGTGCGCCACCACGCCCAGCATTACCACTAAATTTTAAGAGCTGTACACTCTCCCAAAACTTTTATGAAAGTGATCATTATAACTAAGGAAGTCCCCAAGGAGAAAATGAAAGAGAAGTCCCTGAACTACATTAGGTACTTATTTTAGCAGAAGTAAAGAAAAATGTCCCTGTTTTGTCTGAAAGACCTTTTATTATTTTAAGTAATAAAGATTTATAACAAGTTTACCCAAGCAGAGTCTGGATGAAAGATGCAAACGACTCAAGAAATACATTTTAGGTGTGTGGATTAGTTGAATGATCAACCATGTCTCCATCCTTCACTGAAAAGTATTCCATTTTGTAGACTCAGACAAGATGGCAATGCTACTGCTGAAATGATCCTATGACTAGAATTAGATGAAATTATTATTGTTAATTTTGGATAAATTTCTATAATATTAGATGTCAACCACTAAGCCAAGCATGGGAAGGAGGGAGGGGGAGGAAATGGGGTGGGGGTTGGGTAGGAGCTGACTGGGCGATGTGTGCATGTATGTCTACACAAGTTTTTATCCCATTATGATGTATGAATACAGTGCACAAATAAAAATATTTTAAAAATAATAAAATAATAATAAATAAATTAAAAAAAAGAAAACACCATCGAGAAACCTTGACAATATCTCAACACATTTTGTATGACCTAATATTTCTGAAATGATAAACCTAGCTTTTATTTAATTCTTGTAGTATATAAGAGTTGTATTATGCACCATAGGGGACACTATATATAAAAGACAAAGATGTAGAAGATAAACCTGCATGTATGGTTTATATGCATATATAATAATAAACACATATCACTATATGTAATGTGCATTTAATAAAGTATATGTAAATCTACAGGTACTACCAAACTTTATCTGTATAGCATTAAACAGTAAACTATGACTTATCAACATTAGAATAATTCAAGATACCGAATACATAGAAAATATTCATTAGTAGTCTTAAAGGTAAGAGAATATATTGTTTAGAAGTATAAATAATAAATTTTAAAATATGCTATATTTAGAGCCGGGCGTGGTGGCGCACGCTTGTAATCCCTGTGCTTGGGAGGCAGAGACAGGAGGATCGTGCAGGTTCGAAGCCAGCCGCGCGCACTGACTTAGGAGACCCTGTTTCCAAATAAAAATGTAAAAATAGGTCTGGGAGTGTAGCCTGGAGGTAGAAGGGCTTCCAGGAACCCCAGTACCACACACACACACACACACACACACACACACACACACACACAAATGCTATATTTAGCCGGGCATGGGGGCACACGCTTGTAATCCCCGTGCTTGGGAGGCTGAGACAGGAGAATGGCACAGGTTTGAAGCCAGCCTCAGCTACTTAGTGAGGCTCTCAGCAACTTAGTGAGACCCTGTTTCCAAATAAAACATAAAATGGGTCTGGGAGTATAGCCTGGAGGTAGAAAGCCTCTGGGTTCCACCCCCAGTACCACCTAAAAAATAAAATAAAATATGCTATATTTAAATAATTTCAACAGATTTTTCTTTTTTTAGTATTTTTTATTTAATTAATTAATTTATTTATTTATTTATTTGTTTGTTTGTTTTTTGGTTTGTTTATTTGTTTGTTTGTTTATTTTTTGTTGTTTGTTTTTTGGTGGTACTGGGGGTGGAACCCAGAGGCTTTCTACCTCCGGGCTATACTACCAGACCTGTTTCATAGTTTATTTGGAAACAGGGTCTCACTACGTTTCTGAGAGCTTCACTAAGTAGCTGAGGCTGGCTTCAAACCCATGCAATCCTCCTGTCTCAGCCTCCTAAGCGCGGGAATTACAAGCGTGCGCCTCCATGCCCGGCTTTGGAGAACTCTTTTCTAATATCTATTAAAGACCATAAATATACTCAGTAATTCAGTAAATCCACTCATAGATAATACCCAACAGAAATGTTCACCAAAGTAAAGAGGAAGATTTTCAAAGAAGCACTGCTCATGATAGTCAAAATAAAGCACACAAACTGTAGTATTGTCATTGGAATGCTACAGAACAGTGAAAGTGAACTAACAATTCTAAACACAACTATATAATAACAGTCACAAACAGGATGCTGAAAATCAGCAAGAACGTATATTGTATCATTCTACACAGGCGATTTAAAATTAACCAAGACTAATCCATATTAGATATCAAACAAGACTTATCTATGTTAGATATCAAGGCAGTAGGTCTTTTATGTGAGGATGTTCATATAGAAAAGAAAGAGGAAAGAAAAACCACAAAATTACCATACTAAAATAATGGAGACATACTATATGATCATTGTTTTATTTTAGTGTCTATCATCCTCTGTTGGAAGCTGATCGACACATTCCCACTCTTTCTATTTACAGATGTCAGAACAAATGATATACAGGCATTGATGCATTTGAGGTAATGCCTATTATTTACATAGCAAACAGGCAAATGACTCCCCAAGAAAGACTTATGTTCTGTCTGGAATAAAACAAAAGAAAGTGATGGGAGTGTCTAGGATTTTTGTTGTAGCTAAAGGGTGGAACCTATGTAGGGGCATCCATTGAATGAAGCTTCCTCAATTTGAAATTTCCATCAATGCCAAGAGAAAAAGTGTGCTAGACTTATCAAGTTTCTCAGGTGTCAGGTGAAGAGTAAGGGGGTAGAGACTTTAAAGTGTCAAGAGTCAGCCATCAAAAATGGGGTATTTAGTACAATTATAATCATGCACCAATGCAAGAATATCAGTGCAAAATTATGTAGGAAACAGTTAAAATAATAATAAAAATTTCTGATATAAGACATAATATTTGTTTTTTATTAAAAATGCAATCTCCTCAGTTTAGATCCAAATTCTGTCCCCTTTAGTTATGGATAAATCATAAGAACCTAACAAAATAAATTTTGTTGTGCATATTAAATGTTTGTACCAGGCAAACGGAGATCCTGAAACTTCTATGCATATGTGAGTCTTAACAGCTGGTTTTTGAAGCTGTACAGTTATTTATATTCCCTTTATCATTAGATATTCAGAAAGCATAAATAATATAGGCTGCCCAATGACCTTACATTATTTATTTTATTCATATTATTGTATGATTTATGGCTTGAGCAAGATTGCAATTTTGATCAAGACAGAGGACAAGAGATTTTTGGCAAAAGGCAATGTTGTGCAAAATTAAATTACTGACCTGTCTTTGCACAAATCTTTTTTAAAGTAGAATTTTTTTCTGCTAAAATGGAAAAGCTATTGAAAAATTTTTGTCTCAAAAAAAAACTTTGCAATAACCCATTTCCTCTAAACATTACAAAGAGTAATTGTACTTTTCTGTTCCCTTGTTTTAAAATCATACTTCAGAGAAAGATTGCTTCAATCCTCCTGTAACCTCTGTTTATTATCTTTCTCTGTGTAAAGAACCTTTTAGGAACCTAGAAAGGAGATCCTCAAATCCAGGATTCTACAAACTGCAGGATACGTTTAAAAATATCAACAATCTTCTCTTCCTTCTGTCTTCTTGTTTTCTATCTGATGTTGCCAAATATTGATGGGATATACTTATACAAAAAAAGAATTTGCTATTTATATAAAATTCAAATTTGAATGGGCATTTGTATGTTTATTTAGTAAATGTGGCAACCTTCTTTCTATGCCAGGAAACTCTGCACTATTTATGGGTTCTTCTTTCCTCTCAATGCCAGTCACTGCCAATCTCTACCCAGTCATATCTCTCCTCTTAAGATCAGCCATAGTTTTCCATCTGCCCACTAGATGTTTTAGAGGATCAGTAGAAAGTGACCTCAGGATTCAGAATTTCTGAAGCTAAATATCCCATCGCTTACATTTATAACAAAGTAAAATTAATACCCTCGCCTACCACTCTCAAACATATCAAATCCCACATGCATTCATTTCACTCATATTTGTTGAATATCTATTGTTGAGTGAGAAAAAGAGTCAAATATCTTACCCTGCAGTGTCTTGATCTCTCTTCTCTCAAGATCCTCTATAATCTAAATACTTCCCACATCTCCAGATTCTACATGAATCTCTCTACTTTGTCCTCTTCTCCCAGTCAACATGTCACCCTTAATCTAACCTTTGCCTTGTCCTCTTTTATCTCTACAAACCCCTACTCTTTTCAGCAAATACTACATATGTTTATCTCAAATAAAATAAAATCAGAAAAGATAATTTATTTGCTTATGAATCTAAATCATCCAGAGGCAGAAGTAATCTTTCTGAAAGGCTGGACTTTGGTTATTATCAAGGTCTAGGTTTCTCTCCTTGCCTTTCAAGTCCCAACCAAACTCCACAAAGGTGTGATCTATCTGCCTACATGGCATTATTCCCAACATCTGGGCCACTGCATTTGGCTTTCACTTCTCAATATTCTTGCTCAGTGGCACGCTTAAAACAACCCAGTTGACCCTTTTGGAGGTCTAACTTGATTGGTTCAAGTAATATATATTTGACTTTGCTGCCAACTCTTGCATTTTATATTATTTATGTATTTATTTATTTATTTATTTATTTAGGTACTGGGGTTCCTGGAAGCCCTTCTACCTCCTGGCTACATTCCCAGACCTATTTTATACTTTTTTATTTTTGGAAACAGGGTTTTTTAAGCCAGCGGGGCTGGCTTCAAACCAGCGTGATCCTCCTGTCTCCTCCTCCCAAGTGCGGGGATTACAAGAGTGCACCACCACGCCTGGCACATTTTATATTTTATAATTCCTTTCCTTTCCTCTTCTTTCCCTACCTCACAATACTCCTCATATATTCTTCAACCTAATCTCTGCAATTAAGAAAAACAAGTCTTGGTTTTCCATAGGGCTTCATCTTGGCCTTAATCTTTTCTCACTCTCCATAGATAAACCCATCTAAACATGCACTTTGACCAGGTACCTATATATGTTTCTAATATTCAAGCCTGGTTTTTCTTCTGAACTCCAAAATTATATCTTTTTTTTTTTTTTGGTGGTACTGGGGTTCCTGGAAGTCCTTCTACCTCCGGGCTACACTCCCAGACCTATTTTTACATTTTTATTTGGAAACAGGGTCTCCTAAACCAGCGCATGAGGCTGGCTTCGAACCTGCGCGATCCTCCTGTCTCTGCCTTCCAAGTGCGGGGATTACAAGCGTGCGCCACCACGTCCGGCATCAAAATTATATCTTATATTCTCCAAAAGCACTTAAACTCAATAAAAAGTTCTTCACCATTCACTCTCTATACCAATGTTGTCCCCTGAGATCTACTTTTCACTTTTAGTTGTTGATCTGTCTTTTTACTGTCTACACCAGAAATCCCACAATCATTCAAGAGCCTTCATTATGTTTCAGTTGCCTTGTTTTTAATCCTGTTCACTCTAACATATAAATTTTTCTACAATAGCAAAATAACTCTCACTTTCTTCTCTACTCTGGTCACTCTAACTGAAACCTACATTATTTGGGGATTAGATTACTCCATTGCACTTATAAGTAGCCCCTAAATTTTAGTACTTAAGGTGGTCCAGTCTGTTGTCTACTCATAGCAAAGTGGACTTTCTAAAAATATCTTGTTTAAACCTTTTAATGTTTTATCAACAAGACAAAGTTCAAAATCTTTAGTGTAGTACATGAAACTCTTTGGAACCTACTCAATTTTTACTTCTAAGTGCATTATTTATTCTATTATTTACTTTTTATTTTGTTCACTGTTTTCTTTTTTAGTTGTGCATTGTAGTCATACACCTTAATGGGGTACCAGATGGTAGAGGCATGCATACACACATCGCTCATTTACACCTTATCCAATTGCCACCTCTCCATTTACCACACACCTGTGCCCCTGTTCATTGGTGAAGTTTCACACATCTTTTGATACTTTGTTAAATCATTGCTTCTTCCTGGAATCCTTTTCTGACCTTCTTCATCAATATCAGGCAGAAGGAGAGATTCCTTTTGCTGTGATTTTATTGTACGTGGTCCATAAGCCCATAAGACTGCTACATCATGTTACTTTGAATAGCACTTGTTGACCTTTCATCTTCCTCGCCACACTGTGACCCTATGGCACACGAACTTTTTATATCCCCAGAACATGTCATAGGCTCAGGCACATGAACAGTAGTTGCAATCGACATTTACCCATTCAACAGTTACTTATCCAAGACATCCTCTGGCCCAGGCATTCTTACAGGTGATGAAAATATAGCAGTTAAGAAAGAAGACAAATCATTGCGCCTATGGAGTTAACATTCTAATAAGTCCTCAGGAATAATATATTTCAAAATCACATATTTAATTATTACTAAGTCCAAAACATAATTATTATTTAATGAGTATTTATGATCAATTAAATTTTTGTAAGATGGAGAGCTAAATGATACCCTAAGTTAGCATTAAAATAAAATTCCAATGGAAAATGTATTAATTCACAAAAAACTTAATACTAAAAAAACTTCTATCTTATGGCAATGATAAGTTCTCTTTTAGAAAAAATAAATCAGAAATGGTCACATAGATAAATTTCTGTGTTATACACTCTTATTATTTTGGTTATAACTTATGGTTGGGGAATTCTCAACTTTTGGCTGTGTTATTAAATATAATATTATCTGTTCAGTATTAGGACAGTGTATCCTGAAAACAACAAAGATAAACTACAAAGTCTCCAAAAGCAGGAGACTAGAATTCTAAAGAAGTTATTATTTCCAGAAAGTTTAAGATGGTGAAGAAATATAGAGAAAGTTTACTGACACTACAAAAAGAATCTCTATCTCTGCCTGAAGTTGACAGAGGTCAGAAAAGTATTCAAAGAATTGATAATTTAGTAAAATATCAAAAATGTGTGAACACCTCTAATTAGTTTATGTGTATTACTTAACACCTTTAACTTATTTTTTTGTGTGTGGGTCTGGAGATGGAACCCAGGGGCATTCAACCTCCGAGTTACACCCCCAGCCCTATTTTTTATTCTTTATTTTGAAACAGGGTCTCACTAAGTTGTGGAGGGCTCACTAAGTAGCTGGGGCTGTCCGCAAACCGCAATCCTCCCGTCTCAGCCTCCCGAATGCTGGGATTACAAGTGTGCACCACCATGCCCGGCTAACACCCTTAACTTATGTTAAAATATATTGACTTACATGATCTCATTTCATGATCTAGCTTAACAGAGATCTTGTAGCTAAGATCTGCAAGGATCTTATCAGAATTCTTAGTTCCACAATACTCCATTTTACTACAGTAGTTTGTAAAAAAAAAAAACAAGGAGTAGATATGATGATTGTTATTTATTGTTTCATAGAAAATGAAATCATAAATAGCCTGTTATTGAGAAAATGAGCTGAGATCACTAGGGTTAGGGGTAGCTAGCCATGAATAACATAATTCATGAAGCCATTTTTGTAAAAGTCTGGTGAGGGCACATTGTTCAAAATATGTTTATTAATAACAAAAATAAAAATTATTAGAAGAGATCCTTAAATTACCTTAACTTATTTTATCCAAAGAAATATATGAATAGCTCAGAATATAGAAAAAACAGATAATACTAGTGATTTACATTCTATTTCCACAATAAGATACTATTCAAACAGCAAAAATAAAAATAAGTAAGGAAAGCTGGATATATTTAACAATGCTGTTCTATTAGGAGGTTAATAATGTAGATTTTTATAAGCCAACATTTTAATTGGCTTATTCACTTATATTGAAGGTGGGATAATCTTAACTTTTAGTCCTTCTCCAAAGAACAAGATCAAAAGGCAGAAGAAGAATAGTTCAGGGTTTCCAGCTATATATTTTCATTTCTCTTATAAACCAGTGGCAGACAGCAAAGCAAGTAACATTCCTAGATATCTCTGTGGTGGTTAGAAAAGTAGATTTGCTTTCAATTTGCAGTAATTCTTGGACTCTGCTTTTCCAGATAACCCATTTTTTCCATCCTCATAACACACCGAGGATACACATTCCTTGAACAGAAAAGATGTATGAGATTCTTAGTACAAATGCTATTAGGCTATAATTTTACTAACTTAAAACTGGTATCTGGAAAATAAGCCATGGAGACCTTTTTCAATGTGATTTTATTAGCAAAGGGCAATCTAGTATACTGACCAAACTAAGATAAATTTCAGCTAAAGAAACTTCTCCTTTAAACCTACCTGGTAATTTAAGAAGTCTTTAAAACATGTGCTTTTATTGGCACATTTTAGTCCCACATCACAAAGTAAATCATGTTGAAAATGACATGCATGTAAACATTGTTGGTGCCCTCATTACCCTCCCTCCCAATATGGAGTACCCAGATTGACGTTGGTATATATTCACATGCATACGAATAGTCTATGGTAGTATTTCTATTAATGAACCTAAGTCTTCCTCCACCCCTACCTTTATATCTCCTCCAATATCTCCTCCCTGGCTCCCTGAAGTTTCTCCCCATAATCTGGAGTCTCTATTATATCCCAATTACTCCCTATCCTACACATATTAAAGAAAATATATGACCCTTCTCTCTCCGTGATTGGCTAATCTCACTTAGCATGATATTCTCCAGGTCTTTCCATTTTCTTGCAAATGATGTAACTTTATTTTTATGTATTGCTTAATAGAATTCTATTGTGTGTATTTCCTATAATTTTGTAATCCAGTCATCTGTTGATGACACCTAGGTTGCTTCCATAGTTTGGCTATTGTGAATTGTGCTGCTATGAACATGGGTCTGCATGTATTACTGCAGTTCTCTGGTTTCAACACCTTTGAAAAAGTACCCAGTAGTGGTATGGCTGGATCATATGGTGGATCCATTCCCAGTTTTCTAAGGACTCTTCACACTGATCTCCATGGTGGCTGAACTAGTCTGTAATCCCACCAACGATGTAGAAGAGTATATATTTTCCCATAGCCTCACCAACATTTATTGTTATTTGACTTCTTTTTTATTACTATTCTGATTTGCATCTCCATGTTTGCTAATGATGTTGAACATTTTTTTTTTTGCAGGTCTGGTGATGGAACCCAGGGGCATTTGACCTATACCCACTGCCCTATTTTTTATTCTTTATTTTGAAACACTGTCTCACTGAGTTGCAGAGGGCCTCACTAAATAGCTGAGGTTGTCCACAAACTGTGATCCTCCGGTCTCAGCCTCCCGAATGCTGGGATTACAAGCGTGTGCCACCACGCCCGGCTAACATTTTATTATGTATCTATTAGCCATTTGTATATCTGTCGCGCGCAGTGACGACTCTTACACGATCTTCCTCAAGCAGTTTTATTACCCCAGGTTCTTGTACAGTTCCTCTTTAATGCTCTCTCAACGCCCTCTCAGGTAAAAACAACATCAGTCTTCTATCCTCTCCCTCATCACTCCACCAACCCTCCTTCTGGCACTCTACGTCTCTGCTGCAGCACACACCGGTCACAATGGTGGCTTTGTGAACATGTCCGTCCCAGCTCGGAGCCCAGAGCAGTCCGCCAAGGAACCGCTCTTCCTGTCCACCAACCCTCTTAGCTCCTTCTCCTTTTTCCGCTAGGGCATGCGCGCTTTTTAACCTTCTCCTGGGCGGGCAGGTGGTAGCACGAGGCGTTGCATCACTAATTATCCGTAAGGCGCCTGATAGGGCTCACTGCGCAGGCTCAGGGCACCGCCAGCCTCGTGAGCCTCGTGACTTGGCTGCAAGCCCAGGCGCCATCTTGAGTCCACGCTGGCAACAAGCCTGGGTGCCACCTCGGTCCTGCCGAGTGGGCCCCAACATATCTCCCTTTTTGTTTTATTAAAATAAGGCTCGGGATCGTGCCTGTCTTAGGTTGCCGACCCTCAAGGACCATTCTTACCCGTCATTGGGAGAACAATAGCATGATTGTTTCCCTGTCTTAGGTTGAAAGGTCCCGGGGACGATCTTACCCGTCACTGACTACCGATCCAGCATACTGAGCCGTACATGGGGAGATAAGCCAGCTTCAAGGGCTGCCATAGCTTGCACCAATATGCGCTGTTGTTGCAGTGTGCGTTGTCGAGTTCGCCTGATATATCCAACCATGAAACATCATGCTACCACCAGCAAGAATGCCCAGAACGCCATGCCACCCCAGTCTTTAAAAAAAACCCAATGTTCCGTGTATTAAGTCCATTCATTGTTGTACTGCGGCGACTTCCACGCGGGTAGAATTAATTGCAGCGATGGATGCTCATAGCTCAATCATGGTGTGTTCAAATTCACGGCTCCAAGTTCCTAGAAGCGTCTTGCTTAATTGACGAAACAAATTGCCTGCATGGGAGAAATTCTGATACTGCACATACGTTATACATATAGTCCAGATAATTGAGCTTGCTGAGCCATGCCAGCAGCCACATGTGAGGATAGAGCATTCATAGTGGCTGCAATAACTGCCACGGCCACAGAGGCCACAATTACAGCAATAAGAGCAGAAATTCCAAAGTCTCCAAGGGTGCATAGAAGCATAGCAGAAAGTCAGAAAACAGGTATCAATAAAACAACCTCATTAACCAAGGTAAAGGAAGAGGGAAAGTAGAAATAATTCCCAAAAGATCTTAAAGAAAACAACTCATCTCTACGGTACCGAGCAGCAGTTTACAACTCTTACGTTAGGAACTAATCTTCTGACCTATCCTTTACACATTAGGCGCCTTTTCCAACTAACCTCAGGTGTCTTCCATCTATGGTGGCGGATTAGGAGAGGGAGTCGAATCAGGACCAGCCCGATTCTCTAACTTGCTTACACTAAAAAATATCCTCCTTAATGGAGCCCCCTTTGATCGGGGAAAATATCCTCCTTAATGGAGCCCCCTTTGATCGGGGAAAATATCCTCCTTAATGGAGCCCCCTTTGATCGGGGAAAATACAGCGCTGTCCCTCGCTTTTCCGCGAGCCTCGCTTATCCGCGAGCCTTATTTACTCCTATCTTGTCGAATCAGGACCAGCCCGATTCTCTAACTTGCTTACACTAAAAAATATCCTCCTTAATGGAGCCCCCTTTGATCGGGGAAAATATCCTCCTTAATGGAGCCCCCTTTGATCGGGGAAAATACAGCGCTGTCCCTCGCTTTTCCGCGAGCCTCGCTTATCCGCGAGCCTTATTTACTAAATATCCTCCTTAATGGAGCCCCCTTTGATCGGGGAAAATATCCTCCTTAATGGAGCCCCCTTTGATCGGGGAAAACACTAAAAAATATCCTCCTTAATGGAGCCTCCTCCTCCCTTTTCGGAGTCAAAGGAGTACTTACCAGCCGGCTGCCCTGGACTGCCGAGGTTCTGATCAAAGCGAAGGTCCCCGTACGGGCCACCACTTGTCGGGCGCAGTGACGACTCTTACACGATCTTCCTCAAGCAGTTTTATTACCCCAGGTTCTTGTACAGTTCCCGTAAATCTTCTTCCCGTAAATCTTCTCCCGTCGATCCCCTCCCCCCAGAAATCTTCCCCTTATATAGAGCCCAACAGCCAATCAGCAGACTGTTCACGTGCACAACTCATGGCAACAGCCAGTCCATTGGCTGTTGCCCTATGGCATGCGGTGTTCCCGTGTATCTCATGCTCTTGTCGTCACTTCCTGAAAGCTGTTTACCACCTAAGTGCTCTGGGGAAATTCCGCTCAGCGCCATCTTAGCTCTCGGACTTATTGGCTGATGGGCGGGGCCCGTCACATATATCTTCTTCTGTGAAATGTCTATTCAATTCAGTTGCCCATTTCTTGGCTGGGCTGTTTTTCTAGTGTAAAGGGTTTTTTTTAAAGTTCTTTGTATATTCTAGATATTAGACCTCTGTCAGAGGAATAGTTGGTAAAGATCGTGTCCCATTCTGTAGGCTTTTTCTTTAGACTTGATGATTTTCTTTGATGAGCATAAACTTTTTAGTTTGATACCAACCCACAAAAGTCTTTAAATGATTTTCTTTGATGAACATAAACTTTTTAGTTTGATACCATCTCACAAAAGTCTTTAAATTTAACATAAATACTTATTTTCAGTGATTTTTACAATCAATAATTTTATCACCATTTCAATTTATTCTCTGTCAAAAAATATTTGAAGATTTATAAGACCCTAAATTGACTTCATCATTTACCTCATAGCACATGTGTGATACATGGTCAAGGGTACAAACTTCAAGACACTGATCAAAAGAATCCCACTTTCATCACGAGAACAGTATATATCTTCTGACGGAACAAATACAGAGTTGATACAGACCCACAAACTCTAATACATTTCTAGTAAATCAAATTATATATCTGAAAGATAGTCCAGACACATAAAAATATGTCGAAGTAACAGAGGACTAATTGGAACATATCTCCTTTCTCTAGAACTTGGAAAAATGCTGGACACAAAAAAGGGTCAAATATTGTACCTCCCATCAAATATTTAAAACAAGTGGAAAGTATATAGCCTTCCCAGAGCTTACCAATAGACTAATTTATTCCCTTCACCCAACCATCATTTGCTAGCCCCAAGCTACATGTACAGAAAATCATGGCAAGGAAGAGAAATGCAATCAGTGGAATAAGAAACAATAGAAAAGCCTATGTCCTCAGTAAGGCAAGAAAGTGGCTGTAAAAGAAATAAACTTGTTGTCTATTAGGAGGCTCTCTTAAAAATAGGAGGTAAGGGAACATCAAAAGGTGGTCCTATATGCCAAATTAAGCAGTGTGTGCTGTCAGAGGGCTCCTCTGGAGGATAACATGTCCTCCTACAAGCCTCCAGGCACTGCTGACTGAGCTTCAGGCATCTTTTTTGATAAGAAGCCAGTGGGACCAGGAGAATAACAGCAGGTGTCAGCACAAGCCTCTGACCAGATGAGGATTAAAGAAGGCTGCATCTGCTCCAGCAACACTGCACAATAACTGGATAGAGCAGAGAATTTAGATCCAAGATGTGACAGATGGGCAGGGAGAACCTGAGAGAAGCAAAGAAACAAGACTGGATTTTTTATTGAAAGAGCTAATAAACTCTTGGCAGGTTCATACTTATACAAAACTCACTAATGTGATCAATAATAAGTAGATATAAACTGGATGTGATTTCACATGCCTGGAATCTCAGTATTTGGGAGGCTGAGATAGGAGGATCACAGGTTTGGAGACAGCTCAGCAACTTAGCCTCAACTTAGTGAGAACTTGTTTCAAAATAAAAATATATATATATTTCTGGAAGTGGAGCGTGAAGTAGAATGATCCCGGGTTCAATATTTAGTAACACACACAAACACACACACACACACACACACACACACACACACACACGACATAAGAATACATGATGGAGAATTTTAATGGGATTATATAAATGCAGATACAAACATAAACACTAAGCTTTTGTTTTAAATGCATATATGTTTCTTTAGCGTTTTTATATGAAACATATAAGTGATTTATTCACAGACTAAATCCCCTCTCTCCAAAACTAAAAATACACAAAAATGTTGGCTCTGTGATGGTTGCAGTAAGTTTGCGGTAGATATTTCAAACCTGTCTCATCTACTGATACACGTTTAAATGAAATGCAGTTTTAACAAAACTGCAGTTTAAGTTTTCAGATTCTGTCAACTATTTGACACTTTATAGAAGTATGAATAGAAAAATGAGGTTATCTTTCTTAACTATTCTAAAAATTATTTTACATTGACTCCAATCACATTTGACTACAGTTTATATTACCAGAGAACAATGAGAAATCTAAAAGTTTCTAGCAATCAGGAGATGACAGAAACATTTTGGGGGGACAAAATGTAAGTTCTCATAAAATATTTTTATATTTATATTCATATCTTTAAATTTTAATATAAATCAAAGCAGCAAGTTCTCAACATCATTGACTCATTCAGGCCCTGCATTCTATTCACTAGGATATTATTATTAATGAGAATATTTAATATTCATATTAATATTTGAAATTCTATATGTATATACAATAATGTCATATATTATCTTCTCTATTTTGTCTCAACTACATCCCCTGACCAAGAATCATCTCTGGCTTATCAAGTGGATTGAATGAAATCGTGAATATTTGACTAGTAAACCACAGTCTCATGATGAGTGCAGATGAAGTACTGCCTTGAACTGAATCATGTCTCCTCAAAATTCACATGTTGAGCCGGGCGTGGTGGCGCACGCTTGTAATCCCCGCACTTGGGAGGCGGAGACAGGAGAATCACGCAGGTTCGAAGCCAGCCACGCTGACTTGAGAGACCCTGTTTCCAAATAAAAAGTGTAAAATAGGTCTAGGAGTGTAGCCCGGAGGTAGAAGGTCTTCCAGGAACCCCAGTACCACCAAAAATAAAAAAATAAAAAAAATAAAATTCACATGTTGAAATTGTAAGATTGTGATTGTGTTTGGGGATAGGGTTTTGAAAGAGGCAATTAGGTTAACATTTTATCATCAAGGTGATGCTAATGCAAGATGATGCTAATGCAAGATGACACTAAGGCAAAAAAGGAAATTAGGACATAGACATGTACCAAGGGAGACCAGGTATAGATACAGGGAGAAGACATCTGCAAGGCAAGAACAGAGGCCTCCACACCCTCATAAGGGACTTTCATGAATAAATGAGTGCAGAAAATTTTAGAAAATAATGCTATTTGATAAAATTGCATTTAATCCCATAGCAAAACTTAAGCTATGATCATGAAACATGATTTAGTCCTCTCGTGTGAATTAAAAGCATTGTTTTTTATTCCTCTTGTGGAATTAAAATGACACTTATGAAACTATGCCATACCTTGTGTTGAAAGAATCCTCCAATGATCATTTAAGCAGAGTATAATCTATGTTAAACTTCAGCTGCCTAGTGCAGAAGAGGACATTATATTTGTTTGTAATTACTATATGGCAGACAGAGATAAAGGCTATGGAATGGACAATAATATATCAGACCAAAATTGTAATTCCATCAGACTCCTAAGGAGCAATAGAGTACGGTATATCTAAGTTTAATTTTCATAGGAAATTTGGTCTTTCCAATTACACAAAAATAATTTTATGGGATGTTGGAAGAATAAAAAGCTAGGACTAGTGAGCCAAAATAAAAAGATGGTGAAGGAATATGTAGACTTTTGTTTTGGGTGGGGGAAAAATTCACTAATGTACATGATATACATTTATAAACATATCAAAGTCAAACAGTAAGCCAGGCAGTAAAAGGAGGGAAAGGGGAGGGACTGGGGTGGGAATTGGGGAAGGGCTCAATGAGTGGTGTGTGCATGTATGCCTCCAGCATCATGTACCCCATTAAGATATATGACTACAATGCACCAATAATTTTTTTAAAGCCCTGGAGATTTCACATTCAATGACCATGTAAAGTATGGATTGAAGATTATGTAAACATTAAGTACAATGATGAGTACATTTTGAAAGAGACAAAACTTGTTCAATGTTACGATTGTGTGCATAAAAATTTCCCCAAGATGAAAACGATGAATAACTGTAAGCACTTGCCAAGTAATATATTTTTAAAGTCCTGAAACTTTAAAATCAAATGAGGGTCATATCCTGGAGCAACAGCATTCACATTGAATGGCAATTTTACCGGGTAAGTGTGAGGAGCAACTGAAGCTAAAGGATATTATCTAATTGTCAAGAATCGAAAATCTCTTATTAATCTTGTTAAAGGGGCTTGAGTCTAGTGTTAGAATCATCTTAGACTAATCCCACTGATCATACGAGGCATAAAATCCATAAATAGAATAATGTGCTTGCTTTGGAGGATGGTAAACTTATCACATTTAAAAAGAATAATTAAATTTAAGGCAGTAATCTAAGAAAAATTAGTTATTACATTTTTTGCTCAATACTAAAAAAGGCTGTCAGTAAGCCAAAGGAGAGTGAGGTGAATAACAGAAGAACAGTAGTTTATTTTCCTCTTAACTATACCTTAGAATAAGAAAATCTATTTTTTAAATATTAACGAAAAAATCCCAATGTCAGACACCTACTACATATTGATGGTATTTAATACTGAGAGCTAAAGCAGTGCAATGAAGTTATTTTGTATATATGACTTCATACAAAACAGACTACCACTGACTTCAGAAATGGTTGCAATGTTTTTTTTTTTAATCCATACCATCATGGAAAACCTTGGTACATCTATTGAAATATAAGGTCTCAAGTTAGTGAATACAATATGTGCATAATATGAAATACATACATTTGACTGATAGATACTTTAAAATGGCTGACAAAAAAAAGCTACCTTTGAGTTTTCAAGCTGGGATATATAATATATATATATATATATATATATATATATATATATATATGCAAATATATATATGCAAATATATATGATGCCTGTGATTCTAGACATGTTGTTGAATATTGAACCTCGGCAACTTTTGAGTCTAAATGACCATAATAGTGGCCTATTGAGGAATGATCTGGGAAACTTCTTGATTGGACTATTGCTTCCAAAGGAAACTGCAACTATTTGTTCATATGTCTGAATATTGATCTAGACATTATTCTTTTATTATCTGGATACTGACTCTCTCAATTTGTATAATTCATATTAATAAATCCAATCTATTGGCTTCCAATCTATATCTCAATCTTCTTCTTTACACAGACATATAATTAACTGGTTGCTGGCCTTCTCTACTTTCTGTGAATACCCATAAATATATCAAACCCGTAATGTCCAGTATTCATCTTTTGATTCAATTTTTCAAATTGACTAATAGCCAATGGCACATTTAACCATCTAATAGACCATGACAGAAACCCATATTATTCATATTCTTTCTTCTTCTCACTCTTCATGTCCAACTATATTACAAATTTTATTATATTAGCATTTATACTATTATATTAGCATTTGAACAAAATAAGTTAGTATTTATCTACAATGGAACTACCAATGTCCAGTATCAAATTCTAGTTAATGTTAAGTAACTAGCACCCAACAAGTATTCTTGTTAACTAGAACCCAATAAGTATTCTTATACTCAAAGAATAAAGTCAAATATGTTCAGAAACTTGAAGTCTTCTATTATCAGATTTCAGCCAACCTACCTCCTGTCTTTCCCAGCCCTTCCTGATTTACTTTATATTCAAGTAATCCCCATATTATTCATTTTCCTTACATTCTATGATGTTTCCTATTTTATGCTACTGCTAACATTGTCTCATTGACCTAAAATCTCTGTCCCCTTTTTTCCCCACACCATTAATTTATGCTTAAAGGTTAAGATCTGGTAAAGATGTTGTCTCCTGAGGAAGCCTCCAATAATCCCTTCTTGGGTTACAGTTCTATACCCAGCTCTTTTGACACACTTGTAAGTTTCTCCCTATGGATTTCCCCCTTCTAAGTCTATTTATTTAGTTTTTACTAGTAAAAGAAAAGCTTAAAAGAAGGAGTTATCTTATTTACTGACACATCTCTTGATGCTAAGAGTACAATATCTAGTCTGTCAAAGACACTTAGGAGAGTGATAGAATGTATTAATAATTGAGGCTTAAGAAAAGGAATATAGTTGTCATGGATAAAATCGTATTTCCTCTCTTACTTTGTAAAAGATTCATTTTTTCCCCTAAATTATATGCATCATGGCCCATTTGGACCTAAAGTCAACCTAAAAGTATTATAGAGATTACCAGAAGTTGGAAAGGATAGAGGCTGGATTTTATTAGTGCATGCTATTTGCATGTATTTAAATACCACACCGAATTCCACTAGTACATGAAATGAATATATGTTTATAAAAATAAGATATATAAAAGATAAACCTTTAAATATCAGTAAAGAGTAAATTTATTCTGTCTTAACTTTTATACAGATGAAAATAATTACTGTAAATAGTAACCCAAAAATGTCCTGGTAAGTAGGGCTCAATAATCATTCTAATTAATTTCAGGGCCTCATTTTTTAAAAGAAAACAGATAATCTCATGATTTAATAAATAAAAGTACGGTTGGAAAAGGAACTAATCTTTTCAGAGGAAGAAAATTCCACTTAACTTGCTAATTTGTTTTCTTAGTTTTATTTATTTATTTATTTATTTTGGTGGTACTGGGGATAGAACCCAGGGGCTTTCTACCTCTGGGCTATACTCCCAGACCTATTTTTATATTTTATTTGGAAAGAGGGTCTCACTAAGTTGCTGAGAGCCTCACTAAGTAGCTGAGGCTGGCATCAAACCTGTGCGATCCTCCTGTCTCAGCTTCCCAAGCACGGGGATTACAGGCGTGTGCCACCACACCCAGCCATTTTCTTAGTTTTAATTTTTTGTTTTACTTATTTTTAAAGATGATAAATGTTGATTAAAAATGATCATTTTTACTCAAATTTTGGTAAAATTAATATTAATATAAGAAATATAACCATACATACAAATATTTTCTGGATTTTTGTATCATTTATACTTCTGATATTATATTCTGAAACCATATGAACATGTTGAGACACTGTGTACTTCCCTGAAAGTTCTTTGCAGAAGTTTTATTATTGCTTTTTCTGAAATTCAACCAGTTCCAGGGTGATAGAGACATTAAGTAGAAAACATCTGAGGATAGAATGAAGAATCTATTTTAAATGTCGATAAACTGGGTGTGAGTCAAGGAGAAACCTATTACGCATCTGAAATGTTTCAGTTAAATTTGCAGCATGTTCCCTCGGAATCCAGTCTCCCAAGTTGGGGCATTAGTTCATCTTTCCAGGTAATTACTGGCCAAACTTTCTGTCTTTCCAAACAAATAACATGCCAATAAAAGGTACTCTAATTGAGTCTGCAGGGAAAACACCTGATCTTTAAGAAACTTTTTTGGTAGTCTTTAAGCCAAAGACATATTATCATACCAATTTAACAGCAGAAAATATAAAAGAAATTAAACTAGAATAATTCTCACAAAAATACTTTTCTTTCTGAGATGAAAGGTAGCATAGACTATTTCATTATCAAACCCTTGGTTTTTTTAAAATTCTTACTTAATAAGCATTTGTTAATGCTACAACAGCTATTCTAAGGCAGATTGCAATTTGCAGTCTCATTTTCTCTCTGAGTTATCAGTGGAAAGGTTTTCATTACCTAAAACCACACTTTGGTTTACTCATACAGAATCCCAGAGTGTAGAAAGCAGAAAAAAATCTTAGTAGTAATCTGCTTTGTAGCTACACAAACTTAGAAAATAATATAGAACTAAATCCTTCTAAAATGAGAAAGCAAGGGTAGAAAAAACTAAATGCCTCCCACATGAGTGCAATAATTTGTTGAGATTTAACTTTTCTGAAGGCTCTTGCATCCAGGTTATTGTTGTTAGTGCACAAGGCCTCTAGAAGTTTTAGTTAGGTATTGCAGGACCTCCTGTGGAGTCTCAGCTCTCTGGCACATATGAAATGACAAAACTCACCATCTATGGATTTGACTTTACAAAATAGTCCAAGGACCATTTATGGATTACTTATCTTTCCCGTCATATAAGATCCAGTAAAGAACAAAGAACTGTTACTTTTCAATTTCTTATTTTGCAAGTCAAAGGAAAAGCCAAGAAGCCTGGTGTGTAGTATCCTACAGAGCTAGTAACTCTGTTTCACCAATTGTAATCAAAAGCCTTAAAAATAGTACAAACGCTATCACTGTCATGCAATACAAGATAATACAAACTTATGAATTAATAAAAAGAGGAAAAATCAAGTTTTATTGCAAATTTGTGTTTTTGTTTCATCTAAGAAAAATTTTAACCTATAATATATAAGGACAAATTGTTGATGAACATAAATCTTGAAGCAGAAAATATCAGAAAACTTTTCTAATTAAAAACCAATTAAGAATCTGCGGGTTATATTTATGAGGAAACTTTCTTTTTTGGCAGTACTGGTGATTGAACCAAGAGGCATTCTACATCGGAGCTACACTCCCAGCCCTATTTTTAATTGTTTATTTTGAAATAGGTTCCCACTAAGTTGCAGAGGGCTTCACTAAGTAACTGAGGCTGTCCATGAACCTGTGATCTTCCTGTCTCAGCCTCTCAAGTACTGGGATTACAAGTGTGCACCACCACACTGGGCTTATTAAAAAAAAAAAAAACTTTTGATAATGCATCAACTGCACATAGAAATATATAATTTTATTTTTTTTGGTGGTACTAGGGGTGAAACCCAGAGGCTTTCTACCCCCGGGCTATACTCCCAGATATATATATAGATATAGATATAGATATAGATAGATATAGATATAGATACAGATATATAGATATATAGAGAGATATAGATAGATATATAGATTTTTTTTTTTTGGAAACAGGGTCTCACTAAGTTGCTGAGAGCCTCATTAAGTAGCTGAGGCTGGCTTCGAACCCGTTCGATCCTCCTGTCTCAGCCTCCCAAGCGCAGGGATAACAAGCGTGTGCCACCACGCCCGGATTGAAATATATGATTTTAAGTATGCATTAGGTTTTTAGATTATTTAATGTTAGAAGCTTAATAAAACAATAGACCCTGCTAGAATCCATCTCTCCATTAAAGCCAGAAAAGACTTTAAACATTCTTCTAGGAGAGATTCAAAATGGTAACTGCGGGATACAGCACATCTCAGTAGCTGAAACAAAGTTCAACTATTGAGAAGGCAGTGTCTAAACAAGCAAAATAAATACAGTTTACGAACCAAAACAGAAACAGGAAAGACAGCAGAAGGAATCCAATAACTCTGAACTGCGAGATTCAGTGCAAAAAGCCTGAGCATGTGACTGACCTGCTGCGGATCAGCAACTGGCCACAGGCCCAAACCATGAGCCTCAAGAAATACAGATAAATAATCCAAGTGCTTGAAAGCAGCCACAGTTCTCCAACATCTTAGGTGGCCAGCGGTGTCCGAGCCAAAATCCTGTGAGATCACCAAAGGCGGCAGCCATAGCAGCACAGCCCTCCAGACACCCAGAGGAAGACCAGGTAACCGTGTGCTCCTAGAAAAGCCTTGGGATCTAGCAGCACAGCCAGCCCTCCAGTGACCAAGACCAGGGAAGTTAGGTATTGTATGTACCCAGAGAAGGGACCCTGTGAGCTAGTCTAGTTAGAACCTCCAGAGCCACAGGAAAGGTGCTCAAGGCGCGGTACCTGGTCAAAGTTACGGGGGTGGGGGTGTGGATGCCAAGTCTATATTAGATGCCCTCTGCACAAAGCTGTCAGAGGTAAGACAAGGGATTACACAGAAACTGAGTTCAAAAGCTGACAATAGGGTACAGAGCAAGTAAGAGACATTGAAATACACTCCAGAATCAATCAGTAATCAGATATACAAATATTATAGGGGCCCGGCCCCATATTTGTAAAATAGTAGGACTTTTTTTGTTTTGGGTTTTGTTTTGTCTTGTTCTGTTTTTTGGGTTTTTTTTTTCTTCCTTTTCTTTCTTTTATTTGGGTTTTTGCTGGTTTGATTCATTTTTTTCCCTTTGTTTTCTCACACTGTCACTAGTTCTTTTTATTTTATTTTATTTTTGTCCTCTATTTTTTCTTTTCTCTCATTCTTCTTATTCCTTTTTTTTGTCTTTGAAGTATAATGTTAGCTTTTGTATCTTGTTTTGTTACTTTATTCATGTTTGTTTGCTCCTTTCCCTTCATTCTTTTTACAAAGTTCCTCACACTAGCCTATCTATTCTCTTCTCACAAAACTTTATTTTCCCTTACTGTATCTCCATGTTTAATATTTAAGGTATTTCATATCTCTATACTTACATACTCTACTAATTACAAGAGTCCTACTATCTAACCTCTCATTCTCATCCAGATACTACCTTGTATGCTTAAATTCTTATGCAACCTAAAATTATGCTTAAATTCTTACTCAACCTTATTATATCATCTACCTTGTCCAACTCCTGTACCCATCACCCCAGCTGCTTCCCCGTTACCCAACCCTCACCATTAGAAAACGCACTGCTTACCTGCTGACACCTCTAAATTCCTACTACTAAGATTGGATTAGACATAATACTCACAAATGATGGGAAGACGTCAGAAAAACAGGCATGAGAACCTTGAAAATACGAGAACTAGGAAGAGTGAAGAGACAACAGATTCATGCATACTGACCTACAAGAAATTCAGGAAGGGGAATTCCAAATCCCGATCTACAATATGATGAAAAGCTTTAAAACAAGTCTACAGAAAATGAAAAAAAGAAATAGAGACACTAAGAAAGAATCAGAAAGAGGTCTGGAATAAAATGAAAGAATTAATAAATGAAATGAAGACAGCAATAGAGAGAAATTCTGAAAGATTAGATGAAATGGAAAGTAGAATATCACTGTTAGAAGATAGTTCATTCAAAGCTCTACACTAGCAAAGCAATAACACAATCAAGAAATGGGCAACTGAACTGAACAGACACTTCACAAAAGAAGAGATACAAATGGCCAATAGATACATAAAATGGTTTTAACATCATTAGTCATAAGGGAGATAGATGCAAATTAAAACTACGCTGAGATTCCATCAAACCCCAGTGAGAGTGACAACCATAAAGAAATCAAATAAGACCAAATGCTGGTGAGAATGTGGGAAAAGAGAAACTCTTTTACATTGTTGGTGGTGGTGCAAACTAGTTCAGCTACTGTGGAGATCAGTGTGGAGATTCCTTAGAAAACTGGGAATAAATCCACCATATGATCTGGCTATACCACTCCTGGGTATTTGTCCAAAAGGGTTTAAATCAGAGAGCTACAATAACATATGCATACCCGTGTTTATATTAGCACTATTTGTAATAGCCAAAATATGGAACCAACCTAGGTCTCCATCAGTGAATGGGTTGCAAAATTATGGGAAATACACACAATGGAATTCTACTCAGCTATAAAGAAGAACAAAATCATGTCATTCGCAAGAAGGAAAGACCTGGAGAAAATTATGTTAAGTGAGATAAGCCAAGCACTGAAAGAGAAGATACTTATGTTTTCTCTAATATGCTCAAACTAAGAAGTATAAGGGATACCAGAGGGACTCCAGGCAATAGAGGAGAAACCTCACCAACGCTAGAATGGAAGGTTAGGAAAAGAAGAAGGTTGATTAATGAAGGAGCTACATCTAATTTGTATAAAAATATAAATATAGCATGGTCAACCTGGACACTCATTGCTGGGAGGAGGGAAAGGGAAAGTGGGGAAGGAGGGTACCAAGCATAGTCTGAATGTATGCTATTTTCAATATGTTCAACATAAAAATAAAATAAATTAATTAAATAAAAAATAAACACTCCTATTTTTCCCATGTCTCCAAAATAAGCAAAACTTACTGAAAAACAAGAAAAAGCATTTCCAGAGTGACCCAGAAATATAAAGGGCACATTAGGATCCTTGCAAAGATTTATTTCCAATTTTCAGTTACAAGTTTCCATTTCTGTAGAAGCAAATCGGCTCACTGGGATGTCGAATCACAACCCACATTCTATTGAGCATGAAGTGATTAAACAATGCTACCCTGAGCTATTGCTGTGCTAAGAATGTAAGTTTAATGATTCATAAAGAGCATGGAGTGTTTGCCTACAAAAAGGAACTGTCTTCATCAATTAGAAATTGAATTAAGCAACCAAAAATGTCTTTAAGAACTACTCCCATGATCACTGTGGGCAAAACAGGCTCAATCCTGAAGAGAATGTGCAATTCCCAGGTAGACCATAAGGTCATAAAATAATAGGTTTGAAAAATATAAATAAATGTACCTTATGCTTATATTAAGTTTACTCTGTGTCAGGCACAAATCAAAGTGCTTTGCATATTTTAGCTGACTTAATTCTCATAACAATCCTTGAAGTGATCACAATGACTGTTATCCTAATTTTATAGTGAGAAAATTGAGGTATATACTTAAAAATGTTTAGACTCGCACACAAAATAATTATGATGAAAATAACTAGTAGGAGTTTACTTTATTTTAGAAAGTAATTAATATTTCTGAGCAAAAAACATGTGGGAATGGGGCAGGAATTGGGTAAGGGCTAATTGAGTGATGTGTGCATTTATGCCTCTACCATCTTGAACTCTATTAAGCTATATGACTACATTGTACCAATAAAAAATTTTAAAATATTTCTGAGAATATAGTAATTGGTTGGAAATTATATGTCTTTATTTTTATGTCAGCTTTTGTGTGTGGTACTGGAGATTGAACCCATGGCACTCTCCTAGTGAACTACATTCCTGCCACGTTTTTAGGTTAGATTTTGAGACAGAGTCTTATTAAGTTGCCTAGGCTGCTTCCAACTAGCAAATCCTCCTGCTTCAGCCTCCCCTGTCTTTGGGATTACAAGAATGTGCTATCACACCTGGCTTATGTCAATTTTTTTTATCAGTAAATGTGATGCAAACAAAATAAAAACCTAAAATTTCAGTGTCCACACTGATTTCAGAAAAAAAGGAATTTATATAAAAAAATAATTCCTACAAATATACTTCTAGTTTTCAGATTCTTTAGTTTTCTCCACTGTTTCACTGTTTAGGGAGTTTTGGTCTCTGGTTTGAGAATGTGAAGGATTAGATACTAATATATATGAATTTCATGTACCAATAGTTCAGATTCTCAACTAACTTAGATACCATATATTTAAATGAAGAAGAATATCGCTGTTATCATAGCAACTGAATTCTATCTCTGATACATTCGAAGTGAGAATTGAAACAACTACCATAACTGGTTTTCATTAGTAAAATAATGCCACTAGATGAAAAGTTTTTAACTATTTAAATTAAAATTCTGCATCTATAAATATGTTGGCATCAAAAACATAACTTACATTTGGCAAGATAAAAAGTAACTTTAGTAAAATCTTAGAGGAAGAACAATTACTTGAAAGACAAAAACTACCAATACTCAATCAATAAGAAATAAATTCACGCACACATACTAAACACATCACATTAATATTTAACTACTTTTACTAAAAAGGAAATTTCATGCTGGAAATTTTCACTGGTGAATTCTACCAATATTTTAAAGAGGAACAATATCAAATCTACAGTCTCAATATCAGTTCTATATGAAATGTCACCAAAGAAAAATACAATAAAAATGGTTACATTATATATAACTGAAAACTACAAAAGATGGATAATATAGAATTGAATACCCCAAAATAAATTTCACCAAATGTAAACTTAAAACTAGATCTTAAAAATGTAATAAAACAGAAAGTAAAAAAAAAATAATCTTAGTTCATACAATTCGCCCATCCACACATCAATCAAGAAAATCCAATCTTGCAGCCGGGCGTGGTGGCGCACTCTTGTAATCCCCATGTTTGGGAGGCTGAGACAGGAGGATTGCACAGGTTTGAAGCCAGCCTCAGCTGGTTTAAGAGACCCTGTTTCCAAATAAAATATAAAATAGGTCTGGGAGTGTAACCCAGAGGTAGAAGGCCCCTGGGTTCCATCCCCAGTACCACCAAAAACGAAACGAAACAAAAAAGAAAAAAAGAAAATCCTATCTTTCAACTTTAATTCATGTGTCAAACACTAGGCATTTTTGGAAACACCCTGAAAAATACCAAATACCCCCTCCTCATAAGTAACCTCATGTGCTCATCAAGAGGACAAATCTATAAGCAATAACTGACATTAGCCATTAGAGCACAAGTGTGTCGTGGAGTGCAGTGGGAGAAGAGCCAAAGTAACCTTTGGCTGATTCTGCAGGGGAGGGCGCACATAGACAGAACCCTTTCTACTGTAGACTTGGAAAGAGGTAGCCCTTGCAGTGACATCATCCAGGAGAAGGAAGGACCACAGGGAATTGTATACACATCAGAAGGCCTACTCCTTATCTCCATTCCACTGTCAGCCTCCTTAGGAAAGTATTCTATGCTAGCATACTTGTTCTTTCCACTGTTTAACTCTTCAATTCAGAGAAACTAAATCTTGTTCCCCTTTGCATTTTCCTGTCAACAACCTTGCTATAATGGCTGATAACTGTCCAACTGCTCAATCAAACAATATTTAAGTCCAGTTTAATAGACAGCTCTGTTGACTCTTCTATTTTCTTTAAGCTCTTTATTTTGTGATGGGCCATTAACTCCATCTGATCACTTCTTAGGATTTAGGGTAGCCAAGAAAATGTGCCTGCTGAGCTTCAGCTGCAGGGGTCATACCTGACTTTGAAGTTCAGCTCTCTAAGACCCATTGCCAGACTTGTTCCAAGGCCCCAGTCCCTATAGGCTGCTTCCAGCCAATAACTGTGTGCAGCAGACATACCAGCTCAACTCCATCACAGGATGATATGTTTTATATCATGGTACACAGGTGCTTGTTAAGCAATTATAATAATCAAAATATTAGTAATAAGAGTAATTTGGTCAATAAAAAAGTAAAATAATCGATATATACAGATATATAGGTATATAGATATAGATGAGAGAGAGAGGAAGGAAGGAAGGAAGGAAGGAAGGAAGGAAGGAAGGAAGGAAGAAAGAAAGAAAGAAAGAAAGAAAGAAAGTCCCACTAGTTTGTTGAGATGCTCACTAAGCTGTTGAGGCTAACCTTGAATCTTTGACCCTCCTTTCAGCCTCCCAAATGCTAGGGTTACAGGTATGCACCACCACACTAAATCTAATTTACAGTGTACACCTCCACACTCAATCTAATAATAATTTCTATTATGGACAGGTGGAAGGAGTCCAGTAGGATCCAGTGGGAAACACAAATGCTGTGTGGATGTATGTCTCTATACTTTATAACTCACTCTGATGTATAATTACAGTGCATCCGTAAAAGCATAAAAATAAACAACACAGCGGCACTGTTTCATTCATGCAGAGACCTACAACACACAGCAATTTAAAAGGAGAAAGACCCGTGGCTTACCTGTGAAAATGGATTTTGGAAGGGCTGCAGCCTGTGAGCTATTATGAAGTGAGGGAGGAAAGATGATCTGAAAATGCACAGGAAGTTCCAGGAGCATATAGATGACTGTGCTTAGAATCACAGGCAGTGAGCTGAGGTCGCCGGATGATGTTTGAGGTGTGGGTGTTTTTGTGTGTTCTCATGTGACTCAGTTCAGCAGGGTACAGCTCTCTGCATTTGCCTATTGTGTCTCCTGGACCAAATCCTGGAAAGAAAAAAGTTACCTTCTGCTCAAAATGTTCCCTGATACATCAATTAGGTTTGGAACAAATTTACCATTTGGACTCTGACTTAGGAATGTAGAAGACTGGGCTACTCTTGCAGATGGCTTTCATGTTCCAATTGTTCAGATCTCTAAAATAACACAGGTGCTGTATAATTGAAGTGAAAAAATATAACTTTATTTCAGAACAAAAGTTATAGTAGAACTAACTGTAATAGTTGTTACTTGAAAATTAACAGGAGAGGAGGAGCATCCTATCTTCTAGATGTTCAGAAGAAAGTGGGTTAAGAAATGTTCTTATAGTAGCAAACTTCAGAAACCCAATATGCTAACAAAAATTCTGAAACTCCAAGAGAGACATGAGTTTGCAATAGTTTTTGAAATTATTTGATTTTGGAAGGTTCTCATTTATTTGGCGGTAGAAAAACTTTTAAGGTCTTTTGAAAGTAGTGTTCCATGGAGCACGATTTGATAGATTGTTCTCTGCCATAATGCTTCATATCTGTTTTATTATAAAACATAAGACAGATTTTTTCAAAACATAAGTAATTTATGATCAAATTCAATTTTGTGTGAATTTTAAAAGGACATACAACACTGCTGGTTTTATTTGTTATGGATACAAAGAACTAAAGCACAGAAGACAAATAAAATGTTTCTTTGGAGATCCCCTTTTCATAATTATTGGCCATTAATTGAGGTGTTATATATCTATACCCAATTATTAAATTTGATATTTTATATGTACATGAATAGCTGAGGTTTCAGTGTCATTCTAATGTCAATCAATAACACCTATCTTTATAAAATGATAAAGAAAAGGAGTAATTTTATTCTCCAGTACAAATCCACCTACTAGGGTTTCTAAATTGATACTCTTGTTTTATTTAAATTTAAGTCATTATTTTATTATTCTATTTTCCTTATGCAACGATTACATAATAGAGTAATTATGAAACTATTATTTAGCCATCAAGTAATCTAAGCGAGAAGATTGATGTAGATCAATGCAGCTTAATCTGTTTCAGATAAAAAAAAAAGGCAATGAATGGAAAGTACTATTTTAGAGGATGCTAGAGGAAGCACCTCTTAAAAGTCTCACCAGTTAATGCAGCCACACCATTAGCAAAATCTGTCAGAATTAACATGTTCATGACTCAAAAATTAACCAATGCTTTGAGCAATCCAGGGAGGGTGTATCTCAGCAAATAGCTGAATGGCAGTGAGAAGAGTGAGCTCCATGGACCGACCTAGCCTTGTCTCCCACTCACCAGTGCTGTTGGAATCCCTGAAAACCAGCAATTGAACAGGAAGCAGAGGGACAGCATATCTGAGAGCTCCTTTGAAGCCCAGAGAAACAGCATCCGTTGACCTTCCTGTGGGTCCCCTGGAGAACTTCCACTCAGGGCTTTCTTTTTGTGCATGTGGAACTTGTGCTCAAACTCAAGGGAATTCTATCCACAAGAAACAACTCAGTCCTTTTTTATCTTATTTTTATTTTGAAACAGGCTCTTGCTAAGTCACTGTGAGCCTTTCTAAGTTGCTAAGGCTGACTTTGAACTTGTGATCCTCCTGTCTCAGCCTCTCCAATACTGAGATTACAGATGTACACCACCATAACCATCAGGGCTTCTTTATTTGACCTGATTTAGAATGTGCCCATGGAGAGCAGATTTTCTGAAGCGGCATTTGTTGAAAACAACCATAGGCAATTGTTGAACCTCATGGATAAACATTGGGGGGGAATAATTTGCTATCTGAACAGCTCACAAGGAACGCTAGGGAATGGGATACCCATAAGGACTTATATAAATGTGCTGAGATAATTCTGAGAATCCAGAAACCATGCATATTGTGTAGGGCTGTGTGCATGCTCAGGAAAGACCTAAGAAAGCCTTACACTCACCCCTGTGGCTGACTTCAGAGTTCTGTTCAAGCAGAAAACAAGGCTAAGGTAGACTTGCCCAATGCTTAGCTGAGTACAGCTGACTTACTCCAACCCAAACAGAGCCCTTCAGCAAAGACCAGGAAGCTCCTTGGTCCTGGGAAGCCAAGAAAATTCCCTTCTACTATTAGCTGAGCAGTAATCCAACAGATCAGAGACAGCATTGGATACACAGGACAGAAAACATGTGTTGCGGAATTCTCTCAGGAAAGTCACTAAACAAGCAAATCACATGACTAACAACAGCTACAGCCACCACTCTCCCCTCCCCAAGTGAGAAAGGGAATCTGATTTCCAGAATTGCTGCTTTAGATTATTTAAAAATTCCAGTTTTCAAGCAAGGAATGAGAGACCTTCAAATAAATAAGATAGGAGGGAAAAAAGCAGTCAACAATTATTCCTGGAGGATCCTAGATATTAGGTTTACTAAACAAAACATTTTTGTACTATGGATTGAACCCAGTGGCATTCTACATATGAGGTACATCCCCCAGCCTTAATTTTATTTTTTAATTTTGATACAGAGTCTCATTAGGTTACAGATGGACTCAATAAGTTGCTGAGGCTGGCTGCAAACCTTTGATCCCCCCATCTTAGCCTCCCAAGTACTGGGACTACAGGTGTGAGCCACCACATCTGGCCCATATCTGGCTTATACAAAACTCCAAAATCAGTTATTATACATTACACAAAGGATTAATGGAAACTATATGTGAATAATTAAAACACGAGTCTCATCAAATAGAGAGTATCAGTGAAGAAATATGAAACTAGCTGGGCTCAGTTGCACATACCTGCAATCCCAGTACTTTAGAGGCTGAGACAGGAAAATCTCACGTTCAAAGTCAGCCTCATCAACTTAGTGAGATCCCTCAGCAATGTAGTGAAACCCTGTTTCAAAACAAAAAATAAAAAGAGCTGGGGTTGTAGTTCAGAAAAAGAAGCCCTCTGGGGTCAACCTCTAGTACCAAGAAAAACAAACTTTAAGAAAATGTGTAAACCTTCATGCCTTGGATTAGGCAATATTTTCTTTGATATGATCTGAGAATACTTCCAAAAGAATGAATAAATTGGACAGCATATGACTTCTAAGATTGGCGGAGAAGTCAGATATGCTAGTTTTTAAGTCTGAGCAAAATGGATCGTTGTGTCACCAATAGAAGTGAGGAACACGAAGACACGAGGTGACTCAGGAAGATCATCCAGAGTCGACGATCTCTAATGCTCAAAACAACCCAGTAGATTTCCCCTTTGTGTCTTTTGCATATTGAATAGTACTGTGGGGTAAATCCAAAGTAATCAGAGAAAAGGATACTCGTATAATTCAGTTTTGTTGCTTGCTAATGACTCCAATAAAAATGTTTGAAAGATCTGGGCATAGTGGTACAAGCTTGTAATCCCATTACTTGGGATGCTGATATAGTAGATTCGTGGCTAGCCTCAGCTACTTATAGAGGTCTTCCACAACTTAGTGATACCCTGTTTCAAAATAAAGGAGGGTTCCATTCCCAGTATCACAAAAAAACTTTTAAAAATGTTTGAGGCCGGGCATGGTGGCGCACACTTGTAATCCCCGCGCTTGGGAGGTGGAGATAGGAGGGTCGTGCAGGTTTGAAGCCAGCCGCGCTGGCTTAAGAGACCCCGTTTCCAAATTTAAAAATATAAAATAAGTCTGGGAGTGTAGCCCAGAGGTAGAAGGGTTTCCAGGAACCCCAGTACCACAAAAAAAAAATGTTTGAAAGTCATGGCAATAAATGTTAGCTGCTGTAACAGACAAACACCATTAGCTCAGTAGTCTAACACAGCAAACTTGGTTGCTTCCTCATATCACAATCAGTGTTGTTGATGTGGAAGTTGGAGGTGAGTTCTGTTTTTTACAGTCATTTAAAAGAGTCTTCTTAGCCGGGCATGGTGGCGCATGCTTGTAACCCCAGCATCTGGGAGGCTGAGACAGGAGGATCGTGTAGGTTCGAAGCCAGCCTCAGCTACTTAGTGAGGCCCTTTGCAACTCAGTGAGACCCTGTTTCAAAATAAAGAATAAAAAATAGGGGTGGGGATGTCACTTGGAGGTAGAATGCCCCTGAGTTCCATCCCCAGTACCACAAAATAAAAAAATAAACAAATAAATAAAGTAGTCTTCTTCCATGATGTGGTTCTGCCACTTATAACCTGAGACATCTAAGATATTCTGCAGCAGATGTTCTGCAGCTTTCTGCTGGACAGGAGGAGAAAAAGCATATAGAATCAAGAGGAAGGCTTAGTGATTGACTTTGAGAAGGAGGGAGGAGAGAATTGTGGAAAAATTGGGGAAGAGCTGAATGAGTGATGTGTGCATGTATGCCTCGACCATCTTGTACTCCATTAAGATGTATGACAACAATGCACCAATATAAATAAATAAATAAATAAATAAATAAATACTAAAGATGAAGGTAATATAATGTGCAACCCTCTGTCCACATTTCATTAGCTAGAGTTCAGTCAGAGGCCCCCTCAGTTCCAGGGATGGACAGAGGATGCTAATTCAGCTCACAGCTCAGGAACAATACTTACTTAGCATTGCCTCTGTCACAAAAGGGAAAAATAATAAAAGTCCATGACTGAATAATTGAGGATTATGAATAATCCTGGATAATTCTTCCTTTGTCTACTCTATGAGCAGTACTCATAAACTATGAACAGCTAGAGCCAAAAATAACCATATCAAAAAATGACAATGTGTGCATGAAATGTCATAACCTGGGGTATAATTAATTTGAAAAGTAACTCTGCTGCAACCTTTCAAAACTAGCTTAAGCAAAATATTCATATTTCAGTAAATAGCTGGCATCCACTGGTTTGGGCTTGAATAAGTAAAGCTGCCAAGTTGTAAAGCTGTAAGTCTAAATTTATAAAGCCTTTATCTGCAGGAGTAACAACAGCAGAAACAGAATGCTGCTTTAGGGGAAAAAAAACAAACAAACAGAATTCTGCCTCATTATTTGTTTTTCTTTCTGAGTTCAGAGTAAAAATAGTTACACTAATACTACTTGAATTTTAGATGTTATGAATGAAAACTTTTCCAGCTTTGATAACAAACTCTGCAAAGAAATAAGATTATTATTGTACAAAAAAACAAGCCCTTTCTTGAGCCTCTTGCTAAGCTGTAATTATTTACCTCGTTATTTTATCCATATCAGGTCTACCTGTATTACTAAGGTCTATCTGCATTTCAGTTACCTGTATTATTAGTAGTACATCTTAATCATTCTGGATAATGAATTTCATTGTGGCTTATTCCTGTATGCAAATAACATATTTAGCTCCTATCCACACCACTTCTGGCATAATATTGCGGGGGTTTTTAATTCCAAGAAACTGAGAATATAAATTTGGTATTCTGGATTTAAAACAAAAGCAGAGTATGTATTTTAAAAACAGAGCTCTGTGTTTTTTTCATTTCATCTTGCACACACACACACACACACACACACACACACACACGCACACACCTCTAAGCAGGAATAAACCTAGCTGCTTCAAGACAGCATCTTGTGATAACACAGAACATCCTCTAGAGATCCATTTATTTCCTTGAAAACTTGCAAAGGGAGATCGCGGGTCTCACATTCTGCTTGCTCCGGGCTCCCGCAGGCATCTATCTGCCTGTGCATGGGTTTGCTCAGCGATGTGCTCAGAATCTCTGGATTCGGAGCCCTGTCTCACAGACTTCCACCGCACTTGGATTGGTCAAAAGGAAGCAGAGGAGGGGCCATGCTAAACCATTTTTTTCCCCCTCTACGTACCATAAAAGTCAGCAGCCGGCACACTCCTCTGCTTCTCCCCCTCCTAGCAATGCTCGGGCTGGGAACCTCCACTTCTGAGCCCCAGCGCTTGTGAGCATGTGCGCGCAGATTCGGCTCCCAGGGGCACAGCAGCTCCCAGGAAAATTGTTTTGAAAAGACCTGAATGCAGAAAGCTAAAGTTCAAGCAGGAAGTGGGAGCATAAAGCCAGCAGCGGGCTCCTTCAGCTGAGAATGGACATTTCCAAGCCTAAAGCTGGACAGCCATGGTGATCAGAGCCTTAGCTAAAATAGACTAAAAACTATTTGGAACTCGGAGTCTGCCTGCAGCCCCAGCAGCCTTACCAATTGCAGCCTTGTAACTTTCACACAGACAGAGACTGAGGGGAGCAGATAACTTCTCTGCCCCGGGAAGTTCAATCCCTTGAGGGGGGAATCAACCCACCTGCGGCCCGAGTATGAACTCCACCCACCACCACCGTGGAACTCACACTTCCCTGCACTTCTGGAACCACAGCAGCTACAGACTGCACAGCAACACCAGCGAGTCCCTAGCCAAAGGCTACTCCGACGGAGGATGCTACCAGCAACTTTTTGTCTCCCCGGAGGTGTTTGTGACACTAGGTGTCATAAGCTTGCTGGAGAATATTCTAGTGATCGTGGCAATAGCCAAGAACAAGAACCTGCACTCGCCCATGTACTTTTTCATCTGCAGCCTGGCAGTGGCAGATATGCTGGTGAGCGTCTCCAATGGCTCGGAGACCATTGTCATCACCCTGTTGAACAGCACGGACACGGATGCGCAGAGCTTCACGGTGAACATTGACAATGTCATCGACTCCGTGATCTGCAGCTCTTTGCTGGCCTCCATCTGCAGCTTGCTTTCCATCGCAGTGGACAGGTACTTCACTATCTTTTATGCTCTCCAGTACCATAACATTATGACAGTTAAGCGGGTTGGGATCATCATCAGCTGCATCTGGGCGGCTTGCACGGTCTCGGGCATCCTGTTCATCATCTACTCGGACAGCAGCGCTGTTATCATCTGCCTCATCACCATGTTCTTCACCATGCTGGCTCTCATGGCCTCCCTCTATGTCCACATGTTCCTCATGGCCAGGCTTCACATTAAGAGGATCGCGGTCCTCCCGGGCACCGGCGCCATCCGCCAAGGGGCCAACATGAAGGGAGCGATTACCTTGACCATCCTGATCGGGGTCTTCGTAGTTTGCTGGGCCCCATTCTTCCTCCACTTAATATTCTACATCTCCTGCCCCCAGAATCCATACTGTGTGTGTTTCATGTCTCACTTTAACTTGTATCTCATACTGATCATGTGCAATTCGATCATCGACCCTCTCATTTATGCACTCCGGAGTCAAGAACTGAGGAAAACCTTCAAAGAGATCATCTGTTGCTACCCCCTGGGAGGACTCTGTGACTTGGCTAGCAGGTATTAAAATCGGGAGAAGGGAAATAAATACTAAAATCCTGCATCAAAGACTTTTTCTTTCTTGCACAACCTGACAGTGTATGTCAGTGACTGCTGTATCTTCTGTGTAGTGCTGTGGTTGAGAATATCTACTGTACAAATGTAAGCTTGTGATTTTTTGATATAAAGAAATGTCCGGTCTCTGTATTGCTATTAATGTTGTGCTACTTTTTGCTTGCAAATGCTAATCTGTATTATAAATTGTCAGTGCTATGGACTTACAAAAACCAGTGTCCTTATTAAAAGCTTAACAAAGTCTCTTTCTTGTTATTCATCAGGATTCAACATTTTGCTTGTTTTAGGCAGACATAAATCAGAACTTCATTAAATATATTCTCATAAATGGTTTCATATAGTACACCGAACCACATTGAAATATAGAGGGTTGATTCTAACATATAAGGGGAAAACATTTAAAGACTAGGTTATTAAAGAAACACCTATTAATAAATCAGTACTGTTCATAAAATTTTAAGGAACTTATAAAAAGCTTGCCCATCCTCCCTGTACAGAAGTGGAGCTAAAGCACCTCGAGAGAAAAGCAGATACTGGAGAAAAAAATAGTGAAATTCTGAGTCAAAAAACTATGTGTGTTCCTAAAAAAACAGAAAGATGCATGTGTCCAAGCGAGGAGCCTGATAGTGCACAAAGCAATTCAGTTTAGCAGGAAAATAGCAGCTAGGGGATCCAAGTGTCCTGAAAGACTTAAATTGCCATGCCAAGCTGTACCAAACTTTCCCCACCAACAATGAAAAATAGAGAAAGAAGTCTATTTCCCCTTTTACCAAAGACCTTGTGCCTGCTGAAACCTCCAGGAAAGGTGGTATTGGGCTGAGAAGTCCAATATTTGATCTCAAAAGAACAGTATGATTGGTAATGAATTCCTTCATATTTCATATGCAGATGATTAGCTGATTGCTTACTCAGTATTTTTTTAACTAGAGAATAAATGATGATCAAAACTTTTAACTTTTCACATCAATTCCATAGTGGGAGAGTTTTTAGGCAGTTTGTCTAAATACCTGAAATGAACCTGTGATTCTGGTACATGCTAAGCAGAAAGGAGAGCACCTTCTGAGCCCTGGAGTGTCATAAAATAAAATAGCCTGCTGTGGCCATAGCTTAGAGAGTGCATGTTTGTTTTGCTCAAAAATAATCCCACAAATTTGGCCATTGAACAATAAAACTGAGCTTTCTGGTCTGTGTGTACTTTCAAATAAAATGAAAAAGAGTACATTAGGCTGAGGATGAGCAGCGCATGATCTTGTGATTTAATTACAGTGTCTTCAAAACGCTCATGAGCAGAGGTCATAAGCAAAGGCACAGCTGCATTCAAATCTAAATATTTTACATGTTAATTGTGAGACCTGAGAAACACTTTCGACATTCACATGGAAACATTAGCTCAAAGTGAAATCGGGAAGTCAACAGTTTATAAATAAAAAAATAATGCTGACACTGATTTGCAATACTACTGCCATTTTGCTGTTTTACAGCAAAACTAAGTGTGAAGTTTTATATACAGACCAACATAAGCATCATAGCCTGCTGTGGATCATAATCCAAAGGTCCATGGGGAAAAAGTTGGGGAGATGCTGGAGCCTTTAAGAGGTGGAGCCTAGTAGAAAGTCCCCCAGTCATTGGGGTGTGTCATTGAGAGAAATAATGGGAACCCCGATCCTTTAATCTTTCTCTCTGTTGCTCTCTGACAATGCAGTGAGTGGTTTTGAGCTGCTATGAGTGTAGACCATGATGGGCTGTCTCACCACCAGACCAAAGCAAGAGGGCAGATCAATCACAGACTTAATTTTTTTAAAAAAAAAAAAGCCCAAATTAGCTGGGCGTGGTGGTGCATGCTTGTAATCCCCGCGATTGGGAGGCAGAGACAGGAGGATCGCACAGGTTCGAAGCCACTGGCTTAAGAGACCCTGTTTCCAAAAATAAAAAAGTATAAAATAGGTCTGGGAGTGTAGCCCGGAGGTAGAAGGGCTTCCAGGAACCCCAGTACCACCAATAATAATAATAATAATAATAATAATAATAATAATAATAATATACAAATAAAAAATAAAAAGCCCAAATTATCCTTTTTCTCTTTATAAATTCATTGTTTCAGGTATTTGTTATAGTGATGGGAAGCTGGCTGAACACATAGCCTGAAGCAATAGAAGTTCCCAGATGGTGATTTTGTTATTGCTACAATTTCTGTTCATTCTTTCCCATCATGTTTCTGAGCAATTTCAGGGGAGGAGACGCTGAAAAGAGACGTATACCCATTCCATCTCTTCTGAAGAAGCTTTCCTTCCGGGCTATGTCCCCTTCAAGTGTCATCTTAGACACTCAAAAATAAATCCTGCATGCCTTTTTCTATACATTCACACCTTCTTCTGAATCAGTTTATAGTGTTAGGTTGGGCACTGGTTCTGAGCAGCCACGCATTACAGGGTTCCCAAGATGTTCATGGCAAAACACTGGACTTCAATGTCTCTAAGTGCTCCAAACACTCTTGTTTTGATTTCTCAAACTCCAATAACATCTAGATTCCCCCAGAGGGATGATCCTCATTCAAGCCACCTCTAACCTCTGTCTCACGTCCTGTGACATCAACTCCACCAATACCAACTGGATCGCCACTGCATTAACCAGGGTGCTGTTCTGCTTGAAGCTCTAGGCTGACACAAGTATATTTAGTATCCAAACAGGAGGGAGAGGAGAGTGGCATGAAGTTTCAGGTTTGACGGAAATAAGCTTCAAGAGTACAAAATGAAGACAGTAGTGACACTGGGTGCAAAGCAGATGCAAAGGAGATGGTTACTCTAGTTAGAGAACTTTAAATATATTAGGAACGAAAAACTGTGTTTCATAGAACTATACGAGAACTTCCACCATGGGAGAAAGTGATTACATTAACTGCTTCCTTCAGCTCACATCTAGTGGACAAGACTCAAAAAGTTATCCAACCATGATAATGATATTCAGATTTCAAATGGGCTTCCAGACCCTGGCTAGTTTCGTAGTCTCACCTTTCTGGCTTTGTTATTTCTGTGCATTCCCCCTCTACTGTTTACATATAAGCTCCTTTGGGAATAGGGAGTCTTATGTTCATGTTTTAATTTTATTCCCAGAGGTTCTCCATATTTGAAATATAAGACAGATTACAAAATGTCTGATAGAAGATACAAATAAAATATTCTTGATTTCTGAAAGTGGTTTCCCAGATAGCTTCATTATGATCAGCCTCAATGCCCTGTTTATTCCTGTGTTTGGGCTGAATTCTACGCCTTAGTATCTGCCAGCCTTCAAACCCTTGCTCTGTCTTGACTGTCTTCAGGGCAGGACTGTAGGAGACATATTGGTTCACTAGGAAAGGAACTGGATCAGGTTTAATTGAGTCACACATAGAAATGTAATAAAATTGAGCTTTAGCTATCTTTCTAAAAATCCATGTTATGCCTTGGATCTTAAATGTCTTCCAAAGTCCCATATGCTCTAGGTTTGGTCTCTAATGCAGCAGAGTTCAGAGATGATGCTTTGGAGAAATGATTGGATAAAGGCGTCTCTGACTTCTTCAGTGGATTACTCTATTTGATGGACTAATAAATTGAATAATAATTTGATGGACTAATTAATTCTTTTGATGAATTAATGGGAGGTGTAAAAACTGTAGGCAGGTAGGGTGTGGTTGCAGGAAGTAGTCCACTGGGGAATGCCCTTGGAGACCATTTCTTGTCCTTGTTCCTCCCTGTCCCCCTTTCTGGCTGCCACAAGCTGAGCAGCGTTCCTCTGCCATCCTCTTCCACCATGATCTTCTGCCGCTCCTCGGGCTGGCTGACTGAGGAACTGAAAGCTATGAAACACTAAGAAAAATAAACCTTTCTTCTCTAAGGTGTTTTCGCAAGTCTTTGATACAGCCACAAAGATCTAATGCCATCCATGATAAATAATTATAGATGTAGGATCATTCTGTGAATGAGGTAATAAGGTAATGTCTATTCCGCTGGGTGATCTTGACTTTACTGGATGACAGCAAAAGTAATTAGTAATAGCTATCGCCATAGCAAGCTTTAATTCACCCAGTTATAGTGTTGGGAGTCAAGGCTGTTTGTAGCTACGGGCACTGGCATGTCTAAAATTTACTACAAATGAGAACTTCTCCTACCCTTGACAGATTTATTAGGGGTAAAACACACACGGGTTGTAGAAAGTACAAGGCAAGCTTTCACTTATTTCTTTGACACCCTCCTTCCCACCTTAGCAAAGTACCAACAAGAAAACTGAGCTGCAGGACACAACCTATCCTACAGTACCAAAAGTATCGCTCCCTCTCATTAGATCCATGCATTGACGTCTTGCTACCTGTCAGCCAGTAGGATGAAGGCAGCTGAACACCATGGTTGAAATAAGAGAAGAAAATGTTTGAGCCAGACATAGTGACACATGCTTGTAATCCTTGTACTTAGAAGGCTGAGATAGGAAGATGGCAGGTTCTTAACCAGCCTCAACAATTTAGCAAGGGCCTCTACAACTTAGTGAGAGACCCTGCTTCAAATTTTTAAAAATAAAATAAGATAGGTTGGAGGGTGTAGTTCAGAAAGAGAATTTTCCTGGGTTCAATTCCTAGTACCACAGAAGGAAAACAAGAGCAAGAAATGGAAGAGGAGGAGAAGGAGGAAGAGGAGAAGGAGGAAAAGGAGGAGGAGGAGGAAAGAAGGAGGAGAAGGAGGAAAAGTTGGAGGAGGAGAAAGATAGACAGAAGGAGAAAGAGAAGGAAAGAAGGAAAGAAAGTAAGAAGGAAGGAAGGGAGGGAGGGAAGAAGGGAGGGAGGGAGGAGAAAGGAAGGAAGAAAAAAGGAAGGAAGGGAGGGAGGGAGGGAGGGAGGAGAAAGGAAGGAAGAAAAAAGGAAGGAAGGAAGGAAGGAAGGAAGAAAGGAAGGAAGGTTTAAAAGGAAGGAGAAAAGAAATGCATGGAAAAAAGAAATTTTTTTTTTTTTGGTGGTACTGGGGTTCCTGGAAACTCTTCTACCTCTGGGCTACACTCCCAGACCTATTTTTGTACTGTTTTATTTGGAAACAGGGTCTCTTAAGCCAGAGTGGCTGGCTTCAAACCTGCGCAATCCTCCTGTCTCCACCTCCCAAGCGCCGGGATTACAAGCTTGTGCCACCATGCCCGGCTTAACTTTCAACATATATTTACTCAGATCCTTTTGTGGCTCAGGAATTTCTACAGCAGAGGCTTCGGGTGCAAGATGGTTCAAAGGTGTTACAAAGGACCGTCCTGAACACTTTTGCAAAGAAGTTACCTTTCACTTGAGATGTGTGTCTTCTAGAAATGTCTTTGGGGAGACATTTGAAAACTACGGTGCAACTCATAAACCTGGATATTATATGAGTCCCAGGATCAGACAAGTATTTCTTCAGTTTGGTGAAAAGAGTGAGCTAGAGGGAGAAAGGATCCTGACAAGGAGTACTATCTGTTATCATTCTTGTCATTCCATTGATTTGGGTGTTATTCTAGCACTTTTTCTTAAACTGGAAGGCCATTTGATCCTTTAATATTTCTGTCACTAATCTGAAAACCATTATTATACATTGTGTACCTTCTTACCTAATGGCCTGTAGCCGACTTCTCATTTGATATTTCTTTTGTATGTTTTCCCTCTCAGTTTGTTCTATTGTGATTCAAGAATGCAGGAGGAAGAATGAAAAAAAAACAATTCTGATATTCATATTAGTTTGGTTTAATCAACCAATGGTTTGCTGCACAGGAATAAAAATGAGAGCATATTCCACTACATTTGTTATAGATTGCCTAGTTTTGTAGAGTCTTCTGGAAAATACATACTTTGGGCATAAAAGAAAATACTGCAGTGCAGGTATCAAGGCCTGAGACGCTTTTACCACATTCCTGTATTGTGTCATCAATACAGGGAAACAATATTTAGCCGAAAGCAGTCAAATTGGAGTACAAACAGATGTGTCCTCAGAAGATTTCTGAAGAAGGGAAAAAAACATTGCCTACCTAAAAGATCTCCAGTAATTTAATTATAGTATGAGAGTAGTTTGGGACAAATGGTTGCTATAAATTTTAGTCTGTCCAGCTGACACTATTTTTAAAAGCAAAATGTAAAAGATTCAAAGCTACTAAGAAGGGAGTAGGAAAGGTTTTATGTCCTTTTATATTTAAATGTAGATTGATACATTTTAAGGATAGTATACAATATGTATATCAAATCTTAAAAAGTTCATCCTTTGATCATTTAATTATAATTTATTGTAGGCATGAGATTGCTAAGTTAAGAGGCCATAGATTGTTGGGGAGCCATATTACTTCCCAGAAGTATCTAATCGAGGATCACTAATACAACTACTGCTGTACTCCCCTCAAATACCCCAATGTTTATTAGACATGTCACTCTGTCATTATTTCATTCCGAAAATACTGGTGGATAGGAATTGAAGAAATCATTTATGATAACTTTCTGATATCTAGCAGACATCCTTTCTTCAATTTTCTATTACTGATGATTTGTGAAAGAAGAAGAAATGTAAAAGATTATTTTAATAGGCTCATTCTTTAAATATCTTTCTTTCCAACTTCCAGGTACATTCAGAGAATCTGCTTGATGTCCCTGTGTAGTCAGCGACTGCAGCAGTTTCTGATGCCCCTTCCAGGTTACCCTGCACCACTGTCAGGCCCTCCATCTATGAATAAGTGGACCTTTCCCCATCATTGAGGCCAAGGATTGAATTCTGGTTACTCTACCTTTTAGCTGGTTAGTTTTCTCTTTATTCTATGTGCTTAATCATACCTGCCTGATTGATGTCTTGAAAAAATAAAGGACAACGAAGTAAGATAAAAAATGTAAAATTCAGCCGGGCGTGGTGGCACACGCTTGTAATCCGAGCATTCGGGAGGCTGAGACCTGGAGGATCGTGGTTCGCAGACAGCCTCAGCTACTTAGTGAGGCCCTCTGCAACTCAGTGAGACCCGGTTTCAAAATAAAGAATAAAAAGTAGGGCAGGGGCTGTAGCTCGGAGGCCGAATGCCCCTGGGTTCCATCCCCAAAGTAAAATTCCACAAAACAGTGCCCAATGCATATAGCCACTAAAAATGCTTACAATTATTTTTAAATATAAAGTAAATTAGTAAACTATGGATGAATAAAGACTTCTTTGTTTTGCTCTCTTTTTCAGACAATCATTGTGAGGCCTTGGCCTTAATTTCATGTCTTTTTTGAAATGTTATGTAATAATTTTTTGGAAATATTTGTTTGCATAAAGAACTATATTTGAACATAATGAATATGGGGGCATATTTCTAAAAGAACAATTTGTTGTCACCAATAATGTGAATTGTTTGGAAATTTGCAGGGTCACACCCAATATTACAAGAAAGGCTAATTAGAAAGATAATGTACCCAACAAGAAGTAACCGATTAGCCCATGTTTTTTTCTAAGATTAATTGCTACTCATTAACCTTTCTGCCATGAATTTGAGTGATAGTACAAAAATATCATGATCTAAGCTTAAGTTATTGCTTGATTCCAAAGTGGTATCAAGGGATACCTGTGCTGAGCTGAATCCTGGGTTCAAATCCCAAAAACACATTATATCAGTTCTTGAACCTTGGACAAATCCTGTAATTTTTCTAAGCATCTAGAGTCTGTGTTTATTATTTTAAATATGAATAAATTTTGAACATTCTGAAAATATCCAGTGGAGAGAGTAGAATTTTATAAGAAGGCAAAGATTGTTTCAATGGCTTCAGTAATATTTTAATTCTTCTAATGATAGACTTAGTGCATACTTTGGTATTATGCCTTAAAATGTACACATACATGGCCCAAAGTCTTTTATGTGTTCAATACTGCATGAAAAATTAAATAAACATAAAGCATTTAGTTTGTAATGTGCTTAGTGAAGATGAACACAAAAAGCTACATTTGCATGCAACCGATAAAGGATCCCTCATATAATTTAATGATGCCATTTTAAATAAAAGAAGGATGAGTTTTGATATAAGATAGAAATAGTTTACTTTGGCCCTGGGTTAGTGAAATTGATGATCACGATTTACAACTATGAAGTGTTTTCACTGTCAGGAGGCACCTGGAGACTCAACAAATACAAAGCCAAGTAGAGAATTTTAGCAATGCAATCAGGGAACTATTTAATGATGTCTCACATGAGGCTGTACTGCAAGCAAAACTGTTATGGTTTGATATCCAAACCTAATATCCTAAACAGTGTGACACATTTCACTGTGGTATTCAAATCACCACTGACTGAAATTCAGAAGTGAAAAGATAACAACAAACTTGGTCATAATTCCATTTGACAAAAGCATTTAGGTTAAAATTTGATTTACTACAAATTCAGCTCCTCAATTTTAATACGTTTCATTTGTAATACTGAAGTTTCAAAAGGGTCTCCTTAAAAACAACAAATTCAAGCCGGGCGCGGTGGCGCACGTTTGTAATCCCTGCGTTTGGGAGGCTGAGACAGGAGGATTGCGCAGGTTTGAAGCCAGCCTCAGCTACTTAGTGAGACCCTGTTTCCAAATAAAATACAAAATAGGTCTGGGAGGATAGCCCAGAGGTAAAAAGCCCCTGGATCCACCCCTAGTACCACCAAAACAAACAAACAAACAAACAAACATCCAAATTCATATTTTATATAAATGTGTCACAATATCCTGCAGATTTCTTTTAAAATAACATGGACTTTTAATTCTCTCTCCTCCCCCTCCTCTTCTTTCTCTCCTCTCTCCTCCTCTCTCCTCTCTCCTCTCTCCTCTCTCCTCTCTTCTCTCTCCTCTCTCCAATCTCTCTCTCTCTCTCTCTCTCCTCTCCCAATAGTGGGAATCAAACTCAGAGAGGCAAAACTCTGAGGCTTTTTTTCTTTTATATAAATTTTATATATTTTGGTGGTATTGTGTGATAACTCAATACATGTATACAAGGCACAATGATAAAATTGTGGTAATTAGCATTCATTTCTTCTAAAAACACTTTATGTTTAACCCCTCAAACTCCTCTCTTCCATAAATACATAGTGGTTTTATTGATAAATATGTAATATGTTGTTGCAAACTCTGGTCACTTCGTTGTGCTGTTGAACTCTAGAAGCTGTTTCTCCTGACTGTATCTGGACACCCATTATGCCGCCTCCTTCTATCCTCCCTCCCTTTTACCCTTTGTAACCTCTACTAACCACTCTTCTACTCTCTCATGTGAGATTACATTTTTACAGCTTTCACATACTGAGTGAGAACATGCACTATTTGTCTTTCTATGCCAGGCTTTTCCACTTAACATAATGTCCTCCGGTTCTATTTCATTTTGCCACAAATGACAAGGCTTTATCCCTTTTACAGTGGAACGTATTTCATTGTGTGTATATACCACCCATTCATCAGCTACGAAGACTTCAGTTGGTTTCTTATCTTTGCTATTGTGAAGAGTTCTGCAGTTAACATGGGAGAAAACAAGCTGATGTCATGTCCTTTGGATATATGCTAAGAGATGAGATACTTGGATCATATGGTAGTTCTATTTTTTGTATTTTGAGGAACCTCCATACAGTTTTTTATAATAGCTGTTCTAATTGATATTTTCTCTAACAGTATGTGTGAGTTCTTTCTATGCATTTTTGCCAACATGTTTTAGATTTTTATTACTTGATCAAGGCTCTCAGTACTTTATTGAATTCGAGTGGTGAAAGTGGACAGTATTGTTTGTTACAAATTTTAGAGAAAACACTTTCAGCTTTTTGCCACTAATTATATTGGCTGGACACGTGTCCTTTATTATGTTGAGGTCTGTTCCTTCTATACTTTATTGGTTGAGAGTTCATCATGAAGTAATGTTGAATTTTATCAAATGCCTTTTCTGCTTCAATTTAAAGGATCGTATGGCCTTTGTCCTTTTTTACTGATGTCATATACCATGTTTATTGGCTTGAGTATGTTGAATCATCTTTGCATCCTTGGGATAAATCCTGCTTGATTGTGGTATATGATCTTTTTGATGTTCTATTTGTTATCATTTTTTGAGAATTTGTGCATGTATGTTCATCAAAGACATTGGTTTTTAATGTCCTTTTTTTGTTCTGTGTTTGGTTGGCTTGGATATCAGGGTATGGAACGTAATTCTCTTTTTAATTTTTTATTGGTGCATTGTAGTCATACATCTTAATGGAGTACAAGACAGTAGAGGTACTCATGGACACACCACTCAGCCCTCACCCAATTCCCACCACACTCCCTCCCCCTCTCTTCTTCTTATGTTTGGATTAATGGTTTATTTTGAAATGCTTGTGAAGCCAGTCACAAAAAGTAAAAATCTGCAGTAAGTTTTTAAAAGAGTTTCCCTTCCTTTCACTTTTTTGGGAATAGTTTGAGAAGAAATGGTGTTAGTTTATTCTTTTAAAATCTTCATAAACAGATGAATGGATTGCAAAATTATGGGAAATATACACAATGGATTTCTACTCACTATAAAAAAAGATCAAAATCATGTCGTTCACAAGATGGAAAGACTTGGAGAACATTATGTTAAGTGAGATCAGCCAAGCACAGAAAAAGAAGGGACATATGTTTCTCTAATATGTCCAAACTAGAGAGTATTAGGAATACCAGAGGGACTCCAGACAATGGAGGGAAACCTCAGCAAAGCTTAAATGGAAGGGTAGGAGATGATAAGGCTGAATATGTGTCAAAGTATTAATGTAGTATGATCAACCTGGACGTTTATGGTTGGGAGGAGGTAAGGGGAAGGGGGAGGGGGAGAGGCCACCAAGCACAGTCTGAATTATGCCATTTTCAATATGATCCACATAAAAATTAAAAAATAAATTTAAAAAGTTTGGTATAACTCAGGAATGAAGCCACTCAGTCCTATGTTTGTGTTTGTTGGGAGACTCGCACCGATTTAGTTTCCTTACTCATTTAAAATAACTATTCTTACTCATTTAACTATCCTTACTCATTTAAAAATAATTATCCCTTTTATCTACCTGGAAAACTATACCCTAGATGTGTACATAGCTAAATATCTCATCTTAAGGTTTTTGCTTTGATATGACTTCATTGAAATCCACCTTGGAAAACTTCTATTTAAATTGAAATCGCACTACACCATTTCAACACACCTCTTTCCCCTTATCTTCGTTAACTATTTCTATTTTCTGTAATACCTTCTAACATATATCATTTACCAAATTATAATTTTATTTTATTTAGTCCATTTTTCTTTCCACTTACTCCTAAAACTCTGTGAGTGCAGGGAACTTTCTTTTATTTATTGATGGATTCCAAGAACCTGGATTGGAACTTGTATATCATAAGGACTGAGTAGAGATTTGATAAATAAATTAAAATATAAAAACATAATATGAGAATGGCAAGGTTAGATGCCTTCTTAGTAGTGTGATTCAAGATCTTTGTGAACAAAGAGTAGGCCATGAAGTGATAATCACAGAAATAATGAAAAAACTAAAAAGAGTAATAGGACTGAAGCAATTGGAAAAATGAGTTTTAAGGACTGAATTGTCAATCATTTGGGGAGAAAAGAAAAAAAAAGACTGAAAGTTGTTTGGTAAATTTTCCAACTAGAAATTTAATGTATTTTATTTGAGAACAGAATTGCAACAGTGACTAAGACTTTGATGAAGTGATGAAAAATAAGGGCACATAAGAGAAAACGGTAGTTTCCAGTAAAATATTGGATCTGATACAATATTCTTTGGGTTTTATAAGGGGACATAAAAGCAGATGGTATGTAGAAACAGAATACTGAATCTTCTAGCTATAAACAAGATGTGCTGCATAGGATGAAGAATAGAGTAATAAGGGATAATTTCCTGAAAATGGGCTAGCTTTAATGATGATCATACACTGAAGCAAAGAACAAATTCAGACTAAGAGGCTGAAAGTACTAGATATTTACAGAAAATTCTCAGTGGTACAACTAATTTATGTTCCCAGACTTATCTACAAGGAGTTGCCTTTTTTATTGAGTTAATGTCTTCCTGGGTATACCAAAAAGTCACTCTCTAGATACCTTCACAAACACCAGGGGATATATTTGAAATACCAGCACCTTGCTCCTTCCAGAAAGCACATGTGTATCTCATCACTTGCTAAAGAGCTAAACAGTCCTGAAGCCTAACCAACAAAGTGCCTCTAGCTTTTCACTTGAAAAAATGCAGAAAACTGTGACACTCATAGGAGTTGTTATCAAGAATTCAAGAATAAATGTATGTAAAATGCTTGGAATAATTTCTGGCTCGCAATGCAAAAGAAAAGAAAAAGAGAAGAACAGAAAGAAAAGGGAAAGGAAAATAACAAGGAAATAAAGAATGAATGGAGAAAAAAGGTCAAGAAATGGTAATAAGAAACTGGTTTGAAAGGATAAAAATATATAGTTTTGAATGAGAATGAATAAAAGACCTTCCTGGGCAAAACAATTTGGCTAAGCTAAATATAACAGATTCCTGAGAGTAGAAAGAAGAAATTTTGTGAGATGTATAGGAAACAAAATAAGAAGAAAGTGGTATAAAGAGATGTCAAAAAGTAGCCAGCCTCAGTGGTGCATGCCTGTAATCCCAGTACTTGGGAGACAGATATATGAGGACCACAGGCTCAAGGCCAGCCTCAGCAACTTAGCAAGGCTCTCAGCTACTTAATAAGGCTGTGTTTAAAAAAATTACATAGAAAAATAGGCCTGAAGGTGTAGCTCATACCAAGAAGTTAAAAAGAATAAAGAGAGATATGTCAACAAGTAAGAGAACTGAAAATCAATAAACAAATGATAGAATTGAGAATCAATACAAAAACATCAATACAAACAATACCAAGCAGATATACCCAAAATTTGTTCTGCCTCAATAATTCTGTGTGGATCCTATATTACGCAGTAATAATCTAAATAAAATGAGAACAAAATTTATATATTATATATAAGTATATTTTACTTTTAAATATCATAAGCACATCACAATTGCTTTGAAAACAAATGCTTAGAGCTACCTAAGATACCTTTTCTACTACTGTATGATTTTCTGCCATTTCTTGGCAAAAATCACAATCCATGATGCTGTTATGAAGAAAACTGGAAGCTGAGACTGGAGAGAGAGATCAGATCGTTGATTATATTAGGTAGAGAAATGCTCTTTTTATATACTTTAATTGACACAATCTCTAATCGCAATGTAATTCGACCTGAGAGTGACGCACTTGCACACAGCACTAGATGAGCTTTTTCCCAGCTGCTTTTCCACCCATCTCTTCCCCATACAGGATGTTGAAAATGACATTGGTAATTTCACATTTGTACCTAATTCAATGAAAGTTATTACTTCATTACTTCTCCTCCCACCCCCAACTCTTTCCCCTAAACCACGTCCCTGGCTCTACTTTAGTTTCTTCTTCGTTACAAAAAGTTCCTCTTGTGTCCTGATTACTCCCTAGTTTCCTCATATTAGAGACAACGTATGACCGTTCATCTTCTGTCGCTGGTTAATCTCCTTAAAATGTTCTCCGGGTCCATCTATTTTTGCTCTTCTTTATTGCTGAGTAGAATTCCATTGTATGTATATCTCATAATTTTGTAATCCATTAATTAACCTGTTCATGGACACCTAAGTAAGTGCCAAACACAAGCATAGTCGGAATGTATGCCATTTTCAATATATTCCACATAAAAAAAGAAGAAATCAGATGCTTTCCCTAATATGTGAAAGCTAAGGAGAAATGAGTAACCGGAGAAACTCTAGATGAAGAAGGGGATCCTATAGAGGAACAAATAAGGCGACCTAACTGAGGGGATGGGAGGGTGAAGAGAGAAACTCTCTAAAGCACAGGATGCTCTTAAACAAACATATCCAAGTCAATCACTAAGCCAAGCATGGGAAGGAGGAATGGGGAGGAAATGGGGTGGTGTCTGGGTAAGGGCGAATTGGGTGATATATGCATGAATGTCTACACAAGTCTTTTAACCCATTAGGATGTATGACTACAATGCTCCAATAAAAAATTTAAAAACAAAAAATAAAAAAATAAATGGAATGTCTTTAAACTAAAGAGTTTCTGATCATCAAAGGAAACCAGCAAGTGTCTAAAAGTGAGCCTACAGAATGTGAGAAGATCTTTGCCAGCTATTTCTCTGATAGAAGACTATTTCTATCAGAGGAATAAGACTACCAAGTACTTCAAATAAATCACACTTGTATCAGTTAAACTTTTTATAGGTATAGCCAGGTGTGGTAGTGCACACTTATAATCCCAGCATTTGGGAGACTGAGACAAGAGGATCACAGTTCACAGACAGCCTCAGCTACTTAGTGAGGCCCTTTGCAACTCAGTGAGACCCTGTTTCAAAGTAAAAAAATAAAAATAGGGATGAGTATGTAGCTCACAGGTAGAATGATCCCTGGTTTCATCCTTAGTACCACATTAAATAAGTAAATAAATAAATAAAGTCAGTATGGTGGCCCGCCCTTGTAATCCCAGTACTTGGGAAACAGACAAGAAGATCACTGATTAGTGGGCCAGCCTTGGGAACTTAGTGGGGCCCTCTGCAACTTAGACCCTTTTTCAAAACATTTTTTTAAAAATAGGGCTGGGGGTGTAACCCAGAGGTAAAATGCCCCTGGGTTTGATCCCCACAATAAATAAATAAATAAATAAATAAATAAATAAATAAATAAATAAATAGTGCTAGGGATATAGCTCAGAGAGAGAACCCCCTACCAAACATGGTGGTGTACACTTGTAATCTCAGCACTTGGGAGGCTGAGACAGGAGGATCACAAGCTCCTGGCCAGCTGTGGCAACTTAAACCATTTACAATTTAGTGAGATGCTGTTTCAAAAATAAAGAATAAGAAATAAGGTTGGGGTGTAAAATGTCCCTAAGTGTTCAATCCCCAGTACAGAGAGAGAGAGAGAGAGAGAGAGAGAGAGAGAGAGAGAAGAAATACCCCAATCCCCCCCCCCCCCCAGTATACAAAAGAAAGAAGGAAGGAAAGAAAGGAGGAAAGATTCACACAACTTTGAGAGGGAAGAACCTTCAAGTTGTAAATGCTAAACTGAAGAAAATAAAGAACTGAAAGGAGATAATTCAGGTAGGCATTGCAATGGAGTGAAGCAAATGGCATTCTCTTCTTGTCCTCTACTGCCATCTAGTTCTATGGCTTCTGAAACTGTGAAATGGTCTGCAGGTACTAACAACAAACGTATCTTCTGGTGCCAAATAACATATATGGGAGAGGAAGGAGAAGTGATGATAATCTGGTGAAAGAGAAAATTGAAAAGAAAGAAGTAAAGGCATCATCAATAGTAGGATATGGCTTCTCTAAGCTAATAGCGATTTCCTATCCGGATCTTCAGATTGGTTGGATCTTTACTGTTGGAAGACACTCTGATGCCGATTCTTTGTATGGAGAAATAGATGTTGGTGAAACCGTCTGAAAGAAGGTGCCAGTTGTTGGTGAATCCTGTTCCTCTCAAACAGGCACCAAGCAGATGGTGGTTTTACTTTTAATCAGAAGCCTGCAGAGAAGAGAGGAGTGCTATCTCAGGTTTTGAAGACCTCGTTGCACATCTAGCCTGGTTTTTATACTGATGATGTGTGTGGCCACGTGCAAAAGAGCATTCTGTAAGGTAAAGAGATGGGAGTGTGCAGGGCTTAAACTACAGCAGGAGTGGAATCAAATCAAATAAAGTGTTTCTGTTTGTTAGGTCTTTGATGGATGCAAAAACTACGAAGGAAACAATCAGCCAGCGATCTGTTGGGATGGGTCCACCGGCGGTGGAAAGGGATCAGTCCCAATGGGAGCATCAGGGTTCCCGGGCAGAAATAGTCCTTTTAAGCCGGCACTTTAGGGGGTGGGACTAAGCGTGGGAACTCTGCTCCTCTCGCGATATCTCCTGCCTCCCGCTGCCTGCCTAGCAGAGTCTCCTCCTCCTTCTCCAGGGTTCCACCTCCTTCAGGAAGGGGGGAGGGACTCGGCTCGCCACTGTTACCGAAATGTAGTAGCAAAGACTCAAACAATAAAAAGGAAGATATTTGTGACTTGTTCAAACAAATGATTTCTCAGGTATAGTAATAAAAACTTATACCAAAAGACATGAATCCCAAATTCATATCCTCTAGTCGAAACCATATCCATTTTTATACATGATTTTTATGCTCCTTCTACCAATAATGAATAAGCTATAAGTATGTTTGAGTTTTTTAGTTCACATTTGGTTTCAGCACATTTGGAGTCATTGTTTTTAAACTATGCATTATATTTTGTTTGTTTTTTTGTTTGTTTATTTGCAGTACTGGGGATGGAATCCAGAAGAATTCTAACTTTGAGCTACACACACAGCCCTATTTTTTATTCTTTACTTTGAAACAGGGTCTCACTGAGTTGCAAAGGGACTCACTAAGTAGCTGAGGCTGGCTGTGAACCCAGATCCTCCTGTCTCAATCCCAAATGCTGGGATTACAAGTGTGCTTATTAAAATAAACTTCAAAATGCATTGTTATGATTGTCCCAAAGATGTAATAACTTTGCTCACTTTTATTTCACTTTTGATAAGGCATTTATAGATAAGAAAATAAATTTATATGATGTACCTGAAGAAGGATACCAAAATCTTGTTTAGCTTTAAATTGTATGACAGATTATTTACCTTATTTTTATCAAATCCAGAAACTGGGTGTGGTGATACACACATTGTAATTTCAGTACTTGAGAAGCTGAGGCAGGTAGCTCACAGGTTCGAGGCAAGAAGTGTGCATTAATTCAGTGAGATCACATTTCAAAATATAAAAAGAGCTGGAGGTAGAGCTTAGAAATGGAGCACCTCTGGATTCAATCCTTAGTATTGCCAAAAAGAGTCTATAACATTAGATTTCCTATTTTTTGTCCTCAAAGAGAAGAGTGTTCTATTTGGAAATCTAAGGAAAAAGTGAATTATGTAACTGACCAATATAATTTTCAGTCAACCCTAAATGTGTTAAATAGGATGTTCTGGAATTTGAATGAGCATTTCTGGGTGTTCTGGGTTCTAGTGACTATCTTGTTATAAGAAGAAAACATTATCAGCACTGACGGCCAAAATTATTTTAATAATGCCTTTATTTTGCTTTGAAAACAAGTCAGGTTTTAAGACATGAGGTACAGTCTTAGAATTGAAACTGGACAATCTGTCCTGCATGCTATACAAACGAGTAGGATCTGTGATGATGACTAGCTTTTTCTATGAAAATGCTGGATACTGAATTTTATGCTCCTTTGCTCTTCCCTAGTAACCACACCCCAAAGAGTCAGATAAGATGTCAAGCAGAATTTCTGGTTTAAGAAGAACTTAAAAACACAGGAGTTTTAAGTGTAAAAAAAAAATTCCATATTCAGAAAATTCTAAAGTCAATAAATCATTCAAAAGCTGAGGCCCAAAGGAAATGAAAAAGAACAGGCTAAAACTCTCTGTAAAAGTCCTTGGATTCCCTGGCACCTATAAAGCAACACTCAGCTTAATTTTTTACAACAAATGAAATATGTCTCAGAGTGCACTGACCCAACCATCCCATGGATCAAAATTCTAATTTACTTTTTCTCTTTTGAATGGTTTATTTTATTCTTACTCTTTCTGCTCTTTTATTTTTAAATTTACCTTACTTTGCACATGTGATGATTGAGCATCTCCATTTGTGTTTCAACTGAATTCTCTTAGAAAAGACTATGCTGGTATCACCCAATTAGCCCTTACCCAATCCCCACTCCATTTCCTCCCCCTCCCTCCTTCTCATGTTTGGCTTAGTGATTGACTTTGATATGTTTGTGAATGTGCATCATGTACATTAGGGAATTTCTCTTTCCCCATCCCATGTCCCTCAGTTGGGTCGCCTTATTTGTTCATTTATGGTTTCTCCTTCTTCATCTAGAGTTAATTCTATGAATTTATCCTATGACCCATTTTCTCCCTAGCTTCTGCATATTAGGGAGAGGGTCTGATTTCTTATGTTTTGTGACTGACAAATCTCACTTAGCATAATGTCCTCCAGTTCTATCGATTTTCCTGTAAATGACATAATTTTGTTCTTCTTTATGGCTGAGTAAAATTCCATTGTGCACATGTCCCATAAATTTGTAATCCATTCATCTGTTGATGTACCGCTACCATCTTGTATTCCACTAAGATGTACAACTTCAATGCACCAATAAAAAATTTTAAAAGTAGGAAAAGTCTATGTTGTCTGTTCACTACTCCCTTGAGGATCACATCACAACACCAAGCACTCAGATCCCAGTTATATAGAGGTGAGTGGTTATTCTCTCCAGCTTTGGTCACAGTGAATCATGCAAATATGGTCCAGGACGCCATTCTGTATATATCTAATGTCCTTTTGTAGACTCTGGGATATACCTTCTGTTGCAAACTGGAGTTATCTGGAGCTGTAAATATACTTTTATTTGTTTACTTTGGAACTCTGATCTACCAATTTAAACTTTTCAGACTTGACTTCTCCACTCCCAGTGGCTACCAGAGAGGTGAAGTTAGCTTAGAGTAAGTCCATAATCTGAATTTAGTACTTCAGACCTTCCCAGGACCACCTAGAACTCATGGCTGTTGCCACTGCTGAAAGCCTATTGACAAATGAATCAATCGTTTATTGCTGGTTATTGATTTCTCATTCAGATGATGGAAATGGAAATTATGGTTCAAACTTGCCTACTCCAGGAAAAAAAAAAGTCCTCTTTTACAGGAAACAAAGTGCAACCATATTAGATTAAATGAATTATTTCGAAGTTCAGAGTACCTTTTTAGTCATTCTTATATTTTAGCTTGTTGAAACATGAAACTTGCTATTTAGTTAGTAAAAATATCTTAGAAGCAAGATATGACAGCTCAGATACTCATTTTCAATGGTTCAGTGTTACATGATTGAAATATGTAGGCAATGATTAGTGTGATATAATTTCACTGCCATTCAATTAATAAATTTTCAAATCTGATATACTGATATTTCTAAGCCAAAGAAACCAGCAAAAATGGAGGAAGGAAAGTAATCAAGTCATGACAGAACAAGAGTAGCAGATGCATCATTATCATCAGCAGCTTTCAATGAGAGGGGAGTTGACTGATTTTAATGCCACATGTGCCAAAAGATACAAATAATATACCTACAGAAAGTTGACTGTACTTTGGCCAATAGTTCACTGTGTTTTTACAAAAATTTCCCTATTTTTTTCTGTTATTCTCAAAGTTCTAAGAAAATGTCGAGGTCAGAACTTTTACATCCTAAAAAAAATGAGAGAGACAAGAGTGGAAGGAAGAAGTGGTTTGAGAGCGTTCTTGGAGGAAGTGATAACGTGGACTAGCTTAGGAGACAAAACGAGGGAGAGCATAACAATGTGTACATCAGATCCAGATAATAAACTATAGAAAGGCTTTGCTGAAATGTAGACTCCAAATTAGGAAGACTAAAAGTGTGAAGGCATAAACTCCACACTGTACAGGGTCTTGGTGTTCAGAATCTTCTGACTCTCGATTGTAATATTTTCTTAATAATTTTTTCAAATATGCACATTAGTAATAATTTGAATGCCTTTGAAAGTGTTAAGAATTTGCTAAGCATCTTCTAGGATCCTAAAAGAAAGTTAAGCACTTTTAATGACTTAGCTAGTGGAACCCTTCTAACATCCCTCACATAAATATCTTCCTTCCATAAAATTTTATAGAGGAGGAACATTTTACAGAGCAAGGTTGAGAAAGTCTCCTGGGTTCACATAACAAGGAAAAGACAAAGTCCACTGATAACACATTTGTAAAATACCTTGCCACAACACACATAATTCTAGAAACCCAAAATCATTTCCACTATCTATTTGTAGTTTGTGAGTTTATACCATGGCTTTCAAACAGCAAATAAATAACTGGAAGTTGAGTGTGGTGGCACACGCTTGTACTCCCAGCATCCCGGAGGCTGAGATGGGAGGATCCCAGTTCACAGCCTCAGTTTGCAACTCAGTGAAACCCCGTTTCAAAGTAAAGAATAAAAATAGGGCTAAAGGTATAGCTTAGAGGTAGAATGTCCCTGGGTTCCATTCCCAGTACCAAAATAATAAATAATAATAATAATAATAATAATAATAATTAATAATAATAGCTGGAGATAGAATTGGTGTTATTTTTCTTTCAGAAGGGCAACATGAACTATCCTTGCCTTCGCACTTCTGCCTTCCAGAAAAGAATATGTCTTAGTTGATGTAGATAATTATGTCTCTTTCAAGAGTTCCACAGTAGCTTTCTAGCATTGTAAATATATTTATTAATTCTCTCTGCCTTGTCTCTAGTTAAGCATTCATCTGCATGATATACATTAAAATTAAATATGGAGATTTCGAGGGTTATTTGTGAGGCTGATGCAAAATCCTTCACAAGTATATCTGGGTGCATGCTTTGGGAAAACAATATATAGGAATATTAATAATGCATAATCCTTTCTTCAGTTCAGCTGAACAAAGACGGCTGCCAGAAGTGACTCATTAAGTATAGAACATATTGTCAGCAGGAAAAAGGGAAATGAAGATTCAATTTGGTGTAAGTAGATGGTGTAACAATGTTTTGGCACTTACTGAATATGCCTTAAACACCCCATGGCATGCGGGCTTGAAGGCATTTCCAGTGTTCAGGCTGTCTAACTTTTATTGGGCTGTGATTTTCATGTGATATTTCCCTCTCTGCCCCCTCGATGCTCCTTGTGAATTACTAACAGGTGCAGAGGGCTACATCCTGCCGTGCTTTTGTTGTTGTTCTTTTCTTTATACAAATTTAATCATCTACCCCACTCTGTAATGCTTAGAAAACCCATCATTAAGCTTGTATGGAATTAAGTTTAGATTCCAAATATATTTAAAAAACAAGCTAGGCATCTGGTCACAATACCCTTGGAATAGGAAATGAAACTCTTACTTCTTATCTTGTCCATGTGTTTCAAAAGTCAAACCCAGGTCTCAAGTAAATTCTAAAGTTTGTTCTGAGCCATTCCATATTTCATACCGTGTGTGTGTGTGTGTGTGTGTGTGTGTGTGTGTGTGTGTGTGTGCATATGCATGCATGTGTGTGTGTTATGGGGAGTGATCGGGTGGGTTCTACCTCTAATCTATATCCCCCAGCTCTTTTTATTTTTGTTCTGAAACAAGGTCTCTCTATGCGTCTTGCTACATTGCTGAAGCTGTCCTCAAACCTGATATCCTCCTGTCTCCACCTCCCAAGTGCTGGAATTACAGACATGCACCACTCTGCCTGGCTCATTCCACATCTTCTTACAACATCTCCAAACTGTTACAAAGCCACTTTATTTAGTTTTTAATTTATCTCTACTCTTTTACAGGTCTGCTGTACTGTTTTATCTTCCTCCCTGCTTTTGAGCTCCTTCCTAACTCCTTTTCAAAGCCCATCTGCAGGATCCGCTTCATCCTTCAGCTCGGGTTTGAGGATAAGCTTAAGCTGAGACAAGAGAACTGCAGGAAGCACTTCTGAGAGCCTCCCTCAGCTTCCTCTTGAGGGTGACACCGTTTCCTAGGACCCCAGCTCTGATTACTGGGATCACTCCTGTGCTTTTGATCTGCTGCATGACAAACCATGAAAAGGGGCCTGACAAGCTGAGTGTTGTGGCGCACACTTGTAATCTCAGTATTTGGGAGGCTGCGACAGGAGGATTGCTGGTTTGCAGTTAGCCTCAGCTACGTAGTGAGGCCCTCTGTAACTTAATGAGACCCTGTTTCAAAATAAAGATTTTTTTTTAATGGGGCTGGGGTATAGCTCAGAGATAGAATGTCCCTGGGTTCAATCCTCAGGACTGCAAAAAGAAGCATCTGACATTGTCAACATCCCTGTTCTCACATTGTCTGTAGATGAACATGCTCTCTGCTGCTCATCTGCAATGAAACCCTGTCTACACACTGGGCTTCCTTGGTTCATTTTTGCTCTGATATCTACCACCTTCTTTTGCCTGATAAATTACAGCTTCTCCCAGACCTGCCCTTGTTTTTTTGGTGTAGCCCATGGATGTTAGAAACCCAGGTGCTGCCTTCTGGCATTTGGTACTGTCCCACATCAGCTACTAAGTCATATCTAACTGGTATAGTTTGCCACAGGCTCAGTTGCCACCTAAACTTAGATGCTCTGCAGCCCTAAGCAAGTTACTTTGCCTAACAAAGCCTCAGATTTTCTGTCTGTAAAGCAGGAAAAATAAACTGCAGTCACTGGGTTTTGATACATATAAACAACATAGTAGTGCATTTGGAAAATCATGTCTGCCTTTAAATATTCATTCTTTTCCAATTCTTCTTGAAACATGACATGAATGTAGAAATTTAAAGAACTAAAGGAAGGATAAAAATTGTATTCAAGATTTAACTTTCTTTCCAGTTGAAATAAGCATCTCAACTACCACTGAAAGCAAAATTAAAAATAAAAAAGAGAGGGGGAAGTGGCCCAAAAACGCAGGGGGTACTGAGTAGAATTATGGGTTACCTGTATCTACAAGAGAAACAAGAACAGTTTTGAATTACAAAAAAAAATGTAATTACTGAAACTACTCAGTCATAATATAGTAAGTTTGTATAGCTTGTGTTATAGTTTGGAATTTTTTTTTCCATTTTGGTTTAGACATTACTGACCCTGCCCTTAGAGAAAGTTTGGCTAAGATTTTATTTGCTATCAAGGTAAGGTGGCATATACCAGTAATCCCAGTACTTGGAAGGATGACACAGGAGGACCAAAGGTTTGAGGCCAGCCTCTGCAACTAAGAACCTCTTTCAAAATAAAAAATAAATAAAACATAAGTAAAACTAGTCACAAAAAGTGAAAAATTGCCGCGCCTTCTTCCCAGTCTAAAACTGAACACAGCTCGTTTTAGCAGGAATGCTGCATGGCAGACATTCCCTGGAACAGGTGCACAGCATCTCCTTCTGGGGAATAGTATTAGGCATGGAGATTTGGGGGTTTTTTGGAATTGGCTTTGTTACCAAATCGTTACCTTAGACTTATGTTATTAATGGCTTCAAATTGTTTAAAATAATTCAAGATTTACTCTCTGAAACTTTAACATTTACGTATGAGTTGCACCTAAATTTCCAAATGACCTATCTAACAAGAATTCTATAAAGACTCAGATAATAACAAGTAGAGCAAGCCTTAAAGGCAACCTATTCTCCCCAGGTTTTTTCCAAACAAATATTAACAATAAACCTAAAACAGAGCCAAGATAAGTTGTTCCCACTGTCATGAATTCTAAAAAGTCAGCATGTTTACTCAGAGGTAGGGTATGGTAGAGTGGCTATTGACCCCCCAATAACCCTAACCCCTTTTGGTTGTACAATGGGTGCATGGACAACCGCAGAATAGATGGGTACCCAAGCATAGCCTTGGGACATGGGAAAGTATGAAATGTTCCTCTCCTTAGTAGTGCCTATTGATTGAAAAATAATTATATATATATATATATATATTAATCAGAGAATATAATGCTTAGCATAGGATATTATTTTGATATTATATTAGTAGTTAATAATAAACTTCTGATCTTTTCCTTGGTTGTTTATAAGAGGAAATGTTCCCTTAAAAACGAAACTGGCCATTTGTCACCTTGCCTTGATGTATTAGTTCTTTGCATACTTACTGATGGATTAATTCTAGAAAAAATTGTAAGAGTAGAATGTAGCCAAAAAAGAAAGTATAAAATGCTTGCCAAAACTGAAAATAAAGAAAACAAAAATGTAAAATAAAGAGACCAGCTTCAGTCTCCATTGCCTCTGTGTGCTTTTTCTCTGCCAAACTTCGCCAATTCCTCACTCCACCGCTCGCGGACCCCCGACTCTTGCTAGGGCTGGACCCTGGCAAAATATAAGATGCTTTCCCTGAGATGAGTAAGCTAGGGAGGAAATGGGTCATAAAAGGAACTCTAGATGAAGAAAGAGAAACCATAGATGAGCAGATAAGGCAATCTAACTGAGAGGGATGGAGGAGAAAAGGAGAAAATTCCCTAATTTAAATTTTGTACATTCACAAACATATCAATCACTAAGCCAAACAGGAGAAGGACAAAGGGGGTAGGGAATGGGATGGGTACTAGGGAAGGCTAAATAAGTGATGTGTGAATTTATGCCCCTACCATCTTGTGTCCTATTAAGATGTGTGACTACAATGCACCAAAAAAGAGATAAGATAAATAAAATAAAATAAAATAAAATAAAATAAAATAAAATAAAATAAAAATGAGCTGGGGACATAGCTTGAATGTAGACCATCACCGAGTTCAATCCCCAACATAAAAAATGTCCACTAGATCATGCCATTCCCTTTCTTAAAGCCCCATGTGTTGGCCCCATCCACTTAAAATAAAATGCAAGCTCTCTCAATGCCCTTGCAGATCCCCCATCACCTAGCCTTGCTGGGGCTGGGGCTGGGGCTGGGTCTTGTTTTCTGCGTCCTCTGATCTTGATCCTCACACTCTCTGTGCAGTTATTTCCAACACAACAGGCGACTCTCCCTTGGGTCACTTGACATGTTATTACTTCTTAAGAAAAGACTCTTGTTCAGATACCCACAAACTTCATTTCTTCATTACATTCGAAGTATTCAAGGTTTCAGATTTTCTAAAATATCGTTCTATTCGCCGGGCGTGGTGGCGCACACTTGTAATCCCGGTGCTGGGGAGGCAGAGTCGGGAGGATCACACAGGTTCAAAGCCAGCCACGCGTGCTGGCTTAGGAGACCCTGTTTCCAAAATAAAAATGTTAAAATAGGTCTGGGAGTGTAGCCCGGAGGTAGAAAGGCTTCCAGGAACCCCAGTACCACCAAAAAAATAATAGAAAGAAAGAAAGAAAGAAAGAAAGAAAGAAAGAAAGAAAGAAAGAAAGAAAGAAAATTGTTCTATTCAGGCATTCATTCCCTGCACATGCCTATTTTCTCGACTACTTCTTACTCTCCTGATGTTCTGTCAAAGATCTTTTGAGTGTGTATTGCCTGTCATTTTCACAAGGGGCTGCCTCAGGGTAAGCTGGAGCCCATTCTCCTGTCCACCTCTGCACCCCATAACTACAGCAGCACCTTGCCACCAGCATTCAGCTCACATTTTTTAAAGGGATGATAATAAGGGACATTAGTTGTATACCTTAGAAGACGAATGTTTAATGCTACTTGTGCATAGAATTCTTTGTATAGTTTTTTTTTTAATTGAACTCAACAGTATTCTTCCTCTGAGCTATACCTCTAGTCCTTTTTATTTTTAACTTTAAAACAGGGTCTTGCTAAGCTGCTAAGAGTCTTGCTAAATTACTGAGACTGACTTCAAACCTTCTCTTGTCTCCATCTTCCAGGTATTGGGATTACAAGCGTGTGCCACCATACTTGGATTTCTGTGGTCTTTTAAAGGAAAAAAAAAAACATGTTTTTAGCTATTATTTTATAGAGGAAGGGAAAGGTAAAGAAAATTCACAAGGAGCAGGCATAACATAGGTTGTTTACTGATCTGCAAGGAATAATCTTATAAGCCAAAACCAAGGAGATTTTCTTGCCCATGTTCAGCCAAATGTGGATTAAAGAGAAAGTGAGTTTGGAGGAAGATAAATGTCACCTAGTGATGACTTAGAATAAGTGTAGTGTGGCGCTCTCCAAGCTCAGCATTTCTAACATTTAAGCTGGAAAACAGGATTAAGTCTGAGAGGATAAACTTTTTCAAGAAATGATTTTTTTTTTTTTTTTTTTTTTTTTTTTTTTGCCAGTAGAGGCGAACACAATATGTTGCTTGAAGAGTTACAAATTTCAGGAAAAAAATTTGATTTCTCCATAGTCTTTCAGACAGGTGCCCACTAAAAGATAAAAATAAGTGATTTGGTGGGCTAGCTACATCACTGCTTCGCTCTCTTGGCATAAATCATGAGGGACCGATGATACTGGTCCACTATCAATTTAAAGCAAAGCACCAAGAACATTAAGAAGGCAAAAGAGTACCCCTGTATGTACTCTTTTTGCCTCTAAATTTCAAGTCAAGAAAAATCAGTATCTAGCTGAAGCCCCACATGTGAATAATAGACTTTAAGAATACATAAACATATCAAGTGTTGTGTGAATGAATGTTTCTCCCTTTCTGAACCTCATAATGATGTATAATTACAATGCACCAATAAAAATAGATTTTTAAAGGAGTATATTCAGCTTATAAATTCACATGCCATTTAAAAGATTAGTCTCAGCTGGGTGTGGTGGCGCACAATCGTAATCCCAGCACTCGAAAGGCTGAGACAGGAGGATCTTGGTTCACGGACAGCCTCAGCTACTTAGTGAGGACTTTTGAAACTCAGTGAGACCCTGTTTCAAAATAAAGAATAAAACATAGGGCTGGAGGTGTAGCAGTGAGGTAGAATGCTCCTGGGTTTCATCTCCACTACTGCAAAAAAATAAAATATAAAAAAAATAAAAGATTACTCTCCTCTTTTCCTTTAATAAACTTTCTTTAATATTTTACACTCTTTTTTAGTCCTTTAATCACATTTGACTGTTTCTAAATTTTGTTTTAGGTTTTTACTTTTTATTTTTTTTTCAGAATATTAAAAGAAATGAGACTGTTCATTTTAACAGGTGAAGAGGAAAGTATTTTTGGTTTCTAACTGAAATAAGACAGTCTCAAACATTCCTTATTTATCAGCACTATGAAATGAAAGAAAAAATTATCTGTAGCTTAAACACAGGAAATTCTACTAGCACCATGGACAAATAGTCTGAGAAAATATGTTGAATATATAATTTTAGCTTACTTTCTATTATAAGAAGTATTAACCTGCACATTTTCTTATGGATGAGTTCACAGAAAACAGTCTAAAGAGTTAGTGCTTGAATATGACTAAAATGACATTAAAAAGGAAATGGGGTAACAAAAGCTATGAGTGTGGGCAGTAAGCAAAGGATTGCACCTGAAAACCAGAGTTGTGGTCTCTAGGCTCCATAAAAGTAAGATACAACAGATGGGCATGTTTTCTTTTATACAGAGAGTTTGGAAGTTTTGTAGTTATACCAATCTGAATGATCAGAGTTAAAGACTGGGGATAGTGAGGGGAAAATGAAGGTTGGGTGAAAAATGTAACCTTAAATTTTAAAACAAGCTGGGAATTAGGGAGTGCTTAAATAATAACCAAAAACATGGAAAGTTACCCATACCTACAAAAGTGTTGTTCTTTTATGAATTATAAATATAACATAGAAATATAATATCATCTAACATCTATGGCTAATGATATTTCAATTAAATATTCTAGCAGAAAAATCCACTTAGTGATAAAAATTAGAATCCCACTAAATAAAAATAGTGACATTTTGAAAATAAAAATCTCCTTTAACTGTGAAACTAATTGTATTTATTTTTCAGTAAAATGGCTTTGAGAAAGAAGTAAATATATATTGCCCTATTTACATTTAATCTTTGGAGTTTCTTCTTCTTCTTCTTTCACTCTCTCTCTCTCTCTTTCTCTCTGTTTTATTTTATTATCTGTGTGTGTTTTAAACCCAGAGGAATTCTACCTCTGAACTAAACTCTCAGTCTTCTTTTTCTTTTTTTTTTTTTTTTTTTTTTTTTTTTTGGTGGTACTGGAGATAGAACCCAGGAGCATACTACCTTGGAGATATACCCCTAGACCTATTTTATTCTTTTTATTTGAAAACCTGTCTCACTATGTTGCAAAAGGCCTCACTAAGTTGCCGAGGCTAGCTTTGAACCTGTGATCCTCTTGTCTCAGCCTCCACTAGATTTTGTGTGTGTGTGTGGTACTTGGGTTGGAACCCAGGGACAGTGACCTCAATACCATAAAACCAGTTCCCTCAAAGATAAAAAAAAAAAAAAGTGTAGGATAGGGGAAAAGTCCATGAATGGGCCTAACAACTAAACTGAATTAGATATGTTGACAAGAGAAACACAGATTCATTTCAAAAATTTACATAGATGAGGAGTCTTCAAAAGGAAAAATATACAAAGCACTGCTAGGCCCAAAAGCTAATATAACCTTTTAACACAAAAGATGAATCACTGTGTAGATGTTCAAAAACAAAAGGGTTTGAGCTACATTCAGAAAATTGTAGAACAGTGACCAGGAAATACATGGTGAAACCTAATGGAAGAAACTGTTACTTTAACAGATTAGTTTGTACGAGTTCATTTCAGCATTATTGTCAATCCCTGCTGAGAAGAATGTTCTTCTCTTCCTGTCTGGCAGACCATCTTTCTGTTCAGAAATGTTATAATCTTCTTTTTGATAAAAACAGGGAGGTCAGAGACTCCACTCTTATCTGCTGTTTCTCCAGTGTCTTCAGCTCAGAAAAACCAATATGCCAAAGAAGCAAATAGCCAATATTGAATAGTTGTTCTTGGGACCATTCGATGATAAATTTTAAAGCAGAGAAAATATATTCTTTGTTATTGGTAAATTTTACTTTCAGGTTATTGTCAAAAAATTTTTTAAATCTCTACAAAAAAAGAAATAGTACATTGTGGAGCCTTCTGTCTCAGTAAATATTCTTGCTGCTATAATCTAAAATGACTGACCACATAACATAGAGGAAGAAAGATTTATTTACTCATAGTTTTTGGAGGTTTTGTGTTCATTTCATGTGAGGCCAGGATCAGAAGCTCAGGGTGTAAAAGCAGAAAGAAGAGAAAGTGAAAGAGTAAGTTTCTGCTCTCACATCATGGAGACAAGAAGCAAGAGAGAGAGGGTAGAGGGTGGAAAACACCTTGTATAGTCCCCAAGGCCACATCCCCAGGAATGACAGTCTTCAGCCACACCCTGCCTGCATGGGTTTACCACCCAGTAAACCCACCACAAAGAACTTATTCACTGGTGAGATTAAAACCCTTATGACTCAATTACATAAACTCTGAATACTAATACATGAGCTCTTCCGAAGGCATTCTATCATTCACCATAACACCTTTCAACATTTTGTTATTCTTGTTTGTGATTTCACAATTTCCCTATTCTAAAAAACCCAAAGTCACAGTTCACTATCTCCTAATTAGTAACTTACAAAGACTGCTTGGTTCTTCATTGTGACATAACTATGGACTACCATTATTTGCCACCCTTATTAGTTCCATTCATACTCAGAACAGGATAAAGAAAGTAGTTATAAAGCAGCATCCTTGGGGATTCAGTGTGTCAAATGAGGACTGGGATGTTTTCCAGGTATAAAATTCATGAACAAAATTGCAGGAATACCTGAGAGGACAGCAGGTTGATAAAAAGTAGCTTTGCTACAGAAAGTAGGATAGTTGTGTCATCTCAAATTTAGCATAAAACTTCCTAAAGGAATTACTAATTAGCATACACTCAAGACTTCTTACCTTAAAATTTTACAATTCAATGAATACTCAAAAAATAATTGACTGGGAGGTTTTTTTGTCTCTTACCTAACACAGCCAAACGCTGATACCTCAACTTATAGTACTAAATATGACCTTAGTTTACCCGGATTATTTTATTTGCTTCAGACATAACAATTTTCAGATTTTAAGAAGTAAAAGATAGTACATGGTAACAAAAATTAATGATTGAAAAGTCTTAAGAAACAAAAGCCAAATTTCTGGTTAATCGCTTTCTTCACACAGCTGGGAGTTTTAATAAACTTTGCCCAATTTTTGATCATTTATTTTTGATGAAATGATTGTTATTGTTTTCTCTTTTTCTTTGTATACCAACTGAAGTGCTGAATAAGAACACCCAGATTCAAGATACTGCTCTCATCTGAAAGGGAACAATGAACAGGGGAATTATCCCAGCTAGCTAGAAAATTTTACAAGCTACAGAAGAAAAAAATTTATTTTGCTACATTTTTCAAAAGGAAAGAAAGACACATCATTGGAGTAAAAATTTCAAGTGAGTCTGTTTCTTTCCATATCTGTGGGGTACTGAACCATCATGAAAAACATCTGTATATTTATTTAAGAGAAAGAGGGACTTGCCAGACCGAATCTACCACCTCCCATAATGCAGACTTATCTGACCACCGTAATCATTTCTCTACTGCTTTCTTTCTTGATCTCCTTCCCCTACCTCTAAGTCTTCTTCCAGTTTCTTCTTTCATTAACATGGGTCCTACTTTTTCCTCTCTACCACCATTTTTTTCTGATACTGGGGATGGAACTCAGGTGCATTCTACCTTTAAGCTGCATGTCCAGCCCTTTATTTTAATTTGTATTCCTGTTGCTAAAGGTCTCACCACATTTTTTAGGCTGTTCTAAAACCTATAACTCTCTTGTTTCAGCCTCCCAAGAAATGGAATTAGAGGCATCTACCTCCACATCCAGCTCCATCACTTCTGTTAATGTGTCTAACCTTAAGAACTACCAGATGCTTATTATTACTGGAGAGTGAAAAAGATTTCATGCTCTGAAAAGATTGACCCAAGCAAGTTCTTCAAACCTAGTTTGAAAAAAGCAGAAAATTATATAAAGGGCATTGAAGAGATGTGCTCTGACTCTTCCACAACTTCTCATTTCTGATCCCTTTTCATTATTCAGGTCTCAACTCAGATAATCATGTCTGCAGAGACAACACTGATAATGACACAAATACAGATTCTTTAATGAGAGGGATCAAACCTGGGGTGAGAGCTGAGAAGACTTCTCAGTCAGCATGCATTTGTAGGTAAGCAAGCAAATAAGAAATAAGAGACTGAGCGCGATGGTTCCTGGCCCCCATCTGCTGGGCTTCTAAGCTCAGCTTCAGGCCAGTCACCTGAAGCTGCTGCAGAGCCTTGTGACCCATTCCTTCCTGCAAACAAAATGATGTACAAGGTGATTTGGGCATCTCCAAGGTGAATCAAAGGCCTCTCTCCTATCATAGAGTTCGAGTTGGCATAATATAGCAGAGTAACTTGTACTTTTCAATTGATGAAGAAAAAGCATTTGACAAAATCTAACAACTTTTATTATAATATCACTCAACAAACTAGAAACGGAAGTCCCTCAGCTGCATAAATAGCATCTATAGCCCCCATAGCTAGCATCTCACTTAATGGTGAGAGTGAAAATTTTTGGTTATAGATCAGGAACAAGACAAGAATGCTGGCTTCACTACTTTTATTTAACAGGGTACTGAAAAAATTTTAAGGTAATTAAGGAAGTAAAAAAATAAAGTGCAGCTAAATTAGAAAGAAAAAATAAAACTATCTGTAATTATAGATAACATGGTCTTATACATAAATTATAGCTAAATTAGAAATTAGTTAATAGAGTTCATTATTCTAGCAAAGCATTGAGATATAAACATGCAAAAAACTCAGTTATATTCTACACACTTCCAGTGAACAATTCGAATATAAAACTAAGAAAATATCCAGCTAAAATAAAATTTAAAAGAATAAAATGCTTCAGAATAAATTTAACCAAAGTGGTGCAATACTTGTACACTGAAAGAAAAAGGAATACTTCTTTATTTGTATTAAAAGATAAAAAAATTATTGACATTATTTTGGAAAGATACCCAGGAGTGGTATGGCTGGGTCATAGGCGATTCCATTTCTAGTCTTTTAAGAAACTTTATCTCCATACTAATCTATATAGTAGTCAAATTATGGAACCAACCTAGATATCCATCAATAGATGAATAGATAACAAAAATGTGGTACATTATAACAATGGTACTTTATTCAGCCATAAAGAACAACAAAATTATGTCATTTACAGAAAATGGATAAAAGTAGAGAATATTATATTAAGTGATATTAGCCACTCTCAAAAAGCCAAGGGTTGAATATTTTCTCTCACATATGGAAGCTAGAGAAAAAATAGAAAACAGAAGGGATTTTAGAATGTTGAGGAGAAAAAATAATAGAATAGAGAAAGAGGACAGAGAGAGTAAAAGGAGGACCTGGTAGAAGAAACAGTTCAAATGATTCTGTGCACTTTTATGAAGTATCATTACCAATCTCATTATTATGTTCATCAAAAGTGGGTAGTGGGATGGAACCTGAAGGGAAACTCACAAAAACCTGTGAGTATGATTGTTCATATGACTTTGAACTCCACTATGATGTAAAATTAAAATGCACCAATAAAAGTATTTTAAAAATAAGGTGGGTGGGGTGGTGCACACTTGTAATCCCAGTATTAGGGAAGCTGAGAAGGAGGATTGAATGCTTGTGGCCAGCCTCAGCTACTTAGGGAGGCCCTCTGCAACTTAGTGAGACTGTTTCAAAATCTAAAGAATAAAAAATAGGGCTGGGGGTGTAGCTCATAGTTAGAATGCCCCTGAGTTTAATCCCCAGTACTGCAAAAAAGAAAGTATTTAAGAAATAAAAATGTGAATATGAATAATTTCAAATATGTATAGAAAAACAGGATATTTTGTGAGATGATTCATTAGTTTTTAATTAATATTTGGCAGTGCAAAATGTAGCATGGAAGGTTAAGGAGAGAAGATAATGTCTGTAACACTTGACTTCAAAAAGGAAAAATTAACCCTCTAGAAAATAGAATGTTGTGCTATCTGGTACTGTTGAGAGCCTAGATAATAACTTTGTATCAGAAATTTTAAATTAAACCAGTGAGGGGCTCTGCAAGCATACCAGTCTTCTGGCCCAAACAAATTATTATTATTATTATTATTATTATTATTATTATTATTATTATTATTATCTGCAGTCTTCTGGCCCAAACAAATATTATGTAAAAGAAAGAAATTCATCCACTTGATGTCTGTAAAGAAATCACTGATTCAGAGAGCAGTCAGATTTAGTTAAGGTGAACAGATGAAGAAATTTAGGATTCAGAGAAATGACCTATTCACATGCTAGAAAGTCCAGAGCCACAGCACAAGCATTTAAAAAGATGAAAATGACTGGACGCTATATCTACATCTGATCATGTGGCTTGTGAGTTATTTGAAACTGGATTGTGAGAGGAAATTGGAAGGGCTAGAATGTGGCTAGAAAGGTGGATAGTAGAGACTTCGATCAGGAGATTTGGGAGAGCAAAGAGTTCTCCATGGGAAAATGAAGTACAGGCCACCTGTGTTCTACTTTGGCAAAGAACTTATCTACATTTTGCTCATGAAACTTTTTGTGAGGCTAAATTTAAAGATGATGGACTGGTTAAACTGCTGGAGAATAGCTCAAAAAGCAAAACATTAAACCACATTATAGGTATTGATATCCATGTTCAGTGATTTGTACACCAAATTTCAGGAGCAGAAAGTTAAAAAGAGATTTTATAAACTTGCAGTTTGGCCAGAAGAGAATATATAAAGCTGGGGTCCAGAGAGATGGTGCTCTGAAATAAAGTATGATGCCTGAAGGGAGATTGAATGTTTTTTTATAGATCTGATGGAAGGAGTGTGGCTGGAAACCAAGTGAGAAACCAAGAAAATAAGGTGGCAATTTGCACTCAGATTTTTTTCCTGTGGCCTTGATGGAGGCAAGCCCAGCATCGCTCATGATGGGAATGGGTTATGCTTTGGTCAAGATGGAGGTAATTTCAGCAGTAATGATTACAGAGATCATGGCTCCTTTTTTGTTAGAGGTCTATCTCGGCACTCACATAATGCTTGATTTCCCAGGAAAATTGGGGTCATGGAAGCTTTCCCTCAGATTTCAAAAGCCTGGTAAACTAGGCAATGTGTGGATGTGCCAAAATTCCTACGAGCAAATCCAAATGGGCAAATATGTGAAACTGTGAGCATGAAGCCAAAGTTGTAAGATAAATAAAACTATATATAATTTTTTTTGCAGTACTGGGGATGAAACCCAGGGGCATTTTACCTCTGAGCTACAACCCCAGCCCTATTTTTAAGTCTTTACTTTGAAACAGGGTCTCACTGAGTTACAAAGGGCCTAGCTAAGTAGCTGAGGCTGGCTGCAAACCACAATCCACCTGTCTCAGCCTCCTGAATGCTGGAATTACAAGCATGCACCACCACGCCCAGCACTAAAACCCACAATTTAGAAATTTCAGAAATATTGAAAGTCTAGGAGAAAAGGCTACAAGCTATGAGTTATAGAGCCAGGCTGGAAGAGCCGATACACCACCGATTGCAATCATCCAGGCCACAAAGCAGGGCTGCTAAGGTTCCTTGGAGACTTAATCTTACCACCATGTGTGCTGGATGCTAGAAATGGAGTCACAGGATTAAGTGCATGCCCTGCTGGATTCACGTACTGTTTTGGTGCCATTCCTTCTTTCTATAATTCTATTACTCCCCTTTGGAATGCAAATATTTACTCTTTGCCATTGTATAATGAATGCATATAATTTACTTTTTGTTTTGATTTTTATTTTCTTTTACAGGGGCTCACTGCAAAGAGTTCACTTTGAGTCTCAGAGAAGACTGTGCGCTTTGGGACTTTTGAGTGATGCTGGAACTGTTGAGACTGTGGGAACTCTTCAAAATGAACTAAATGCATTTTAGATTGTGAGATGACCATGAGGTCTAGGGAGTCAGGGACTGAGTGTGATGGTTTAAAAGTAGAATGCCTCCCTAACCCCCTTGGAAACATGCTAGCTATGTTGGAAGCAGGTGTTGGTTGTAATCTCAGTAGTGGATCAATCTATTGAAATGGATTTATCTCGATGATAAATTAGTCTGGTGGGGTGGGGTGTGGCTAAAAAGATGGGTTGTGAGCCTAGGGATTGATTGTGCTTGTATCTTGGAATCCTCTTGCTTGCTTGCATTCTCCTGCTCTGGCCTCCATGATATAATGAGCAGAGTCCATGGGCTTTACCTCTTCCTGATTCCTGCTGCAGTTCCCTAAGATCTGCAGACCCTGGCCTCACATGAACTGAACCTAAAATCTCCAAGGGAAACTGTGAAAAAATAAATCTTCATTCTTCTAAATTGTATGGTCAGTTCTTTGGATTATATCTATAAGAGTTCTTCGGATTATATCTGTTTTAGGTATAATCTGTGGGATATATATACATAATATGCCATATGTATACTTTTGTGGGATGTATACATATGCATGTAAGTGTGTGTGTGTGTGTGTGTGTGTGTGTGTGTGTGTGCACGCCACATATATACCAATGATCTTCCAGAGAGTGTTAAGATTGCACACAGGGAAAGAATAGCTTCTCAAATAAATGGTATTGAGAACCTTGAATATCCCCTTTGAAAAAATAAAATCAGAGCTTTGTCTCAACACACACAAATAAAATAAAAATGGATCAAAGGCTTCAAGATATACTAGAATATATAAAACTCTTAGAAGAAAAATTAGGAAGAAATTTTCATGACAGTGCTCCTGAGAATGATTTTTTGGACATGATACTAAAAGCTTAGCTAACAAAACAAAACAAAACAAAATTTGACAAGTTAGATTATTTAAACTAAAAATATCCTGTATGACAAAAGAAATAACCTTGAGTAAAAGGCAAATTATAGAAAGGGAGAAATATACAGAAACCACATATATGGTGAAGGGTTAACATAGTAATATAGAGCCCTTGCAATTTATAAAAAAAAAAATCTCAAACCCTACTTTGAGAGTGAGCAAAGGACTCAATAGACAATCCTTTAGAAATATAAAAATTGCCAACAAGGAATCATCAAGCCAATGTAAAGAAAAACCACACTGAGTCATCATGTCACACTTGTTAGGACAGTCATTATGAACATAAACAAATGTTGGCAAAGATGTAGATAAATTAGAATCCCTTTGTACTGTCCCTTGGAATGTAAAATGAAAGAGCAAGCAAGAAGTATGAATGTCCTTCAAAAATTATAGATAGAACTCCATATGATCCAGCAATTTAACTTCTTTTTATTTACCTAAGAGAATTAAATTCAAGATCTTGAAGAGATATGTATGCTATGACATTCATTACAATCTCCTTTATAATATCCAATATATGTATGAATCTAAATACCCATTAATAAATGAATGAATAAAGAAATATGATATATACATCCAGTAGAAAGCTATTCAGGTTGCAAAAGAAAATTACGCCATATACAACAACATAAATAAACCTGGAGTACATTATTCTAAGTGAAACAAACCAGTCACAAAAGAACAAATACTGTAGAATCCGATTGATATGTGGTATCTTCAGTGATCGAACTAAGAAGCAGAAGATAGAATAGTAGTTTTTCCAAAGGCAGATGAGAAAATTGGGAATGGGAAGATATGTTCAATGTGCAAAATTTTTAGTTGTGCAGATGAAAATCTTTTAGAGATCTTCTGTACAACATGTTTGCTTATAGACAATATGCTATTAATTTACGGTCATTTATTCTTCACCTGTAGTTTTCTAAAGAGACATCTCATGTAATCAGTTATTTTTTTAACTATGCTTAAGAAAAAATACAGGTGCAGCACCAAGGTCATTGAGGAGATAGAAGTGAACAAAGTCAAAGGCAAAGAAATTGTATTATACCAAACGAGATCCCATGGAAAAAGTTTGCTTTAGCAACCTAAAAGATTCATGACTCAAGACCATGGGGACCAGTAATTCTTTGCCAGTTGCATTCACATATAAAGTGAATCACTTACAATAAATCTAACCCCTGGAGAAAATCTGTGTGAGAAGGTGGAATAAATATACTTTTGTCATCGAGGCATTAAATGAGGCCAATATCATTTAATGGCCTTGTTAACATTTCATGGAGATTCTACTGTGTAATCTTGCATGGCATTGCTCACAAAGTAGATGAGATAGGAAAAGAGATGGTTCAAAATAAACCCAGTCACCAAATGCGGGGAAAACATTGAGGGCTCATGACGCACTCAGAAATGTTTGGAAACCTTTATGTAAACAAAATAGAGTTCACAGCCACGGTTTTACTGAAAATTTGACTAGGGCTTACAAAATTACTACTTCTAAATATATGAAGTTCAGAACAATTGGGTAATTGTATAGAACTCTTTGTATTTTGCATTTGGATATTAAAAGTGCTCTGTCAGTAACAATTCTCTTCTTCACTCTTTATCCATCTTTATAGAAAATCCTTGCACCAAGTAGGTAAAATAATTATGTACATAAATACATATGGTAGTGAATATTTATTGGCTAATTTAAACACATAGGCCAAATACTATGCTAAGTGTTTTGTGTGACTGTTTCTTGGACAATATTGTACTTCTAAAAACATTTGCACACATGAGCCTTTTATTTTCCTTACTTTACAATTACAGAAAAACAAAAAAGTAAATTTATAGAAACAAAAAATAAGATCTTTGTTTTGCCTCTTGTTGGGAGAAATTTTCAGTTTCTAGAAGTAAGCCAATTTTCCTATGTTTCCTCTCTAAACTGCCTGCTCATGCTGTCTTTTACGAAGAGAATGACCAATAACTTCAGCAATGTCCACAGAGTAAGCTCCTCGGGTTTGGTGGAGCTCCCTCTTCTACAATTCCTTAATATATGTTGAAGAGTAACATACAAAAGCAAAACCTAGTGCAGACAGTTCTGTGAGGTGAAGGAGATGGCACCACGGGACACTAGATCCCTTCCCTGGAGTGTTCTCAAAAAGCAGACACAAAGCTGGTGGATTTCACTGGTCTCATTGTCACCCTGGGTATCGCACATTCGGTAACATTGGCCACTCTTTACCATTTACTTCCTCTGTAATCTTAAATTCTCTACAGCTTTAGCTTCTGAGTTTGGCTTTATAGCCCCTTGCATGTTTATGTTCTTCAGGGTTCTGGTCTTGGTCTTTTCTCTTTTCCTTTCACAAAGTCACCTTGGTGTCTCAGTGTAGGTCATCTACTTTAATGCCATTCTCTCTCTCTCTCTATATCTCTATCTCTATCTCTATCTCTATCTCTCTCTTCCCTCCCTCTCTCTCCTCTCCCTCTCCCTCTCCCTCTCCCTCTCCCTCTTTTCCTTCCTCCCTCCCTCTCTCCCTCTCAATATTTGCCAAATACTATGTACCAGTCACTCTTCTATCTACAAGAATATTTCAGTGAACAAGCGGAGCAAGACTTTCTCAAACAACCAAAAGCTGAAGAAATTCATCACCAGAAGATCTGGGCTGCGAGAAATGTTCCAAGTGCTGTGTGCATGTTTATTCATACCACTCTATACCTCAGTATGGTTTATAATTGCAGTGCACCAAAAAAGACAGAAAAAAGAAATGGTAAATGATTTTCTTCATGCAGAAGGAAAATGGTGAGTTTATAAGTGTGTATCTACAAAGAGAAAGAAACTATTAGAGAAAAATAAAGATCAAATATTATATTTCCTTTTTTAAAATTGTTCTGAAAGATATCTGCTTGTTTAAAATAAATGACTGTAACAATATATTCAGTGATTGGCGATTATAGCATATGAATAAGGGAAATGAAGGACAACAGTGTCATAAGAAATGGGAGAAAACTATTGAGAATTTGATGATACGAGGTACCTGTACTGCACATAAAATGAATAGTGTTATTTGAAGGTAAAATAAAATTAATATTATAACTCTAGAAAAACTATTAAATTTTAATAAGATCATAAAAAATGTCCAACTTAATTCAGAGACAAGAGAATTAAATGTCTCTGCTCAGGAGTAGAAAAAGTTACATTTATGGTTACTATTAATACAAATATATTTGTATTAATATATTTATATCTTAATATATTTGTCACTTTAAATATAATGATATAAACACAGACATTATAAGACAAACACAGAGAGAATAAAATAAATTATATAGGTCTTTATACCTAAATACTAAATAAAAATCATATAGATTAAAGGTGAAGGGTGGAGAAAGATATGGTAGCACCAATTAGAAGAAACATGGAGTATCCATGCGTCTTTCAGATAAAAGCAACCACATAAGAAGTAAAATTAAGAATAAGAGAGTTACCACATAATGACAAGTGGGTCAATTCTCCAATAAGGAATAACGCTCTTAAATAAGAAAGTGTCAAATATATTGGAAAAAAGATTTGCAAAATGCCTGATAAAGTATTTGTACCCAAAACATCTAAAGAACTCATAACACTCAACAATAAGAAAATAACAAATGAGCAACCTCAACAATAGGGATACAGATGGCAAATCAGTGTATAAGCAGGCAATCAACATCATTCAGCTTTGGGAAGATGCAAATTAAAGTAACATTGAGATAACACTAGATTTCTATAAGAATGGCTAAAATCCAAAACCTCGACAACACCAAGTGCTGGTAAGGATATAGAGCAACAGCAATTCTCATCCATTGCTAGTGGGAATGCAAAATCATGCAACCACCTTAGACAGTGGCTTGGTAGCTTGTAAAATTATCACCATATGGTCTAGCAATCACATTGCTTCTGGTTGAAAGATGTCTGTTTTGCAACCCTTCTCCTGCCTGCATGAAAGCTATTCCCGTTGCTGGTTCTTTCATCATTTACATTATTATTTGGGGTATAAAAACTCTTAGATTCATTCCTCAAATGGGCTGAGTGGAAACGTATGCAGTTATGCTCATACCCACCTTGAGTTATTCTTCACTTCCAAACTGTACTGAATACCATGATGAACATAGAGCCATCTGGTATGTGAAATGTCTCCAGAGGCCATACCTCAAATAACTAACGCCACAATTCTCAATTTTGTTCCAAACCTGCCTGGATATCGATCTTTTCTTCCCTAGAGATTTGATTCTTGGGTAGGAATCAGGGTATCTGTGTATGACTTAGTTCACCCTGCCTTATTTACTTATTTATAAGCTCTTTCCTCCAAATGAGGACAGATTTTCCTCTCCTGGTTAGTAAAGACTTCTCTCATGTCCTTATTTATTTCCTCAATCATTTTCTTTATGCTCAATTAAGTTTAAGCTTGGAGTTTATATACAAAATATAACTTAGAAAAGTCCAAAAGAGTAATTTTCTTCTCTTGTAAAATCTAGGCTGTCAAAATCATTGTCAAACTATAGACTTTTTGAAATTCTGCCATTAAACTCAATTATTTCCACATCCTAGGCAGGTCATGTTGTTCCTTTTCTGGGACAATAAAGTTGGACTGAATGTTAGAAGGGTTTTGAGTGATGTAAAAACAACTTGCCCTTTAGGAGGATCCTTTTTTGCTATCAAGACACTGTGTTAACAGCTACAGGCCTAATAAATCTACTAAATATACAAGAACAAATAAGCTATATTTCCTTCACCCACACTTCCTCACATAAAACTTAACCAAACATTTTACATAATCGTTTTTCTTCCAGCAATTTAAGTTTACATCTTCTGGCTACATTCTCACTAGCAGGTATTTTGTATAAGAGATAGGTTGTTTTGGTCAATCACATTTACTATCAATTGACTGTTTCTCCAAGCAAACCAGCCTGGGATGTCTAACTCAAGCAAAAAAAAAAAAAAAAAAAAAAAAAAAAAAAAAAAGATTTCGGTAAATTTCCAACTTGTACATTTGTGGGACCACCCATGGTTTGCAATGGTCCTGTCTATATTAGCATATGCCTGCATGTTTTCCCTCCTACCACATGGAGTACAGACTTCCTCAGAACAAAGGAAGACTCCTCAGCTACCGGTGGTTCCATTCCTCCATTATTAACAAATAGTCAAGGGTCTTATGTGGAAGCTAGGGAGAAAATAGAAAACAAAAGGAACTTTAGAAGAATGAGGAAAGAGAGAGAGACCAGTAGAACTAGGAGGGAACTGAGGGAGAGAAGTGAGGAGGAGGAAAATGACAGCTGATGAAGGAAACAGTTAAATATTGTGGCCATAAATGAAAGTATCACGACCAATCTCACATCATGCACAGATAGGGGCGGGACCCAGAGGGAATCATGCCAAGTGCGGTGTGCATGTATGTCTACATCACTCCACACCTCATTATGACGTATAGTTGCAATGCACAAACAAAAGTGTGAAAGTATTAAAAATATACCTAAAAAATGATAATTATATAAAACTGTGTAGGTATGAATTAGCTATATTTAGTCATTTGGGCAAATGTAAATGCATTATTTTTATTACTATAGGCAAATATAAAAGCATTGTGAGGTCTATTGTTTTATATATATATATATATATATATATATATATATATATATATCTTAAATTGCCAGCAAAATCAATCAATAACACATTTTTAAATTTGAAAAATAGCCATAAAAGAGATCATGGTTAAGCACTCTTATGTATCAGCCACCTTTAAAGAAGTGCTATGCAGGAATGATCTCATTCAACTTTCTCAGCTACCCTTTGCAATGCTGGTAGTGGTTTCTGTATTTCACGAAAAAATATGAGGATTTGGCAGGTTGAATGGCATAGCCAGGCCAGAGAGGAGTGGCCCTGTACCTCAGCTCAGGTCCACCTCCAGATGCTCACTCTAATAATTTCTCTTCTATCCTACCTGACTCTTTACCTCTGAGAAGGAAGAAGGATACCCTCTGCTTTTGGAATACATGTATTATTTTTCAAATATATGCCATTGTGGGTTCATTTTACCATTTTAATATCTTCACTACTCTCAATTTGTGGTGGTTTTTTTATTCGCACATCATAATTATGCATTATAGTGAGGTTCGAAGAGACAGAAACATACATGCACACATCCTCTGTTGTGGGCTTCTGATCTACAGAATAGGAAGTTGGGAGAAAATGCTGAAAGCAGAACTACATAATGGTGTGTGTGTGTTAGAATGGCTTTTATTCACAATGCCAAGAAATAAGTATTGATGAATGTTCAGAGAAAAGAGAATGCTGGTACAGCGTTAGAATATAATATTTTAATTGATACAGTAAAAATGTTTATCTCTATATTAGATCAAAACAGACTTTTTGCCTGGCAGTATAAACTTTTTAAAAAATAAAATGCATATCAGATGCCAGATAGCTCCCTAATGAGCTATTAAATGGAATTGACAAATGAATTATTTTATAGGGGACACACTGCTCACTGTGAAATTTCAAGAGCTCCCAGTGCTGATCCATTAAAAAAACTCACAAGACATCTCATCCAAAAATCTCTTGTGAAAAAAACAAAGTGAATGTATTTCATGTCATTGAATTTTAATTTAATATAAACTGTTTTTAACCTAAACAATCATGATGGATATTTACGTTAGTAAATACATCATATCAATATTGATGATGACTTATTCTAGATGTATTGATTTTATATATAAAATACTATATTTTTATGAACTGCTAGTTCATTCTACTTTGAAATATTTCACTGTGTAGAATCTGCAGATGACTTATAGACGGGAAGCTAATGAACTATGAAATATACTGCTTAACCCTCTAAGGACAGATGTAATCAGTATAGCATTTCTAACAAGTAGTGAGGCTTCATTCTCCTCCTCCTCCTCCTCCTCCTCCTCCTCCTCCTCCTCCTCCTCTTCCTCCTCTTCCTCCTCCTCCTCCTTCTTTCTTTTTTTTTTTTTTTTGGTACTAGGGATGGAACCCAGGGGCATTCAACCTCTGAGCTATACTCCCAGCCCCTATTTTTAATTCTTTATTTTGAAACAGGGTCTCACTGAGCTGCAAAGGGCCTCACTAACTAGCTGAGGTTGTCCAGGAACAGCAATCCTCCTGTCTCAGCCTCCCAAATGCTGGTATTACAAGCATGCGCCACCACGCCCAACTGAGGCTTCATTCTTAATCTCAAAAATTGAGATTTAATTAAATATTTGCCTAAAGAATATGATATGTTTTTCATAATTTAATGATATATTTAATAGCCTAGTTCCAAAATTCTCTGGTGATGTTTGTAGCTATGGTAAAACTGACCTATATCATTTGCATTACAAATATTTATAATAGATAAAAAAATCACTCGGCAAAACCTAATTTACCAACTTATTTATCCAAAGTAATCAGTGAATTGGTTTTCAAGTAAAATGAAGCTGAGCTCAGAGTAAAACTTTAATAACTGATAAAAATGGTTCCCAAACCAGGCTTGGTGATGCATAACTGTAACCCCAGTATTTGGGAGACTGAAACAGAAAGATTACAGCTTCGTGGCCAGTCTCAGCAACTTAGCGAGGCCCTCAGCAATTTAGTGAGGCTCCATTTCAAAATATAAAGTTTAAACCTCAGTATTGCCCCCACCGCTACACACACACACACACACACACACACACACACACACACACACACACAAAGTGCTCCTCAAAGAAGGAAAATAGAAGAAACAAAATTTGTCAACAGGGATTATTAAATCTTCAGAATCAAAGTTCACCATGAGATTGTTTTGATGGAAACAGTGGAGCTCTCCATTCCAAAGCACGCTCAGGGAGAAATCCACAGAGCATTTCCTACTGGACTTAAATTTCATAGATTAAAAAAAGTAAAATTCACCAAGTTAATGCTCCCCCCCCACCTTCTGCTTTTATGAAAACTTGAGCCAGTTTCTTTTAAAAAAAGAAAGAAAAGAAAAGAATTCAATCCAAATGATAATAAAACTTTAATTCTTCTCAAAGGTCAAATTCTAAATAAAGGTTGCTAGCTTTGGCTTCAATAAAACCTTAAAATTGTAAAGTTCACTGTAACATGGCCACAAGTGTGGTTATTTTTTCTCTCTTTTTTACAGTCCATTTCAAATTGTATTGTTGATAGACACATGTCAAGAAATATCAATAGAATTCAGGAGCTTTTTAAAATATATCACATGGACATCTTTTTCTTCATGGCAATGAAGTTGTCTTTGACCTGGATTTCATCACTGGAAACACAAGTAAATAAATAAAATAAGATCTGAATGAGTAGTAGCTGCCTTCAAATAGATGTTTTTGAAAGTTCTTTAGATTTATACCTGCATTGAAACAGATTGTTTCGATACAAAAAAATTATAGTGTTGAAATATATACTTGTTTACTTATATTCTCGTGTACAATGGCCTTTTAGCTAAGATAGCTAGTAGTTGGTTTTTTTTTTAATCAGGATTTATAATGGAGAATGTTCTCAAATAAAGCACATTCCTCTTACTTTTCTTTTTTTGCCAAAAACAATGCCGACTCCACCCGGAAATAGTTCTACATGGCTCTATTTTTCTTTTTTACAATATCTAATTAAAAAAAAATACCCTGGCAGTAACAATAATTTTTTTCTGAGAAAGCCAGAAAAAAAAATCTGCCTTAAAAATGAAAAATTTTTGTACCTTATTCCCATTTTTTTCCACAAAATTCTCAAATGTGGGCAGCTCAAAGCCCATTTCTAATGAAATACATCTTTTTTGACATTTAATGACAGAGGGCAGAGTATACATGGCAGTTTGTGCCAGACTACAAAAAAAAAAGGCATGAGTCTGGGGAGACTCTTTCTTTATAAAGTTGGAACCAAGTAGAGAATCACTTAATATAGATTTGATGCAGTTTTTTCCCCACATCCCCACGTTTTTATTTAAACACATGGGTATCTCATTTTCACCTCATTGTTACATGTGCTTGTATATGGTTAAACATGGAAATTATCAGAAGACAAAGAGTTTCCATAAATATGTCTGAGCTATCTACCTTTGAGGTACGTAGATGCAAGAAATGAAGTATTATGGCCTACATTTGGGCCTTCAAAAAATTTTTAGAACCACGGATGCAGCCAAAAATATATTAGGGATAAAAGTAGAAACAACTAGCTCAACAAGTATAAATCAGAGGCTTGGTCTCTATGATTATTGAAGAACTGAAGAGAATCAGCATCAAAGGACTTCTACAAAACCCAGAAGGGCCTGTCAGATACTTTATGGCTTCTATAACCTCTGTGGGCCCCTCTTTCTACCTTCTGCCTAAACTCTAAACAATTCTCCTTTTCTTTCTCTTGTTAAAAATTTTACTATTATATGCCACCAAGAACTCTTCTGTTACTTAAACTTTAGCCAACTTACTCTGATTTAAATAGCACTTCATGATTTATATTGGATTTCCAATTCTAGTATTAAATTACCTATCCTAGTGGAAGCAAATACTTATGCATATGCCTGAGAAAAGAAGACATTCAAAATAGGAATGGTTTCTGTTTCACTTTGATATTCAAAGGGAGAATTTTTGCAGATTTATTTGTCAACTGTGTTTTCAGGTTTAGAATTGGTCTGCATGTTCTGATACATATAATTTGAGGTAAAGAAAAGCATTAAGAAAAAACTTCTCTAAAAAAATTGTAAGTTGCTCATTTAATGCTTGTCATGGATATTTCAAGCAGGAATAACTGAAGGGCTTACATACATTCCACCCTATTATTAATAGTTTTGTTGGTCAATAACAGAAACAAAAATGTGTATCAGTTAAAAAAATCATCTTAGTAACTGGTCCATCATCCACCTACTGATACAGGCTGGGCAAAGCACATGATAATGTCCTAAAAAAATTACCAAATTATCTTACAAGTATCTTATACCTATTAACAATAGGTATAAGTTTGCTTCTAAACAAAGCAGATCTATATCAGGAAATTCATTTCACTGACACGGGAAAGAGAAAAGAGGCATGACTGATAACTGAATAAAACCTAACAAGGACTATGTGTTTTGCTTCCTAATAAAAGAGTGTGCTACTTGTGATGCTTCTTAAGAAAAGCTGTGAGAGAAATCCTGATGAGATGACACACGTAACAACCATCAGTCACACATTATCAGAAGGTGCTGAGATGCCCAAGGTTTAGAGAAGTGGACCACAAAACTTTAAATGGAATCAGAATTTCCTTTGTGGCGCTATGCTTCTGTGCCTAAGCTAAACAGAGCCTAACAAACTGGCAATGGTAGCAAAGGTCTGTAATCTCAGGACTTGGGAGTCTGAGACTGGAAGTTTGCAGTTTTGAGGCCAGCCTCAGCAATTGAGTGAGGCCCTCAGAAACTTAGTGAGATTCTGTTTCTAAATAAATAAATAAATATGTATCTCAGAGGTAGAATACCCCTGGGTTCAAGTCCCAGTACAAAAAAAAAAAAAAAATTGTGCCTAACACCTTATTACAAAGCTATTAAAGTGAAATCAACCCTCCTAATAAATCAACCTTCTGCCCTGTGATTAGTAAATGTCATTAGAGAGATTTTCAAAAAAGAAAATCAGTTCTAGTGATGCTGATCATTGATACTTAAGAACAAACCTCTCTTTTCTAATAATTTCCAAGAAATCATTCAACTCAGTTTCTGTGGACTCTTCTTGGTGCCGACTTCATTTGAGTTCTTCTTCAAGGCTCTCCTGTAAGAATTTCTGTCAACCTCAACCGCCCAGATATAATTACCTACATCAACCTACAAGTTACCTATGTGAGGAAAACCAGCCAGAATGGGAAGGGACGTGGAATGGTTGGAATAGTGGCTAGCTGGTCCCACCCAAAGAGGCTATGGACACATAGCTGCAGCCCAATCCAGTTCTCGCAAAATGGAAATGTGCACTTAGGCTTGTCACATCTTCTTTTTTCAAAAGTAGCTGGAAATCTGATTTATATCATTTTTAATGTTAGCAAAACCTTGATAAAGCTGTGCAAAAGAAACAAACAAAAAAACCTCTGCAAATATCCTTAGACTGAGTTTTAAAATTTACTTCATAGTTTATCAGTGAGAATATGAAGAGCTCCCTTTTGGTAGGATAATAAGTAAAGGTAAGTAATGAAGTGGGTTTTTTTAAGAACAAAATTTATGTTTATTGGGTAAGGCTATATATTTTTCTTTTTTCTTTCCCTGTGATTTGCATTTTCTTAAATATAAAAACCACTCACATTTTTTTTCACTTTATATTGTTTGGTACCTAAATGTTTTTCCTATCTGATGAAACAGTTGGGAAAGAGAGACAGACCAGGAAGCTACTTGAAATATTTCATGCCTGGAATAAATTTTCCTTGCTATAATCAGTACTATGCAGTTCTCTAGAAATTTTCTATTTATAAATATCTGCAGTCTTTTAAGTATTTTATATTTCCTAGATATATGAACTTTCCCCAGAAATAAATAAAGGTATTGCCCTCAATTCATTGTTTTTTAACTGTGGCTAACTCAAATGCCTGACTCATCCAAGACAAATAACTGAGGAAAACTGTAAAGAAGTTGTCAACAATCACGAAGAAAACTCCTGAGAAGCTAGAATCTCATATTCATCGATTCAACAAATATTGATTGACTGCTGTGCATCAGACCTCTGCTGAATAATGAGTAAGACTAACATGTCATTTTCTTAAGAAGCTGATGGAAAGCCAGTGAATCTAACCATCACACAGTACATCAGATGAGATGCAACGGTTCAGGGCTCCAGTGTGGAGTCATATGTGGGAAGAATGGGAGCACACTGCTCAGATTACCTTCCAGGGAGGGGTGTGCTGGTCAGCTGTGGGAGTGTGGGCAGAACACAGCTGTCCACATTCCAGCTGTCAGCAATTCCAGGCTCTGTCCCAGCTACTTTCAGTTGTCTCACTCAAGGTCACAATTCCTATCATGTCAGTCTGCATAGAACCAGGAGTCAAAGAAGAGGGAACAAGTTTCGACTGTTGTAGCCCAAAGCAGAAAACTCTGATGGGCAGTATTCATGTCAGAGCAACCTGCTAGCTGGTTTCCTACATTGTCATTTGCTCAGTCCTGGTCCCTTGCTTTCACTGGAGTTGATCCATAATAAACAGCTCACGTACTAAGCTCCCTCTCAACATCTGCTTCCAGAGAATGTAGCCAGCACCAAAGAGAATAGCAGACACATTTGACACAGTAGGAGGGAAGCCATCATAGAAAACATACCAGGAGATGCATGACCAAAACAAAGATCTAAGTGTGGATAGAGGTTAGCTAAGTCATTTTGAAAGATAAAGAAGAACAGAGGACAAAGGGACAGAGGAGAATATTTCAGGGGCAAAGTTCCAAAATTCTAGCAAAAGAGAAGTACAGAAATATAAGAAACAGCCAGGCATGGTGGCACATGCTTGTAATCCCTGCACTTGGGAGGCTGAGACAGGAGGATTGCACAGGCTCGAAGCCATTCTCAGCTACTTAGTGAGGCTCTCAGCAACTTAGTGAGACCCTGTTTCCAAATAAAATGTAAAATAGGTCTGTTAGTATAGCCCAGAGGTAGAAAGCCCCTGGGTTCCACCCCCAGTACCACACACACACACACACACACACACACACACACACACACACACACAAGAAATATAATAAGCATATTTTGCACAGGGAAAAGAAGTACAACACGTGAGATAGTTGGGAGTAATACCTGAAAGCACCTTGCAAGTCAATTTAAGGTCCAAAGTTATTGTAAGAAACCACAGGAGGACTCAGAAAAGGAATCATTCTGTCTGCAGTAGAGAGACCAACGCGCAGGTGGACAATGTCAGAGGCTGGTCACCCCAATAAGCAATTGATGGCCTCTGAGTAAGAGATTATGATTAAATAACCCAGAGTCAGGCCAGATGGGTAGAAATGAACAGACACAAGCAATACTGAGGCAATGGAATCAATAGGACATTCTGACTTGTTTGATAGAAGATGTGAGAGATAAATGGAAAAGTCTATGGTGCTGATGTGTTTTCTAGTTGAGGAAACAGGGTAGATGTTGGCACTATTTGCTGAGCTAGGAAGCATGAGAAGAGAATCCTTGGTAGGGAATATTTCAACTTTGGTCACAAGGCTGCTATAGAAATCTACTGTTCAAGAGGGAATCATCGGCATTATCAGCAAACTCTCCAAATATCATCAGAATGCTATTAACATACCACTATTTAACCACAACACCAGTGTATCAGCACATCATCAACATATGGACACTCACTGAAGCCAGAAAAAGGAGGAGGAGGAGGAGGAGTAAGGGAACAGGAGAAAAGAGGAGAGGAGAAGAGAGAAATCTTCAGTCTAGGCGGAAATTTAAGGAGCTCACTTTTTGAACTTCATAATGTCCATAGCGTCAGAAATAAGTCAGCTGCTGAAAAAAAGCCGGACTAGTAGACAAGGAGATTTGATAATAGAGAAGATTGTTTTGAAAGGAATTTGAAAATTAGGGAGAAGAGCTGTTGATAAAAGAAACAATAGAATCACTGCATGATCAAAAACAAACTTTTTCCTCCACTTCTGATTTGCTTTCTTCCAATCTAATAAATAGCAGGAGTGTTATTTGTCAGTGCAAGAATCTTCACCTTGTTTTTATGGGCACCTGGCTTCCACTTCTCACCTTGCAGTGTTTTATAAATTTGTACAGAATAAAGGAGAGAAAACTTGCCGCCCCTACTCCAAAAGAAAAGTTAAATTCAAGAAACTGATTAGACAAGCATAATGGTACAAGTCTGTAATCCCAGTACTTTGAAGACGGAGATAAGAGAATCATAGGTTCAAGACCAGCCTCCCAACTTGTAGAGAAACTCAGCAACTTAATGAGAACTGTTTTGAAAATAAATAAGGCTGTGGGCATATCTCAGAGATAGAATGGTCCTGCGCTCAATCCCCAGTACCACCAAAAAAAGAGAAGAAAAGAAAATGGTTTATAATGGTGCTAAAGAAGAGAATCCATAGAATTATAAATGGAGACATGCAATCATGGAAGTTTCCCAATCCTTTTATCCTTCTGTTACCTCTCAGAGGGAAAATTATCTATATAAGTTCCCTTTTCCGCTTTTTTCTTCTTTTTTGTTTTGTTTTGTGATACTGAGAATTGAATGCAGGACAGTCATTTCTGAGCTACACCTTCATTCCAATTTTATTTTATTTTGAAACATGGTCTTGCTAGGTTGGTGTGAGTCACTACTTGCTGAGGCTGGCCTCAAACCTCTGATCCTGCTGTTTCAGCCTCCCAGGTGCTAGGATTACAGATTCATATAACTTCTTGAGGTGCATCCAAGAGGATGAATTTCAGAGGACCAAACTATCTAATTAAAGAAGTTTTCAAATATAAGGTAGTCCACAACAGGGCATCAGAGGAAACTTTAGAAGTTGCAAGCTATATTTAGAAAGCCAGCACAGTTCTAATGAAATCTACAATTTGACGTTTCTTCATAGCTTTCACTGAGATTAAGCTATGTGTGAGTAGAGCCACAAATAAATGGGTCATGTAGTATAAACACCTATGTTTCGTGAATAACCATTGTGGAAAAAGAGAATTTGTAAAACAAATATGTTGGAGGGCTGTTACTTATACTCTGAAATGATAGCTTGCAATTTTTCAGATTTCTTACTGAAGCACTTTGAGTAAAAATATGAAGAAATTTGGTCTAATAAAAACACTTAAGGAAGTTTATACCCTCTATTTTCATATTCTCTCTCTCTCTCTCTCTCTCTCTCTCTCTCTCTCTCTCTCTCCACACACACACACACACACACACACACACACACATTGTATTCTTTCCCCTTTTGCACAAAATTAGTAAATTTCTTGCACAATTTAAAACAGAACAAAGAACAGTTTATACACATGGATAGATTTCTATTTTGGTGTTTATTTGCATTTACATACAAGTTACTTTAGTATCTTTTACTTTTATGCAATCTGTATTTTCTTTCTCTAGATCAATAGTCCCCCCCCCAACCCTATGAACACTTGTTCTGTTCTTGGATACCTTTGACACAGTATATTGTCTATTCAACAACCCATCTCTTTCACCTTCAAAAATATGGAAGGATAAAGGGATTTTATGGAGGCTGAGGACATAGATTTACTGATTAGTTTAAGAAGAAGAGTGCTTGAGAAAGAGCAATGTAATTCTAAGGCACTGAGTGTGTAGAAATTTATACCGTGGCTGTAAAAAATGGATATGTAACCCTATTGGCCAGAGTTGTATCATAGACCCACACTAGGGCCCTCACTGGCTAAGGGTTTCCTCAAGAGGAAGGCTGAGACAGAAAGATTTGCAGGTTCAAGACCAGCTTCAGCAACTTAGTGAGATGCTCAGTAAATTAGTGAGACCCTGTTTCACACACACACACACACACACACACACACACACACACACACACAATAGGGCTGGGAGTGTAGCTCAGAACTAGAACACCCCCGGTTCAATCCTCAGTACAAAACAAAACAAACAAACTGTAGGTGTATCTTGGAGGTAGAATACTCTTGGGTTCAATTCCCAGTAATCCTTCCAAAAAAATTCATTTATTCCTCCCTCATCCCATCTCACACAAACACACAGACCCTTCTATGTCTAGAGTTCTGACTCGGATCCTCATTTCTCACCCCATAAAAGCCATCTCATCTGCTCTTCCCATCTTAGAACTTTGCAGACTCTCGAGCACAACCTGATATATTCATGGCTTATCCTGTGACCTCCACCACCAATATCAGGTCACAGCGCTCTCCTGTGATCATGGACTGCACTAACTTTTAGGCTATTAAAAATATTCAACAGGTGACTTCGTTCCGAGTCATCCCACTATGTCACTCTGTGGCATAGTGCTTCACTCTAAGCTCTATCTTTCCCTCTTTCTAATGGTGCCAGTTACAACCTGTATTTCTATCTTTGTAATAATAAACTCATTTAGAAAATATTCAACAAATTATACAAATGCAATGTAATGTACATTGATTATATGACCATATCCCATCCATCTCACCAACTATCCTGTGTGTTAAGTAATATCACATTCACTTCACAGATTAAAACAAATGTAATTTAGAGAGTGGTTGTAATTTCCAAAGATGGCACAGCTGGCAAGTGTCTAGTCAGGTTCTGATTCTAATGATTCTAACGCCAAAACCTGTGTTTGTAATCATTCAGACGTGTTCCTTAAATTAGTTCAAACAACGCAGTCAATGCCAACTTTCTAGACGGATACTTGGGCAGTCTCCACCACCACTACTCACCACCTCTATCTGTCCAGCCATATTAAAACTATTTTTTATTTCCCTAAAGTACTACAAATCTTTGCTTCTAAGTGCCACTCAAATACTCTTTCCAATCGGGTGTGTCCTTTGCACCTTTTCTTCCATTTAATAATTGGCAAAGGAACCATTTTAAGTATTGTCTCCTCCTTGTAGTCTTCCACATTCTCCCAGAAAGTGATATGCAAGTTTTCTTCTTCATTGATGCCCAGGCATTGTTATCCACCTAAAATAATAATGGTTATCTTTTCTTACCTACTTTGCTATGTGACACATAAGCCAAAGTGTTTTGCATACATAAATATACTCGATTCTCATAGAAAGCTCTTATGATATCTCAGTTTACAGAGGAAAGACAGTGCTCAGGCTGTATGATGCTATAACCATTTTGTTCTGTTTAATCTATATTCTACATTTTTCCCTTAGAACAGAGACTCTGCATGATGTGACTTTGAATACCTAAAACCTGGGCAAAAGCAAGCTTGTTTTCTTAAGATTAGATGAAAAACCATTTATTGAATTAAGAGCTGTAGGACCGTGCAGATGTGTATAAATACAATAAATGCTTTTGACCTTTTGTGCTCTGTTTTAAAACCCACAACATGGAAGTTTGACATAATTGCAAGTTCACCTTCATCTCCCCCCACTTTTTCCATGGGCTCCTTACCAGCATGAATCAGGCCACATTTGCTCTGGATTCTACATGCCTAGAACTGTTTCTCAGTGAGCAAACCAGAAGTTAAACTAATCATCAACGCGTTTGACTTTCTCCATTTTATTATATGCCATATGAATACTCAGGACAGAAAAAAATATTTTTATCAGGGAGGGAGAGGACACACTGGGAATATTCTACCTCTGTTCTTTACCTCTAGCCCCATTTTTTTTTTAAATTTTAAAGCAGAGTCTAAGTTGTTGAGGGCCTTGCTAAGTTGCTGAGACTGGCTTCCAACCTGTTATCCTCCTACCTTAGCCTCCCAAGTACTGGAATTACAGATGTGTACCATCATGCCTGGCTAGAAAGACATTTTTATTAAATTTCCATTGCCACATTCAGCACCAGAGGAACTGAAGTCACTACTTGGATTCAGTTTATTTTAGTCCTCCACATCTTCTCCTCTACCATATTCTGTGTAGTTTTCTTCAGAAGTCATGCAGTTGAGTAGAATGGAGATATGACTCATTAAAATAAAGCAACAATATTAGCATCTTTACTACAGTTTGAAAATGCAAGATAAGAATTCTGATTTAGAAAATATATTTCCTATAATGTTATTCTGCAACACTTAGCTAAAGCTTCCTCTTAGACTGACCAGCAATTGTTATGCTGTTTGGAAATCTTTATGCTTTGCCAGACACATTATAAGCTCTTTGATGGCAATTGTATTTTATTATGAAGAGTGCACATATAAAAATACCTAAAGACTGTTACAGTATCTCAGAGATATTCCAAATGTGTATTAGAAAATGAATTGTCTCTTTTAGCTGAACCTCTTAAAGGCATCCAATCTAGAGATGTTCTGGACACTTCAAAGGCACTGAATATTAATTAGATATCTGGGTATTATATACCAACAACTTTGAAGAATCCTAGAGGTAGCAGATTTGGAAACAGGACTAATAGCTCTAAAGGAATAAGAAATAATATAAGAAAAGAAGCATTGCTCATGGATTTACAGTTAGGTACATTTTAATTTACTGCACAGGAGACAACAGAGGTAAGGTCTTGGTTCCCATGAGAATGACACTGCTGAGAACATTTGATAGATAACAAAACTAGACCTCAAGTCCAGCACTGGAAACCAGCATAAAAGCTTTGAGTCTGAGCTTGTTTTGCCCTCTGTCACATCTGAAGGCTCCGGGCTGTGCAAGAGCATGTTCAAAAGGGGATCAGCAGAAGAAAATTGCTGAAATATCTGATGTCTGCAAATTTTCTGAAGAGCTGTTTACCAACCCAAGTGGAAAGAGCAGAGGATGGGGAAAGGAGGCCGCAGAGACCCCCGAGGGCTTTTGTTCTCTAGTCTTTCATCCTCTGCTCCCTCTTGTCTCTGCTCTGTGCTCATGAGTTCTTCTCTCTGTCCCCTATTTGCTTTCCTTCTTTCCTTTCCTTGTAATTCCCCATCTTTTTTCAATTTTCAATATTTTATCTAAATTGTTATAAAACACAACTTTAAAGACTTATAAGTAAATCTAGAATAAAGTAGATCATTTTTATGCAAGTGTAAATAAATTGGGGTTATAATAACATACTTACAAACTATTGAAGTTTCATTTTAATAGTTTTGACTCAATTTTGAAAGCATATGAAATGAATATATATTTTCCTGCCACTCTAAAAATCTACAGCAATTTGTGACTGGAAAAAAAAAGTTACCACTTCAATTTAGCCTCAAAGTTTATTTTTGACAGATTTGTCTTCGGAAATTGATTTCTCTGCTTGTAGACCTTGAAAGGGAATTGCCTCAAATAACCCTATGTCTTAGAATATGTTATATAACAAAAATAAACATTAAGAATGATTTCTTTATTTTTTTCTCCTTATTTGTTATTTGACTGTCCTAATTTCTGCTTTGGATTCTGTTCTTCACTGCAGAGAGCTCAATATTACATTATTGTTCAATAGTTTAAATTATTTAAAGTATGGTAAATTCAGCACTAAGGAATGAAGATCAAAATCAGCTCATCCATAGGTATGGTTATATTTTAAAAACTATCAAAAATCAACATAAACAAAGACTTCAATAATAGAGAAACTGTCATAAAAAGACTGTTAGAGAATAATCAACCTTATAACCAGTATACATTCAACAACCATGGAAATATGATTGAAGAACAGTAAAGTTCATTTAACTGTTCAGTGTAAAACATTGGTAGAACTACCTTAGAGGGGAAGGAGGAAAAACAAAATGGAAAAAAAACATAAATACTAATTCTCTGTGCAAGAGTGGGGAAAAAAAAGTTGAAACTGTCAAAAGAAGACAAAGGTGTAAAGTATATTATCTCTACTTAAGTTTTTCATCTTTACTTATTTTTAGAAAGATCTTTTAAGAATTAATATGCTTTAAGATTATGAAATACTTGTTAAACTTAATAATTGTCTTTTGTGGTCTCAAATTTTGACAAAAATTAAAATTTGCTACTTAAAAATAATGTTTTAACTGGACTGCTTCGAACCACGGATCTTTGAGACCCCCAAATTTAAAGCTTCTTCATACTCGGGAGGCTGCACCCCACGGTTCTGTGAGTGTCACCATGTCACAAAACAAATATATTAAACTCTATCATAAACGCTATGGATATCGTTTGGATTACCATGAGAAAAAGAGAAAAAAATAAAGTCAAGAGGCTCATGAATGCTCAAAAAAGGCAAAAAAAAAAACCCCACCTTATATACCTAAAGGCTAAGCTCTACCATAAGCAGCACCATGCTGAGAAAATACAAATTTAAAAGACTATTAAGATGCATAAAAAGAGAAACACCAAACAGAAGAATGATGACAAGTCTCCACAGGGAGCAGTGCCCGCCTATCTACTGGACAGAAAAGGACAATCTAAGCCAAAGTACTTTCCGACATGATTAAACAGAAACAAAAAGACAAGGCGGGAAAACGGGAAGTCCCTCTGTGGAAAGTTCATGCCCAAGGAAAAACAGAAGTATTAAAGGTGATTCTAACAGGAAAGAGGAAAAAGCAGGCACGGAAGAGGATGGTTCCTAACATCTGCTTTGTTGGAGATGGCTTTAGGAAAAAACCACCTAAATATGAAAGATTCATTAGGCCAATGGGCTTACATTTCAAGAAAGGCCCACGTAATATCCTAAACTGAAAACCACCTTTGCCTGCCAATACTTGGTGTGAAAAAAAAAAAATTCTTTGTTCCCACTCTTTACAACTTTGGGTGTTATTTCCAAAGGTACAGCCACTGAGGTGAAAATGAGCAAGCTGGGCCTTTATAACACAAGCAGGCAATGGTTATTTGGAGGAAATACGCCCAGGTTAAAACAATCCTGAAAATGATAGCTTCATAAACACAATCTTACTGGTTTAAAAGCAACTTCGTACAAGTAACTCCAACTACAAAACAATCAGAAAAACTACCACTGCTGTGATGTTTCTTAGTAACTACCAAACAGCCTTAACGTATTTGTTGTTGTCAACATCAAAAAAACTATTTATTAAACTATAGACAAAATTTTAAAAAATAATGTTTTATAAGACTATATTTACAAAATTTTTATTTCATCATCTACTTCTGTTCATATTTATCTCTATAGATGTTCAGAGGAAGCTATGTAGACATAGCTAGGGATGGAGACATGCTGATACATGGAGATATATTGATGTTAATATACAAATGCTATAACTGAGCAATGAAGGCCATCAAGTGCCATGTGCCACTATCACTAGGACTACATTATGATGTGATGCTATAATGCGCCAACAAAAGTACAAAAATAAAGCGAATAAAAATACATAAATATGAACAATGTTCTTTCTCAACATGAAAATTTGAGGGAATATGTTCCAAGGTTTTACATTTGCACATTATAATGCATGAAACCAAGTATTCTGCAATGCAGAATAGCTAGATATGATTCTCTAAAATGCAAGGATTAAGATGACATTTAACCCAGGTATCCTGGAAATAATTATTGGAGAAGTTTTACTAATTGATAAGCCTAAAGCAAACAAAAGGAACTATGTCTAAATAATTGTTGCAAAATGGTTCATGAAACAAAGTAGAAATGTCAAAACTCAGAAAAATCTAAAAGAATATATTTGTTCTTGTTTTTACAGATTTACAAAATCGACATGAACCTGTATTATAAATGTCAAGAGTTTCTTTGGGGCATGGTGGGGCATATCAGTGCTTATGGGTCTGAGACAGGAGGATCACAAGTTTGAGGCCAGCCTCAATAACTTAGCAAGACCTTGTTTCAAAAAATAAAATTAAAAAGGGCCAGGGGTGTAGCTCAGAGGTAGAACGCCCCTGGGTTCAATCCTGGTACAATAAAAAAAAAAAGTAAAAGTAGAAGTAAAATGAAAATGCGTAAGACATTTTATATTAAACAAACAGATAGAGATACATATATATCTAGCAAATGGTTCAGATTTATTTTTATTTTATGCTTAGAGAAAATGCTATTCAGTAAAATTCTAGAAAATTTGAAACTTTGATTTATCATTAGTAGAATTTAAACTGACAGTAATAGTTGGGTCTGGGAGTCAATCCAGAATTATGTGAGTAATAAAACTGTCCTCAAAGCTTTCATTTCCAAGCCATTCCTCATTTCTTAACCATGTCATTATCATTATTAAAGGATGCTTTGCTCTTGTTGGTGACATGGAGGGATGCTGTTGACAAGGTGACTGTAACTACGTACTGATGCCAACAGCAGCCTGAGCCACAACACATGCAAGGCTGAAAATAATGGATAGGTCTTTCAGCAGCACTTAAATGTTTAATATCCTCAGAAAGTTCACATTACAAGCATTACTTCTAATTATAATATTTTAGAGATGTACAGTAATAAATAGAAATTTGAAAAACACAGTACAGCAAACAGAAGCAAGCACCAGTGATGGCTCTTTACAAATGAGATGCTATATTGATGTTGATTTCATATTCTAGATAGTGTTGTAAAAATTACTTTGACAAATAGTTTGGAAACAACCTTATCTGTGGAATAAAATAGAATTATCCATTTAAGAAATTACAATATATTCTTATTAATGAACATTTTTGCCATGTTAAAAGAATCTGTTATGCATTTTAACTTGTAATTTTTGTTGGAAGAAAACAGTGTAAAATGGTGCTGGGCGTGGTGGCACACGCTTGTAATCCCTGCGCTTGGGGGGCAGAGACAAGAGGATCACAGGTTCAAAGCCAGCCTCACTGGCTTAAGTAGTCCCTGTTTCCAAATTAAAAAAAAAGATAAAATAGGTCTGGGAGTGTAGCCCGGAGGTAAGGGTTTCCAGGAACCTTAGTACCACCAAAAACAAAAGAAATAAAACAGTGCAAAATGTACTTATGCCTGAAATGTATACAAATTTATATAATTATTTTCCACTCCAGATAAATGCAAGTATCTTCAGTCAATATAATAAGAGTGCGGCATGTCCATATTCTGAGACAGAAGGATGCAGTTTCAAGGCCAACTTCAGCAACTCAATGAGACTTTGAGCAATTTAGTGAGACTTTGTTTCAATTTTTTTTTCTTAAAAAAAGGGCTGGAGGTGTAGATTGCAGGTTGAATGCCCCTAAGTTCAGTCCCCACTATATTGGCATTATTTACATATGTGAGAACACCATTGCCAATCTCAATACCATGTATGAGGAAGAGGGTCGTGGAAAAGGACCTGGAAGAAGAGCTTAGCACGTGCTGGGTGAAGGTATGTGCAACGTACGTTATGATGTGAGACTACAGTACACCAGTAAGAGTATTTTTTTTTAAAGTATATTTTAAAAAGAAAGGAAAAGGAAAAAAAAAATAAAATGACAATTTTCCAAAATTAACAAAAGACAGCAAGCCCCGAGTCAAGGAGTGCCATGGTTAAATATAAACTACTGATATTTGTTCACATAATTATTTTCTTTATTGTCAAAAAGGTATTAAGCAAAAAAAAAAAAAAGTCTCCCCTTAATCCTTTGGCATAGCAAGACGACTGGACACAGGCAAACTCCTAGAAGCCGTAGCCTATACCTGGCTGTCTTCATGTCTGAGTTTCCCATTTGCTCTTTGAACCACCATGCAAACTCAATAGCAACCTCCGAGAAGCCAACGCACTCCATTTTCAGCGTAGCTTCCCTACAAAAGTTCTTGTCTTTTATGATGCAGGCTTTTTGATACTTTTCCTTACTCAGTTTCCATTAACAGCACTCTCTCCTGGTTCTTCTCTAGCTTTTTCAGTTTTTTTAAGAGCCAAGTCTTCTACATGACCCTTAGTTAATATTGGACAGTCTTGCCCATACCTGTAGGGTCAGAAATAGCACTTGTGAGCTGGGCATGGTGGTGCATGCTTGTAACCCCAGTACTTGAGAGGCTGAGACAGGAGGATCACAGGTTCATGGCAAGCCTCAGCTACTTAGTGAGTCCCTCCACAACTTAGCAAGACCCTGTTTCCAAAAATAAAGAATAAAAAACAGGGCTGGGGATGTAGCTCAGAGGTAGAATGCTCCTGAGTTCAATCTCCAGTATCACAAAAAAAAATTAGGAATAGCACTCAAATAGCACTCCCAAGTGCTGAAATCCGGGAAACTAAACTCAGTTATGTATGGTCAAACTCACTGCCCATTTTTATATCTCATTCTGATGAAATACATCAAATTCCTTTGATAACCAGTTCAGAAACTTGAAATTATAGGTTCCTCTTGTCTCACTATCTCAGGCTTTGAACTCTTAGTATTTGGGGGATTTTCAGATACTTAGTTTTGCACAAAGATTTGATAGAGAATCGGGTTATGCTTTCAAATTGTTTAAAAAAACACCAATAAAATCACAAAAAATTAAATAAAATATTTAATTATAAAAATAAATAAAATTATTTAAAAAATTATTCTGAGTGAGGCAAGATGGTGCACACCTATAATCACAGTACTTGGGAGACTGAGACAGGAGGATTGCAAGTTCCAGTACAATCTCAGCAACTTAGTGAGAACCTATTTTGAACTTTCTAATGCAGTGATTTTGGAAAAACCTAACTTTATTTATGTACATCTACATTTCAAATGTCACAGAATCATTAGAAACAAGAAGATATCTCAATTTAATTTTCTCTTATAGTCTTAAGAAAATATGATATTGAATTGTTTGACCTACAGCCGAAATAAATATTATGAGACAACAGACTGACAATATCTTTTGTCTCTGCAAAACTGACATGTTAAATTTACTTCACAAAAAATGTATTCATATTCTGAGTCTCCAAAGCATAAAGATATCAAATTCTTTGGCCTGTGCTCTCCAAGTTGGCTTCAAAAACTGAATACCCTCCAACTGACTTCAAAAAATGAGAATCCAGTTTCCAAAGTCACATCCTGATAGATGCTTACTTATTCTAAGAAGCACATGGAAATCTCCATCTACTTATTTCGGCCTCTGCAAAACAAGGGCTCGCCATTGATCCTGATGAAGCCATTCATCACGCTGTGCAAACGTATGTGAAGTTTGGTCTTGATGGGGACAAAACATAAATACATCCTGGTAATGGTGATAAAACTAATCAGTCATATCACGGAGGAGCCCAAAGAATAATAACTTCAGAGTTGGCAACTATAGAAGAAACCTTTGACAAAGTTTAATTTGTAAAACCAAATAGCATTACAAAAATGAATGATACTGGTTGTCTCCAAATTTTATTATAATATCCAAATCCAAAATGACAAGTTTATTTTTGCCAATAATCCTAAATGTACCAGGATTTCATTTTGGCTTATGGAGGTAGATTTATTTTACTCATGGAATTATTAAGGTGAAAAATCTTAGATGATGTAAGACTCATCATACCAAAGCTGATGTTTCCTGACTTGGGAAACCAGCCTCTGCAAATAAAGTCATCAATCAGTGTGGCCTTGAAAGTGGCGAGCTTTACGCACATCACAGAATATTCATTGCTTTAATCATCGCAACAGGAAATGTTTTGAAGCTAACAAAACAGGTTGCAAGGTATACTTTTATTTATTTCAGTAAAAGCTTACTTTATATCACTTTTCTGCTATGTTTTCAGTGCACCTATTCATCACATTTTTAAAATGACCCTGAACGCTCAGAACACTGGGCCAAAAATAAATAAATAAATAAAATTTGAGTTCTTCCATAATAGACACTTAGTCTCTAAAGTCTACATTTTAACATTAAGGAAGGATCCATTAGACTATACTCCAAGCAAAGAAAGAAAAAAGACAGGAAGGAAGTATCAGAAGCCCTAGAAATAGCCGGGCGTGGTGGAGCACGCTTGTAATCCCCGCGCTTGGGAGGCAGAGACAGGAGGATCGTACTGGTTCGAAGCCAGCCTCGCTGGCTTAAGAGACCCTGTTTCCAAATTAAAAAAAAAAAAAAAAAACATAAAATAGGTCTGGGAGTGTAGCCCGGAGGTAGAAGGGCTTCCAGGAACCCCAGTACCACCACCACCAAAAAAAAAAAAAAAGAAGAAGAAGCCCTAGAAATAAAGAAAGGATGCAGGGCATGGTAGCATACACTTGTAATCCCAGCATTTAGGAGGCTGAGACAGGAGGATCATGATTCATGGACAGCCTCAGCTACTTAGGCCCTTTGTAGCTCAGTGAGACCCTGTTTCAAAGAATAAAAAATAGGGCTGGGGGTGTAGCTCAAAGGTAGAATTCTCCTGGGTCCCATCTTTCGTACTGCAAAAAAATAAAAATGGGATTGATGTCACAGAATCAGAGAATATAAGTGAAGCTAAACATGACTGAAAGCTCGACATTTTTGTCTATAAATAAAGTTTATGCATTAATTTCTTATTAAAGAATACTTCTATGCTAGACTTGATGACACACACTTATAATCTCAGTACTTAGGAGGCTGAGACAGGAAGATTGCATGTTCATAGCCCAGCGTCAGCAATTTAGGCCCTCAATAACTTAGTAAAATATTTTTTCAAAATGAAAAAAAAATCATAGAGTTGGGGGTATAGCTCAGAGTAGAATGTTTCTGGGTTTAATTCCCAATACAAAAATGAAAAGAAGAACAGAAGGAGGAGGAGGAGGAGGAGGAGGAGGAGGAGGAGGAGGAGGAGGAGGAGAGGAAGAGGAGGGGGAATATTTCAACATTTGAATTTTATTTAAATAAAAACACAAACTTAGCCGGGCATGGTGGCGCACACTTGCAATCCCCACGCTTGGAAGGCTGAGACAAGAGGATCACACAGGTTCGAAGCCAGCCTCAGCTACTTAGTGAGGCTCTCAGCAACTTAGTGAGACCCTGTTTCCAAAAAATATATAAAATAGGTCTGGGAGTATGGCCCGGAGGTAGAAAGCCCCTGGCTTCCACTCCAAGTACCACCAAAAAAAAAAAAAGAAAAAAGAAAAAAGCTAGAGCTGGGCACAGTGGCGCACACCTGTATTCAGTAACTTCAGTTACTAGGGAAGCAGAAGCAGGAGGATCACAAATTTTGAGGCCAGCCTGGGCAATGTAGCAAGATCCAGACTGAAAATGAAATTTTCAGAGCACTCTTCTAGCATTTGTGAGGGTCTGTGTTCAATCCCCAGTACTGGAAAACACACACACACACACACACACACACACACACACACACACACACACGAATGATCCCAGGTATTTACAATAGAAATAAAAAGTCACAGAGACAACTCCAGAGTGATCTCAAAGAAAGCAGGGCATTACAATTTCATAAGTACTCTTACTTAATTTTTTTTATGCCAGTCTCTACTTTTTCTTCACTCATGCTAAACCAGTAAGAAAATGGTAGTAAGAACAAATGAGGGGATTTGGAAAGAGGGAAATTGAAAAAGCTGGGAAGAAATTTGGGAGTGGGAGGTAGGAAAGATGGAGCAGGGGGAAATAAAACAAAGGAAAGAAGGAAAATATTCTCTTTGTAGGAATAAGAGGATATAACTCTTCTGGCTCCTTCTCAAGGTCTCAAAATCAGATAAAATGAGTAGTAGTAGGTTGCAAGTCAGCTCACGTTTATGGCTAATGTCTTATCAGAACAAAGATTTCTGGTGCAGGGACTACATCTGAACTTCATTATAGATTCTGCCCTATGAAAGCCAAATTCCATCCATAAATTATATAACCTCAATTCCTCTCCAAAGTGCTATTTATAGCAGAAAACTATCAGAGAGTACCTGGGTGATCTAAGCCTGGGAAGGAGAAAAGAAGAAAAAAGAAAAGAGAGAGAAAGAGAGAGAGAGAGAGAGAGAGAGAGAGAGAGAGAGAGAGAGAGAGAGAGAAAGGAAGGAAGGAAGGAAGGAAGGAAGGAAGGAAGGAAGGAAGGAAGGAAGGAAGGAGAAAGAAGAAAGAAAGAAAGAAAGAAAAAAGGAAAGAAAGAAAGAAAGAAAGAAAGAAAGAAAGAAAGAAAGAAAGAAAGAAAGGAGAAAAAAGGAAGAAAGGAGGAAAGGTAAGAAAGAATACAGAAAGGAGGAGAGGGAAGAAAGAGGAGGGATAGTAGTAAATCTCTATTTGGCAAATTATTTCTCTTGGGGAGAATTTAGTAGCTAAAACTTTATTATGTATCTTTTAGATTAATGGGTTTTTATTATTTTATTATTTTTATTATTTTTTATTTTTAACAAAATGTTAAACTATTGAATTGAATAGCACTCTTTTTAATAGACAAAAATATCCCAATAAAATACTTTTTTATCAAAAAAGTACATCTGTTGTACTTTTCCTCTTTCACAAATGTGTAAATGCCTGTTGATTAAATAAAGACTGGTCATGCTAACTTCATAATTCTACAGAGAAAAAACTTAATCTTTACATAAATACTTAAAGGTTTACTGTTATAAATTATTTTAACCATATATATGTTTGTCTTGCCACAACATCAAAAGAGTGAGGTTTTCTAATAATTGCTGTAATAACTACATACATGTTTGCATTTTCTTTTTAAGCTAAGAATTAAATACAGAGGCACCCTACCTCTGAGCTTCACATCCACCCTTATTAATTTTTTTTTTATTTTAAAGCAAGGAATCCTCCAATTCCTGAGGATGGCCTCAAACCCTGCAATTGTCCTGTCTCCATTTCTAATTACTGGAATTATAGATGTGCACTACCAGACCTGGCTCATGTTTGCATTTTTATTAATTAACTGCATATGGGTTATGGGAACAAATATTTTTCTAAGAACTTTAGAAAAAAAGTAAATCATACCATTTTTATAATTCATTTTAAGTGTGCTTTGCAAAATCTCAATTAGGTAGCTTATTTGGGATCTATTCTCCAAGGTATTTTATAAGAGAAGAGAATGCAGTACTAATAATTACTTTCTAGGAAGCAATCAAATATGCTCCCAAGAGCAATTTCTATTGATTTGAAAATATGACATACAACTCTTAAAACTCTGTTGTGGTGCTCTTTTATTTTAAATTTTATTTAGTTATTGCTGTCCATCACACAGTGCACACTGTACCCAATGTCTCCTGTTTCCTCCCCTAAATATATACCACTCATTCACTTTAGACTTTTCTCTTTGTGTTACTAAATAATCACTTTTTAAGCCAGACATGGTGGCACACATCTGTAATCCCAGTACTTGGGAGTCTGAGGATGGCCGAAGTCTGGAGGCTAGGCTCAGCAATTTAGCAAGGCCCACAGCAACGTAGCAAGACCTGCTCAAAATAAAAAAATTTAAACAAGGCTAGGAGTGTAGCTCAAAGGTAGAATGGCTCTGGGTTCAATTCTCAGCACCTCAAAATTAGATAAATAATAACTTTTTGTTATTTAAACCAGTGACAGTTCTGTTTATATAAATATTGAAAAAGAATGACAAATATTTATAAAATTAATGTTATAATATTCCCATTGTTCCCAAACATCTCAGTTAATTCACAGTAAATAACTTTGAATTGGAAGTATTCAGCAGGATATGAAATACCTAAAATAATGATCAGAAGACAGAGAGAACATGTAATATATAGCCCTATAAAAACAAAAGCAAAAAGATAATAATAAAGTCCAATATATTGGAAATAGATATAGGAAATATGTCCAAGGCAAAAGAAAGAATAATAAAAACTAGAAATAATAAAACCTGTGAGAAAAAAGTAAAACACGGTTTACAGAGGGATTTGTGCCCACAAAAAATAAATCAATGCCATGATTAAGTAGGCAGGATACTATTCTTTTTATTTTACAAATGATGAAGCTAAAGTCATGAGATTTATGTTAATATCCTAAAGTCACAGTGTTATTAGTTTCCAGAAACAAGCTACAAAATCAGCCATTCTAACTCCATCATCAGTGCTCATTTTAATCAGTATCTTATTTTCTTATATAAAAGTAAAACTAATTTCCACAAAAATGTGTATGAAAAATATGTTTTAACTATCATGCACCAATTAAAATTTAAAAAAAATTCAGAAACAATGTAAAGTATAAAATGTAAGGTTAGAAAGATTCCTTAAAATAACTCTATGAACTTTATTTCAGCTTTACTTAGAAGAGATCAAATTTTGTCTATTTCTATAAATTATTTCAGTTTATTAGAAAATATTATCTACCGAAGCAAAAAATGTAAGAGTGAACAATTATTCTTTCAAAGTATTTGACTTGTCACTTCCTTATTCTTATAAACAAACACTTCATTGGAGTTTAGAAAGACTGAAGAAAAGGGAGAGATCTGGATTCATGTTCTGTGACTAGCATCCCAGAATAACTTGGAGCACTCCAAAGTCTTCTGGATTATCTAGACTCATTGTCCCACTGAATCCATCTGAAACTAACTTTGACAACTTCAGTCTTTCACATAGAAATTCAGAATTTCCCTCTATCTGGCTTGTCTTAATGTTAGTATTATACACCCAGTTTGTCATGGTGTATGATTGTCTTTATGTGGTTTTGAATGTGTTGCTAGTATTTTATTTAGCAGTTTTGTATCCAAATTCATCCAAGATATAGGCCTGTAGTTTTCTTCCTTGAACTGTCTTTATTTGGTTTGGGTATTAATGTGATTTTGGCTTCGTAGAATATATTTAAGAAGGTCCCAGAGGTTTTTTTCTTTTTTTCTTTTTCTTTTTCTTTTTCTTTTTTCTTTTCTTTTTTTTTTTTTTTTTTTCCTATTTCATGGAATAGATTGAGGAGTATTGGGATTAGCTCTTCTATAAAGGTGTTATAGAATTCACTTGGGAAACCATCTGGACCTGGGCTTTTCTTTGATGGTAGGCTCTTTATTGCTGTTTCAATATTTTTTATTGTTATTGGTTGGTTTAAATTTTCAATATCTTCTTGATTCAGTTTAGGAAGGTTGTATTTATCTAGAAAGTTGTCAATTTTCTCCAGATTTTCCATTTTGTTGGAGTATGGCTTTTCAAAGTAGTTTCTGATAACCCTCTGGATTTCTAAGCTGTCAGTAGTAATGTCTCCATTTTCATCTCTTCATAATTTGGGTTGAGTCTCTCTCTCTCTCTCTTTTTAAATTAGGTTGACTAGTAGTTTATCTATCTTGTTTTTTTTTTTAAAGCAGCTGTTGGTTTTGAGGATTTTCTGTATTTTTTTTCTACTTCATTATTTTCTGCTCTGGTTTTAATAATTTCCTGCCTTCTACTGGTTTTAGGATTAGATTGTTCCTGGTTTTCAAGGGCTTTGAGGTGTGACATTAGGTTATTTATTTGATGATTTTGTTTTTCTTATGTGCGCACTCAGTGCTATAAATTTTCCTCTTAATACTACCTTCAAAGTGTCCCAATGGTTTTGATATGTTATATTTTTATTTTCATTTGTTTCTATAATTTTTTTAATTTCACCTCTGACATCTTCTATGGCTCATTCTTCATTCAGAAGTGTGGTGTTCAGTCTCCACATGTTTATGTGGTTTCTCTGATTCTTCTTATAGTTGATTTCTAATTTCATTCCATTATGGTCTGAAAAGACACAGGGAAATATGTCACATTTTTAAAATTTGTTTGTGCTCACTTTGTGGCCCAGGATATGATTTATTTTGGAGAAGGTTCCGTGAGCAGCTGAGAAAAATGTAAACTCTTCTGTAGTTGGGTGAAATATTCTATATGTGTCCAACATGTACATTTGATTAATGGTGTTCTTTAGGTCTGAGGCATCTTTATTGACCTTTTGTCTGAAGATTGGTCTAATGGTGTGAGGGGGTATTAAAGTCTCCCAGTACTATTGTATTAGGATTTATTTGAGACTTAATGTCACAAAAAGATTGTTTTATGAAAGTAGCTACATCTATGTTTGGGGCATAAATGTTGATTATTGTTATTTCCTCTTACTGGATTGTTCCTTTTACCAGTAAAAAATGACCTTCTTTGTCTCTTCTAATAAGTTTGAGCTTGAATCTGACTTGTCCTATATCATAGTTGCTACTTCTGCTTGCCTTCAAGTTCTGTTGATATAGATTACCTTGCTCCAGCCCTTTATCTTAAGTTTGTTACTATCTTTACTTGTAAGATGTCTTTCTTGCAAGCAGCAGATAGATGGGTTATTTTTTTTTTAATCCATTTGCCACTTCGTGTCTTTTTATTGGGGGAGTTGAGGCCATTTACATTCAGTGTGATTATTGAGAGGTGATTTTTAATTTCTAACATGTTAAGATTTTACTTCAGTTTGAAATACTGTTTGTTCTTCTTTGCTTTGTTGTCTGGTGGGTGGAAATTCTTGTTTCTCTGGTTCTGGCATATATTACTTCTTTCTTCTTTGTAGTTAATCTCTTTGAGTATTGTCATTCAGCTTCTGTTTGCCATGGAAGTTTTTATTTCCCCATCTAATTTGATAGATAGTTTTGCTGGGTAGGAAATTTTTGACTGCAAGTTGTTTTCTTTCAAAGTTTGGAATATGTTATTCCAGGCCCTTATGAATTTTATGACTTGGTTTGAGAAGTCTGGAGTGATTCTAATTGGTTTGCCTCGGAATGTCACTTGGCCTTATTTTTGTTGCCTTTAAAATTCTTTCCTTGGCTTCTACATTAGTCTCAGGGGAGTTCTATAAGTTTCCCGAACCTGTGTATCGACCTCTTGCCCTATGTTTGGAAATTTTTCTGCTATTACTTCTTTGAAGAGATTGTTGAGCCCTTTGGTTTCACCTTCTCTTCTCTCCTCTATGCTGATTATTCTTAGGTTAGCTTTCTTAAGATGGGCCCATATTTCTTCAATGTTCAATTCCTGCTGTCAATTGTTTTTTCTAAGTTATAAATTATGTGTTCATTTCTGCAGTGGTCATCTCCTAGGAGCAAGTTTCTATTCTCCATGTGGTCTAATCTATTGTGTATAGTTTCAATTGATGCCTTTACTTCAATGATTGCATCCTTTATTTTTTTTAGACTCTCTCTAAATTCGTTTTCAGAAATCCTGCATTATTTCTATAGTTACATTCCTTATTTGATCTTCTGGAGATCTCTGCATTTCTGGGTTATCATGTTATCTTATTATGGGGTTGTGGGAGCTCATTGCTTTGTTGTTGTTCCTCCTTCCCATCATTTCAGAATTTTATAAATAACTTTATATTAGCTAGGTATACTTGTAACCCCAGTACTTGGGAGGCTGAGAAAGGAGGATCACAGGTTCTCAATCAGCCTCAGCTACATAGTGAAGCTCTCCACAACTTAGACCCTGATTCTATATGCCGGGTGTGGTGGTGCACACTTGTAATCCCTGTGCTTGTAATCTCCGCGCTTGGGAGGCAGAGACAGGAGGATCACTCAGGTTCAAAGCCAGCCTCCCTGGCTTAAGAGATCCTGTTTCCAAGTAAAAATATAAAATAGGTCTGAGAGTGTAGCCCAGAGGTAGAAGGGTTTCCAGGAACCCCAGTACCACCAACACACACACACACACACACACACACACACACACACACTAAACCCAAACAAAAAAACAAACAACAACAAAAAGCCAGGCATACACTGTCACATACAAAAAAAAGAACAAAAAACCAAAACAATCTCAAAAATGAATTACTGTGAATTTACAAATAAATAACTATTCAGCAGATAGATCCTCTGCAATCTCTCTCTGTGTTGATACCAAGTGCCACCTGCACCTTGTCCTCTGTGAGTCTGGTTCTCTGACTCTTCTGTCTATTTAGATGGTCGGTATGAATGAGGCTGGATTTAATATTGAGGGAGGGTCACCCTCCACACTTTCCATAGATTTGCCATCTAAGTCTCTTCCTTCATCTTCTTGTTTTCCTTTTAGTCTCTGGAATCTGGTGCTGTAAGGCAAGATGGCACCAGTGTGATGCCCACCACCGCAAGACAGGCAGATTTATTTTCTGCTTTCTGGTTGTTCTCATCTTTTTTTTCTCTGTCCCTGGTATTTATAGTTTTTATTCCTCTACTGACAGTATTTTCTGGCTATGTAAAGTGCTGTTTTTAAGACAATGGAGATTGGGTGTCAGCAGGACTCATAAATGCTGCTTTTATTGGTAGCCATCTTCCAAATTTTTTAATCATAAAATCAGTGATTTATGTTTTGCTATCTGTGAATTTAATCAGTTTAATAGGAAAACTGGGTTTTTAATATTGTATTTAAATTCTATTTTTATTATATCCTATGCATAAGAAACATTCATGGGATTTTTATAAGATATTATAAATAATAAAAGTAACACTAATCTACTCATGAAAAAACAAAAAATTTTGTCTACCATTTTTTCTGCTTTTAAACTTATTTGATTTGAATGACACAGATTTTACATCCAGAATATTTGTGTTTAAAGCCCATCTACCTTGTTCATTAGATGTGTTCATAATGCTTAAGTTTTTTATAGATTAAGTGAAAGTAAAATAATAATACCTAACATTAAATGAGAATTGAATTAGTTAATAGTGTTTAGAGAAGGTATAAATTCTGTATAAATATTTATTGGCAAAATATTATTTCTGATAAGAATCACCCATATTTCTAGATTAATTTCAATCAGTCTTGTCAACTATGTTACATAGTTTGACTTAAAAATAATTAGAAGTATTCTAAGAATATAAAAGTAGATTCTGTGCAAAACCACATTACATTATTCCCATGCCCAACAAATCTGAGAAATAAGCCATCAAAAAAGGTATTATAAACTTGAATTTCTTTTCTTTCTAAGCAGAGTGATACTAAAGGGATCTTGGAACATCTATCTATAATAGCATTTATGTCTGTTATTGAGTAAATATAATGTGTACCTTACAAAGATAGTATGTCATGAATACTTAAATTTGCTTTAACAAACTTGTCACTTAAGAACCAATGATTTGTTTTCAGAAACTCTTTGTATTTTATCTTTTAATTATACAGAATTTTAATAAATTAGGTTAAAATTGAAAACTTTTGATAAGTAGTTCCAATTTCATTAAATTATCATTTTATCAAGGTATCTAATTATTCACTATGTAAATAAACTACATACTTGTAATAATAACACACATAACAAGAATCTATTAATCTCAATCATGTATACTCTTGGCTTCATATGCCTATCACATGGTGGGCATAAGTAGATTTGAATAAATTAACAAAATAAAATATACAGATGTTTCATTACATTTTGGAGATTTTAGTGAGATTCAGAAACCAAGAATAAAATTTAATTCTCTAGTAAGAAGAAAATGTATCATTTGTTTAACACATAATCCTTGGATAACATTTTTTCCCTTAACTTTCTTGAAAATTCTGCTTTGAATGATTGTTTTGAGAAATCTGAAGCCAGGTTAATTCTCTTGCCTTTAAAAACTATTTGATCTTTTAGTTTAGCAATCTTAATAATTGCTATTATTTTTATTTGTATTTTTACTCAGCCATTAAGAACAAAATATTGCTGTTCACAGGAAAATGGATAAAACTCTAGAATATCATACTAAGCCGGTACAGCCATTCTCAAAAATCAAGTAAATGTATGTTTTCTTCTCTATGTGGAAGATAGAGGGCTTTTTGGAAATAAGGGCAACATTAGATTGATAAGCAGTCTCTCCAGAGAAGTGAATGAGGGGGATCAGGGGACAGGAGATGAAGCCATATAAGTGTAATACTAAAAATAATGCTCTACATGTATGCAAAATTACCAATACCAAAACACATGTTTGGGAATGGGGGTGAAGAGGGGAAGAACCCAGTGGACAGAGCACCAAGAAACCGTGTACATGCATCTCTCTGACAATCTGTATCCCAATATAATGTAAAATTTACAAGGCATCAACAGTTTTAAAAAATCTTTATTTTTAAAGCCTCATGAATTTTCTAAAATATATTTTCTGGTTGATTGTTCCAAGTCAATTTTTTTAGGTAACCAAAGAGCTAAATCTAAAGAGATTACAGTTTCCTTTTTTCAAAAAGTCTTCTTCAATTATATTTTTTATGTGCTTGTTCTACATAATTGTCTTGCATTCTTTCCTCTTCAGAGCTCTCATTCTACATCCTTTGAATCTTATCTGCCTTCTTCAACTTCAAATGCTTTCTAACAATTTTTATGCTCTTCTTTATATTATAATAATTCTCTTAAATGTTCTCTCCTTTTGTTTAGTGTCCCTTATTAATTATTACTTAAATTTATTCTCCAGTGAACACTCTATAATTACTTTGGGCTTCACCATTATTTCTGATGCTGTGCTATTTCCTCCCTTCAAATAATTTTCATTTTCTTTCCGTTTTTTGGTAGTTTTATAATTTGAATCTACAAATTACTTTTTCTTTTTGTGGTGGTACTGGGGTTCCTGGAAACCCTTCTACCTTTGGGCTACACTCCCAGACCCATTTTTATATTTTTATTTAAAAACAGGGTCTCTTAAGTCAGCATGGCTGACTTTGAACCTTCATGATCCTCCTGTCTCCGCCTCCCAAGCTGGGGATTACAAGTGTGCGCCACCATGCCCAGCTCAAATTACTTATTTAAATGATATTTCCTATCTCCATCAGTTCAGATGAAGAAATTAGTTCAGCTTAGAGTGTTTTGTTATATGTTTCTTCTGTTTAGCGTGTGGGAAGAATTTTCATCAGTTGAAATATTTTCATTCCATTTTTAGGTTTCTTCTTGGAACCATTTTAAATGTAATTCACGGGATTTTTCCTTCTTACTGGGGTTTTGGAAGATAGTGTTCCAAAGGCAAGAGAATTTATCTTGGCCAGTTTGATGGAGCTTGGAACCCAGGGGCACTCTCCCTCCAAGCTACAGCCCAACCCTAATTTTTTAATCTATATTTTGAAACAGCATCTGACTAAGTGGCGAGGGCCTCACTAAGTAGCTGAGGCTGACCGCGATTTCTCAGACTCCCAATTACTGGGATTACAAGTATGTAATCCCTCACATTAATACCAAAACCAAATACAGTTCAAGGAAGAAAACTCCAGGCCTATATCTTTGATGAATTTTGATGTAAAGTTGCTAAACAGAATACTAGCAACACACATTCAAAACCACATAAAGAAAATCATACACCATGATCAGGTAGGGTTCATCCCAGGGATGCAAGGCTGGTTCAACATATGCAAATCAATTCATGCAATTCATCATAGAAACAGAAACAAAGACAAAAATCACATGATCATTTAAATACTGAAAAAGCATTTGATAAAATCCAACATCCAGTTATGATAAAAGCACAGCAGAAAATTAGAATAGAAGGAACATATCTCAACATCATAAAGACAATCTACAATAAGCCCACAGCCAACATCATATTAAATGGGGAAAAACTTCATGAATCCCCCCTAAAAATAGGAACAAGAAAAGGATGTCCATTATCACCACTTCTCTTCAGTATACTACTTGAGACTCTAGTCAGAGCAATAAGGCAAGAAAAGGAAATCAAAGGAGTACAAATAGGAAAAGAAGAACTCAAACTTTCACTATTTGCAGATGACATGATATATTTAGAAAGCCCAACAAACTCAACCAAAAGGCTTATAGAACTGATCAACAAATTCAGCAAAGGGTCTGGATACAAAATCAATCTTTAAAAATCAGAAGCTTTTCTGTATACCAACCATAAATCCACTGAAAAGAAAATTCAAAAAATACTTCCACTCAGGATTTCCCACAAAAACAAAAATAAAATATTTAGGAATATACTTAAACAAGGAGGTAAAAATCCTCTACAAAGAAAATTATAAAACATTGAAAAAAGAAATCGAAGATCTTAGAAGATGGAAAGATCTTTCATGTTCATGGATAGGCAGAATAAATATCATTAAAATGGCCATACTTCCTAAAGTGATCGATAGATTCTATGCAATGCCCACTAAACTAGCAAAATAATTTCTCACATAGAAAAATCAGTCCTTAAATTCATTTGGAACAAAAAAGAAAAACACTCAGAATAACCAAAGTAGTTCTTAGCAACAAAATCCATGCAGGAGGAATCATAATGCCTGATTTTAAACTATACTACAAGGCTATTGCAATAAAAACAGCATTGTACTAGCACAAAAGCAGATACATAGACCAATGGAGCAGAATAGAAGGCACAGAAACAAATCAACAGACTTACAGGCAATTGATTTTTGACAGAGGGGCCAAAAACATACACTGGAAAAAAGATAGCCTGTTCAACAAATGGCATTGGCAAAACTGGTTAACCATATGCAGAAAAATAAAAATAAATCCCACTTTCTCACCCCGCACAAGAGTCAATTCAAGATGGATCAAAGACTTGGAAAATAGAACAGAGACCTTGAGGTTCCTTGAAGGTCAGTTTCTTTCATGGAAAATAATGGTGGTGGTTGCTTTGGGGAGAGATGGGGCTACAAGTTCCTTAATTATTCCCTTCTTTCTTTCACAAACCCATGTTAAAGGGACACCTTCCCTTCTCTATTTAAAGGATTCTCTCCCCACAAAAAATGGAGGTTGTGACTTCCTGCTCTGCTGTCAGTCTACTTTCCTGTAGTATCCTTTTAAACTACAGGTCCTGCCTTGGCACTGATTATCAAACTGTCTTTCTGTATGTTTTTGTCTCTTCTTCCACTGGGACTTTAATGTCTTATGTTTCCTCCCCTGTCTTTTTTATCCAAGTAGCAGTAGCTACTGCTATGTTCCAACGGGGAGTTTATTTCTCTTTTTACAAGCAATGTGAAGCTTTTGGTATTCTCTACCTCCAAGGAAGGCTGAGAACATCAGTCAAATGTTGCTATATTTATTCTCCTTTGTTTGTTTGTTTGTTTGTTTTATGGTGATAAAAGAATGTTTGGGAAGACTTATCATAAGCTAAGCACCAGTATACTTCCACCTCACATTTTCTAACATAAAATTAATTTAACGTAGAATCAGTCAATTAGAGAGAGAGAGGTGTCCCCTTGGACATGACGTTATAAAGGAAAGAAAGGAATAATTAAGGATCTGGCAGCTACTCCTTCCCCACAGCAACAACCACCGTGGTCTTCCATAAACAAAACTGATCCCCATCAAATGCTTTTTTTTTACAGTATTAGGGATTGAACCCAGGGGCGGTCTACCTCCAAGCTACACCCCTAGCCCTATTTTTAAGTCTTTATTTTGAAACAGGGTCTCACTAAGTTGCAAAGAGCCTCATTAAGTATCTGAGGCTGGCTGCAAACTGTGATCCTCCTGTCTCAGCCTCCTGAATGCTGGGATTACAAGAGTGTGCCACCACGCCTGGCTTTAATCTTTTATATTAATGTTAAGATGAAAACCAATAAATTTTATTTCTTCCAGTTTCTATTTCCCAGATGTCTTCCCATATCATTTTCCAATTCTGGAATCTCTTGCTCTCATCTAGATACTAATTCCATCTGGACTGTTATCAGTGCCAGAGTCTCCTAAAGATTCTCACTGGAATCATCTCTCACAACCCATGTGCCTCAGCAACCCAGGAAGACCCGCAGCAATGTAGCAAGACTGTATTCCCAAATAAAAAATAAAATAGTTTTGGAGGTGTAGAGCAGTACCTCCAAAAAGAAAGAAAAGAAACTAAAAATTAAGACATGCTATGGTCCATCTTAAAAACTTCTAATTGGTTATAAAGCAAAAACATAAAATAAAATAAAATTAGCAATATGGCTTTGATATAAGCCAAGCTATTTTTTTGGTAATTATATCTAATAATTGCAATATAGTTTGTCAAGTCTGCTTTTAAAAATGCAATTTGTTAAGGCTTCCATAGACTACAAATAAATAGAAGTTAGTAATATTCTCACTATCTTATTCTACCTGATGTTACAGTGCTATAATTATAGCACATGTTGAGAAAGTTGAAAGAATATTTTCAGCAGAGAGAGATTAATTCAGCTTGCCAGTGTGAGCTTCTCCTTTGCTCTCTGGCAAGTCAGCTCTAATAAACATATCTCTTTCTCTCCAGAAGATCATACTGAGTTGAATGCGAGTTCAAACCTTTCATTGTGTAGGCACTTCATATCCTAGCCTATCACATATTCAGAATAGCTAAGCACTGCATAGTAGACTCCAATCTTCTATTGTTCCTCAGAACCAGAGCACATCACCACTATAGGACTCATGTGAGTCTTTTGATCCTCACATCAATCAAATTTTAATGGTATGAATGCCAAAGATTTCTCAAGTAACAGGTTTGACTTATTCTTGATTATAAAGAGCATATCCCTCCACAGAAGAACAAAAACTATATATTAAATGACTGAATCCTATACAGAAAACTTCACTGATAAAGTATTTTAAAATGTCTCTGTTTACTTACATTAGGTATGCAAATACTGCTTGTAAGTACTGTTCTGATTTTTATTCATAGTTATGCTACAAATCATTTTGTGGTCTACGCTACATAAATATCTCTGCTAACAAAATAACATGCATTAACATGATTAAAACTATGAAGCAAAGGTCGGGTGTGGTGGCGCACTTTTGTAATCCCAGCATTCTGGAGGCAGAGACTGGAGGATCACAGTTCGCAGACAGCCTCAGCTACTTAGCAAGGCCCTTTGAAACTCAGTATATTCAGGCAGAAAGTCCAGGGAGAAACATAAGTAGGCAACTCAGAATGCTAGACACAGAAAATCTACTGAAATCTAACCAAGTGGACATAGTAAATCTAAGCACACTAATAATAAGCAATTAAATTAAAGTAATAATAAAATCCTCCCAAAAAAGAAATGCCCAAGAACTTCAGCCATATTCTACCAGACCTCCAAATAAGAACTAATATCAATCTTCTGCAAATTATTCCATGTAATAAAAAGGTGGGAACCCTTCCAGATTCATTCTATGAAGATTCATCACCCTTATACCAAAACCAGAAAAGGACACACACATCAAAGAAAGAAATCTATACACCGATATTCTGATGAACATCAATGCAAAACCCCTTCACAAAATATTGGACAATCATACGCAACCAATGCCAATCTTAAAGACATCGATGGGGAAGGGGAGAGAGCGGTAGGACCCGAAGGCAAAGGCAATGCTGCAAGATAGGGTGAATGCATGTTGTTATCATTCTATACCCCAGTATGATGGGTAAATGCAATAAACCATTAACAGTATAAAATATAAGAAACTTACCCAAACATACATGAGGCTCTATATGACATTCCCAAAGCCAACAGCATAATAAGTAGAAAATACCTAAAAGCATTTTCTCTAAAAACAGGAGCAGGACAAGGATGTTCATTCTCACCACATTCTATTCAATGTGGTACTTGAAACTTTGGCCAGATCAAATTATGCATTGTGCATATATAAATGTATATCACAATAAATTTCACCATTATGTATAGCTATGATATGTCAAGAAAAAGAAATTTTATGCAGTGCAATTAAAAAAGAAAAGGACATAAAAGGAATATAAATAGAAAAAAATGATCATTTTGTATATTATATGACCCTAAACTTTAAAAGGCCATAAAGATTCATCCAAAGATCTCTGGAGCTGACAAACAATTTTAGCAACGTAGCAGGATACAAAATCAATATATAAAAATCAATACTCATATACAATAATTGATCCACTGAAAAGAAATCAGAAAAAAACAATTCCATCACAGTAGCCTCAAAAAATAAAAAATAAGATTTCTACGAATAAATCTAATCACCGTGAAAAACCTCAACAATAAAACTATAGAATACTGAAGAAAAAAACAATTTTTTTTGCGGGTCTGAGGATGGAATCCAGGGGCATTTGACCTCCGAGTTACACCCCCTGACCTATTTTTTATTATTTTTAAAACAGGGTCTCACTGAGTTGCAGAGGGCCTCACTAAGTAGCTGAGGTGTCCGCGAACCATGATCCTCCGGTCTCAGCCTCACCAGTGTTGGGATTACAAGCATGTGCCACCACGCCCGGCTTTGAAGAAAGAAATTTAAGAAGACACTAGAAGATGGGAAAATTTCTCATCATCTTAGATAGGCAGAATCATGAAAATGACAATATTACCAGAAGGAATCCACAGATTAGGGGAAACACTCCAACATAGAGACACAGGTAATGACTTCCTCAACTGAACTTCTAAAGCTCAGAAAATAACAAGTGGAATGGGTTCAAAGAACTGATAAGTGCAATATGTTCAAATTAAAAAGTTTCTGCACAGCAGCTGAGCATGGTGGTGCATGGCTGTAATCCCAGTACTTGGGAAGCGGAGGCAGGAGAATCACAGATTGGAGGCTACCCACAGTAAGTTAGCTGAGAATCCGTTTCAGAACAACAAATGAAATAGAGTTAGCAGTGTAGTTCAGAGGTAGAACACCTGTGCCAGAAAAATAAAATAATAAAATAAAATTTCTACACCCAGTGCCAGAAAAATAAAAAAATAAAATTTATACACAGCAAATGAAACAATTAAGAGCAGGAAGAAAGCCTGTTGATGAAATAAAAATCTTTGTCAGATACTCTTTAGATATAGGGTTAATAGGCAGAATATATAAGAACACAACACACACACACACACACACACACACACACACACCAACAAATAACCCAATCAATAAGTAGGCAAATTGAACTAAACATTTCTCAAAAGAAGAAATATAAATGGCCGACAAATATATGAAAAAATGTTCAACATCCTTAGCAATCAGGGAAATGCAAATCAAAATTACACTGAAGCCAGACGTGGTGAAGCATGCCTGAAAGCCCAGTACTTGGGAGGCTAAGATACAAAGATTGCAGGTTTGAGCACAGCTATCTCAATGTAGTGAGACTTAGCAACTTAGCAAGAACCTTTTTTCTAAACAAGCAAAAACGAGTTAGCTTGGAGGTAGAACAACCCCAGCGTGCAGAATGGAGGGAGGAAGAGAGGGAGGAGGGAAGAAAGAAATGTCTTTAAAAGTTTCGAAAGAAGAGAGGAAGGGAGGGAGGGAGATAGGAGGAAGGAAGGAAGGAAGGAAGGAAGGAAGGAAGGAAGGAAGGAAGGAAGGGAGGAAATGAGATTACATCTCACTCCAATTAAAATAAAATAATCAAGAATACAAATAATAATAAATGCTGGCAAGGATTCAGAATGGGGAGGGGGAACACACACGCCACTGGTTAAATTAGTACAGCCACTAAGGAGCTGAGTATAGAGTTTTCTCAAAAGACTAGAATGGAATCATCATTTGATCCAGCAATACCACTCTCAGTATGATTATCAAAAAGAATTAAATCGGCATGCTATAGCAATACCTGCATACCCATGTTGATAGCTGTACAATTCACAATAGCCTCCTTGTGGGATCAGCCTAGGTGTCTGATAATAAATGCATGGATAAAGAAAATGTGCTGCATGTATATAAATTGGAGTATTACTCAGCCAGAAAGAAAAGTAAAACTATATCATTTGCAGGAAAAGGGTGGAACTGGAGAACATCATATTATGTGGAATATGTCAGACTCAGAAAGTGAAGGGCCATATGTTTTTTATTTTCATATATGGCAGCTAGAGAGAAAAAAGAGAGAAAGGATCTGATGAAAATAGAGGAGAGGGCAACCGCATAAAGGATAGGGATGGAGAAGTTTGAGCGAGAAGGTATAAGTAGGTCACAATGAACCTCACTGTTATGTATAATTAAAATGTGCTTTTTTTAAAAAAAAGTATCTATCTTTTAAAATTTACATGAGTGAATTAGTTCTCAACAGAAACTATTTGTGTAATTTGTGTGGGGGTGGAGGGTGCTGAATATTAAACCCAAGAGCATTCTATCTCTGAGGTATACCCTAGCCCTATTTTATTTGTTTGGGGTGTGTGTGTGTGTGTGTGTGTGTGTAGTGCTGGGGATTGAAGACAAGAGCATTTTACATCCAAAATACACCCCTATCCATATTTTTATTTTTTATTTTAAAATAGTGTCTAAATTGCTGAGGGCCTTGCCAAGTTGCTAACATTGGCCTTGAACCCATGGTCCTCCTGTCTCGTCCTCGCAAGTACTGGGATTACAGGTGTGCACAAACATGCACAGCCTTATATAAGATGGTAAGATCTGATGTAAGCTAATTTACTATTATACTCCATAGCTGCTAAATGAAGGAGGACATAACAGTTTCCTGATTTCTAAAAATTGCATATGTAGCTAATAAATCAGTTTCCTTTTTCCTAATTACTTTATAATTATAAAGATAAATTAACACATGTCAATCGTATTAGTATTGTCTTACTACCTAATGTTCTGTATTAACAACCATACATAGCTTACTATTTTTGCCAAAATTCCACTAGTGCTACCAATGACATTGTTCATTAAAATATCCAGTCAAGCAAAACTTTGATGAAAACATTGCATTCCTTTCACAGTTTGACATGATTAACAATGGATCCTCACTAATTGCAATGATTTAAAGCATATTAAGGGGCTTATTTTAGTAATCCACTGAATTGTAGTTGTTTTAACATTTTTGGGGGGGAGGAAGGAGAAAGTTATCTTCTGTTGATTGAGATGATGTAGTAGAACAAATAATTTAGTGTCCAATCATATCATATTTTTATTTTTATTTTTTATTTTTTATTTTTATGTGGAACATATTGAGAACGGCATACATTCAGACTATGCTTGGTACCCTTCCCCCCAGTTCCCCTTCCCTCCTCCCAACCATGCTACATTATATTTTTACACAAATTTGGATGTAGCGCCTTTCTTAATCAACCTCAGCCTTCTTTCTCTTTTATCCTTTCATTCTAGCTTTGCTGAGGTTTCCCCTCCATTATCTTGAGTCCCTCTGGTATCCCTTATACTCCCTAGTTTGAGCATATTAGAGAAAACATAAGTCCCTTCTTTTTCTGCGCTTGTCTGATCTCATTTAACATAATGTTCTCCAGGTCTTTCCATCTTTTTGCAAATGACACAATTTTGTTCTTCTTTATAGCTGAGTAGAATTCCATTGTGTGTATTTCCTATAATTTTGCAATCCATTCATCTATTGATGGAGACCTGGGTTGGTTCCATATTTTGGCTATTACAAATTGTGCTACTATGAACATGGGTATGCATATGTTATTGTAGTTCTCTGATTTCAACCCTTTTGGACAAATACCCAGGAGAGGTATACCCGGATCATATGGTGGATCCATTCCCAGTTTTCTAAGGAATATTCACACTGATCTCCATAGCAGCTGAACTAGTTTGCATTCCCACCAACAGTATAAAAGAGTTCCTCTTTCCCCATATCCTTGCCAGCATTTGTTATTTGATTTCTTTATATTTGCCACTCTGATTGGGGTTAGATGGAATCTCAGTGTAGTTTTGATTTGCATCTCCCTGATGGCTAATGATGTTGAACATCTTTCCATGTATCTATTGGCCATTTGTAACTCTTCTTTTGTGAAGTGTCTATTCAGTTCAGTTGTCCCATTTCTTGATTGTGTTATTTGTTTTGCTAGTGTAGAGTTTTTAGCCCAGAGATGGTGAAGTTATTAAAGGAGGGCATAGGCTCAACACTCCAACATATAGGCACAGGCAGTAACTTTCTCAACAAGACCTCCAAAGTGCAAGAAATTAAAGCAATAATTAACAAATGTGATGGCATCAAACTAAAAAGTTTCTTCTCATCAAAGGAAACCATCAAGAACCTAAAGATAAAACCTACAGAATGGAAGATCTTTACCGGCCACCACTCAGATAGAGGGATAATATCCACTATATACAATCATACTGCTTTTAAAAATTCAATAGCCAGGCATGAGGCTGGCTCATGCTTGTAATTCCAGCATTCAAGAGGCTGAGACCAGAGGATCCCGGTTCATGGATAGCCTCAACTACTTAGTGAGGCTCTTTGCAACTTAGTAACACCCTGTTTCAAAAATAGAAAGACTAAAAAATAGGGCTGGGAGTGTAACATGAAGGTAGAATGCCCCTGGGTTCCATCCCTAGTACTGTTGAAAAAAATTCAGTAAATATTGACTCATAAAAACCATACACTAACCCACCACCACCACCACACAGGCATGAAGAATGCGATCCTATGACTCCAAACAGTTTTTATCTCAGAGTCATTCTTGCCTAGACCTTTTTGTTATTGTAACCTGTTATGGTGAAATATGTTACTGTGTGGGAATGTTATGGTTGTGGGGAAACTGTCCCCTGGGACCCCTGTTAGGGTCCCAGACACAATTTCCCTCAAACCACAACAAAACCCAAAAAACAGAAAAACTGAAGGTTCTTGTCCCGAGCTAAACGTCAATATACATTAGCCCGGACTCTTGCTGAAAATTTAAATACGTTTATTAAAAAGATAGAAATGCAGAAGATAGTTACAGCCCCATGCCAGAATGGCATGGGGAGGTACAAATGAATGCCCCACCCAAGATGCATCACATGGATGGGACTTTATACCCATGACCTCCATCTTTACATAATCCTGACATAGTAAATATCCCTGTAAGGTTCCTCCCCCAGCAAGGTGTGGCAAGGTATCTCCTTTCACAAAGGTCGACCCCTCCTACCATCCTAGCTAGATTGTATAGATCTGTCTTTTAGAAAGAGGAAGCCCTAGCTCCCCTCTCCTATTGACTTGTTAATTACTTTTATCTAAGTCAATTTACATTGAAATAGTTGCCTGCTTTTAGGCAGAAATCAAGTCCTTTCACAGATTTTTGAAATATAATAATCATAGCTTTGTCAAATCTTCATAAGCCATTCCCAATACTGGTATACATCCTATAACTGTAAGCTAACGATGCTAGGTGATGTTCAAATTGTTGTAGAGACTTAAGAAGCTATCTCCAGTGCTGCCGTCAGGGTGGGGGGAAAGTGAACATTATGTCCAGGTCATAAGCAGAGTCTGCTTTTAAAACATTGTCCAAGCCGGGCATGGTGGTGCACACTTGTAATCCCCGCGCTTCGGAGGCTGTAAACAACTTAGTGAGACCCTGTTTCCAAATAAAATATAAAATGGGTCTGGGAGTATAGCCAGGAGGTAGAAAGCCTCTGGGTTCCACCCCAGTACCACAAAAAAAAAAAAAAAAAAAAAAAAAAATTGTCTAACGAGAGTGGTTCTTTTTAAGAAATTTATTTTTAAAAGTTCTGTACTTTTATTGGTGCAATGTAATTATACATCATACTGAGACTCAAAGTGATACATTCATACATCCGCACATCATGCTGAAAAGAAGTATCTAGAAGCAACCTATTGACTCCATTTGAGGAATAAGAAAAAAAAACTTCATTTCAGAAAAAGATTATATTAATGATACCCAGTGTACCAGTATTAAGACGTGGCCTAAAAAGATTTGAAAAAGAAGTTTTGGTTATTAACATATATTTTAAAAATAAGTTTATAGAAAGTAGAGTGTAGATCTGTTAAAAAAAAAAAAAAAAAAAAAAAAAAAGCAGCTAGGGCCTGGTTACTGCCAGGCACTCAAGTAGCTGTTATAATGCAAAGTAACCTCAGTGAAAGTAATTAGCAAGTGTATAGAGGAATTGGACCTATGACTTTCACACTCTAAAAACAGGTTTACAAGAATTCCCCAAGAGTATGGGAGGAGGGCACTGACCTTTGTGAAAGGGGAGCAGATACCACATGGCCCTTGACCTTGTGAATCATTCTGGTCTTAACAAAAGAAACCTAGGCTTATATCTGCAGTTAGGTGGGAAGGTTTTTCTGCCAGGCCAAAAATCTCCATAAGTATAACAAAAAGGTCTGCACGAGTAAGGGGCTTGTTGGATTGAACATGTACATGCGGGGCACATAAATATGCAGGGCAGTCCAATATGAATGCCATTAGCCTTTATTTACGCGGGGATAGAGCAGAGCAGGTCCAAGGAGGGGGCTGCACCCCTCCGAGAGTGAGGGACAGTGTGTGAGAGTCAGAGCATCTGTGTGTCCCAAGGGAAGGGAATCCTTCCTTTTTAGGAGGGGAGTCGTCTCCCCACCAAGTGGATAAAAGGGAACTCTTAGGGGGCGGATCCTTCCTGCCTCCTGCCTCAGGCTTCTGGCCCCTCCCCCTGCACCTCAGGGGCTCAGATCTTTCAGGGCTGACTTATACTAGGTCATAGAATTGCATGGTAGAGCAAGATGGGAGACTATGTATCTATAAAAGCTGTTTTGTATTTTGAACTACGGTGACTTCATTTCGGGCCATCCCCCTATACTACCCTGCAATATTATAGGGCTGTAACTGTCTTCTATATTTCTATCTTTGTAATAATAAACTCATTTAAGTTTTTAGCAAGCGTTCAGACTAGTGTATATCCATCCCAAGTCTGGACAAGAACCCACATTTATGAGAACAGTTTCCGGGAGCCTAACAGAGGTCCCCAGGAACAGTGCCCCCACACTGTAACACCCAGGTTTGAGAATAAGACAAAATCCTATAGTTAAGAGAAATAAGATTTTCTAGAAGGCAAAAAGAAAAAATATAAACTGTAGAACAGAATTATAAGCAGTTATATATGCATCTATTCCTCCTGTGTCGCTCATCTGTGAAATTTTTAAAAATATTTGGACGATACCTTAAAAAAATGTCTAACAAGATGCAATTTAAAACTTTCAGAGACTGGAGAACTGGGTCGGAGAGTAATTAGGAAGGAAAGACAGGGACTGGGATGTTCACATTGACCCAAGCAAAAAAAACCCTGTCCCATGGGTGACACAAAGGCATCCGCAGTGGGAACTCAGTAGAGGGTCTAAAACAGCACAGTGTGTGGTCCTCCTGTGTCACATTGGCTGAGAAAAGTGTTGACAGATAAGAAGGTGATACAAACAACAGAGGCAGGTTAAATGCCCCTGGGGGTCAGCTGAATACCTTAACGGCATTGTTGAAATGACAGCAGCAAACAGGTGAGAATCAGAAAACTTAAAACAGGAAGTTTACTTCCCACTTGTTCTATGAGGACCCTTCATGGTTTCCTCTGCTTTGCTTTTAGGAATGTGATCCCACCCTGGTTTCCAGCTATGGTAGGAATTTTAGAAACACAAATAAATAATTACAAAGTATTTTGAAAATAGGAAGTTAATCAGAATCCTTTTCTGGACTCTCTTAAGTACATTAACAACCAAAATTTGTTTTCTTGTTTGAATTATTTCTAGTAGGTACGAATCAGTCGATACTTATAAAATACCTAACAGGCTATGGTAATTCTATGGCACAGAAGGGTAGGGAAAAATGCTCTTCTCTTTGATACTCAAAGTGCATGGCAAAATCCTTTGCATCTGTTGGTCACACAATAAATATTTTCTGGATCTATTAGGTATTAGTAAAAAAATGATAAAGGAACATTTATAAGGCATTCTTATTAATCCACTAAGTTCCAAATTTTTAATTTTGTGGATACATCAGTAAAATTGACACAGGTTAGTTAAAATAGATTGAAAGTCATAATCTAGCGCTTGCATGTTATATTTATTAATATTATAATTATGATGCTACAGTATATTATACAACTTTACTAAATACTATATAATTACATTATATGCTATATTGAAGTTTTTATAGGTGTTCAAAATCTGGGAGGATGGAGCAGAATGGGCACAGGACAAAATCCTGCACAAATGTTGGTCCCTGACACTTTGATTTGACTTAAGGGTTTTTTAGTTCTGTGATGATGCAGAAGCAGTACACACCCAAAGCTGAGAAGCATCTGTGTTTTAACTTGAGACACACAAGCACATCATTGATGTTATAATGCAGAAGATGCCATAAAACGAAAGAAACACACAGAAAGCACCTCCTATACTCCAAGGTACCAGACACTAGCCAGCACAACATGCAGCCTTCACAAGTTTTGTTTCTGGAAAAAAAATCGCAAGATAGAACTCGGCTTTCCACTCTAAAAGGAACTGCAAAGTCCAAAATGAACTTGTGGGGAAATTTAACTCCACTTTCTAAAGGAGTATTTTCTATAAGAAATATTAGCATAATATTCAGTAAATAATACATACTTAATAATGGATTCAATGCATAATAAATATAGTAAAAATTAGAATCCAACTTTCTATGACTAAATGAGTAAAAGTAAATGGAATTTTATTTGAAAATTGGGTATGCTTCAACTTGATTAATTGCTGATTGAAAATAATTACCATAGCATATCAAAATTACATCCCCAGGAGCTAAGTTTCATATTTATTACCAACATACTGAGCACATTCTACTATACTGAGATAATTAACTACAAAACTACCTAAAGATCTGCTATAAAACTAAAGCTCCTGTAACCACTCACTGCTGCACTGCTGTGCAGAGGTGAAGAGCAGACAATATCAGGAGCATTGTCAAGGGTCAGCTGTATAAATAAAATAAAATGTACCAATATGAAAAAATTCAGTATATTGTTCATTGCTTAAGTGACAGAGACATGGGAATCTTTCCAAGGAAATTAAAGTCAGAATACTAGAGTGATACATGCATATCCATGTCTCCAGCAGCACAATTCACAACAGCCAAACTATGGAACCGTTCTTTGTGTCTGTCAACAGACGGACGAATAAAGAAAATGTGGTACATATACACACACAATGAAATTTTACTCAGCTATAAAGGCAATCAAAATTATGTTATTTGCAGAAAAATGAATGGAACTGGAAAATATGCTAAGCAAGATTACTTAATCTTAGAAACCAAAGGGTCATATGATTTCTCCCATATGTGAAAGCTAGAGAGAAATTGGGAAACAAATAAAAGGGATACCAGGTAACTGAGAAGGATACTAATATGATATTAGGATGAGATTTTGGGGGGATAAGTGGGAGGGAAATGGAGACTTAATGAATGAGGGTGGAGGAGCAGGGTGAGATCCAGAGAGAAATATACCAAGTTCTGTGTACACATATGATGTTTCTTCATACCGAACCTCATTATAATGTATAATTGCAATGCACCAATAAAAAATAAAGAGAAAAAAATCAACTAAAACAAAATATCCCAGTACCCCCCAAAAAACTCAGTTGTATAGTTAACTGTTAAGTGACATGATGTCCCAAATGGAGTCTGACAGCATATCCGTGTAGGATGAGCTGCTGGTGTTGTATGGAGATCAAGACTAAGTGGTAGAGCTGGAAGAGGACTGCTTGACCAGAAATTATCAGAGCTAGAGCTAGAAAAAGATAATCAGAGCTGGGCATGGTGGCACATGCTTGTAATCTTTGTACTTGGGAGACTGAGACCGGATAAATGCAGGTTTATGGCCAGCCTCGGCTACACAATGAGGCCCTGTGCAACTCAGTGAGACATTATTTCAAAATAAAGACTAAAAAATAGGGGTGAGGGTATAGGTTGGAGGTAGAATTCCCCTGGGTTCAATCTCCAGTATCAAAAAAAAAAAATGTAACCAAGAAAAGTGGGATCTGGGTTCAGTTACCAAGGACAGTTCACATAACCTCAAGTTTGCTATTTCGGGGGCAGTCTACTAGCTGCTGTATACAGAAGCCAGAGCCTGCCAGGACTCATTACTATGTCCATCAACAGAGCTCTATCTTCTGAATACACCTAGAGTTCCACTGTGTGGTAAAGGGGTACAATCCTCCACAAGGGCTGGGTGCATTTCTTACCCCTTGACATCTTGTTTGTCTATCCAGAGCCTAACCAAGGACTATGGCAAGGTTTTGAAAAAACTTTGAAAGACAGATGTCTCACTGAGGTACAGAGCCATCTCTTCTCATGTCTCTTAATACCCCAGCTCCATCCAGAAATCCACAATTTCCACCATATTCAGGTTTCAGACCTTCTACAGACAAAATATTCTCTCCAATTGATGAGAAGGCAAGAGTAAATAATCACTGATAATTTTTTAAAAGTTCTCTTTCCTATAGAGAGATTCCAAAAATATCATTGACTACATGTTTTTGAAGCTAATAACCAATTACTACCAAACCACCCAGATTTCAATGTCAGTGGATTATTCTCAACTAAAGACCTCTCATTCTGATCACTTTGCCTTTGTACTTGAGGCCCCCACTATCTGATTTTTGAAGATGAAATTCTTAGCTTTCCTTTTAAAAAAGATGGTATGGCTTACTAGCTGAAGAGTATAGACTCTAGACTTAATACTGCCTCTGCTCAAATCCTACATTTGCTATTTACTAGGTTTTTAAGTTTGGCAACTTACTTAGCCTATCTCTGATTCTATTCCCTCCTCTCTTACTAGAAATAAAAAGTATCTGCCTTTGAAAGTTAGTAGATACAAAGCACTTGAAAATGGTAAGGCTGGGACAAGAAGATCACAAATTTGAGGCCAGTCTTAGAAATTTAGCAAGACTCTCAGAAATATAGCAAGACCCTGTTTCCAAAAAAACATAAAGAACTGAGAGTGTATCTCAGAGATGGAACATCTCTAGGCTCAATCCTCAGCACCAAAAAAACAAGAGTACTTGGCACACTCCATAAATATGGGCTAGTATTAATCTTTTTAAAAAGGGTTTCCTTCTCTCTAAATGTATAGAATCTTTCAGACATCCTAATCTAGCTGGAGTCTGGATCCTGTCCCCTCCACCTCCCCACTCATTTCTACAATGTTGCCACCAATGCCCTCAAGTGACATTCATTTCATTATGGTTTTATCTTGGTGAGACGGTCAATAAGGGGATATATATTCCTATTATGTGAAAATTTTATTTAGAAAACGGTCTTTTGGTTTCTCAGCAATGGCAACAAAAGTGACAAGGGTAAGAAAACAGGGCAACCCACATTTCAACGCCCTCAAGCTGGCACTTTGTCTAAATTAGTCTGCTTCTCACAGGCTTTATTAGTGTTTGTTCTTTATGGGCAGACACCGTGCACTGCTATTTTATTTCTAGATAGGGATGAGGAACACGACATCCCTGCATTGTTCTTACTGAGCATTGGAGTGGATGAGCGAAACAGTTCTGACAAGAAATCAGAGAAAAGAGTAAAGCTTGGAAATGTCATAAAGAAACTAATTTCTTGCTGAAATAAATACCAGTCGCCCTGATCTTATTTCAAATCTTCCACTGCTGTTCTGCTATTTTATTTCTGAGACAATGTAGAGGAGAATTGGCTACCCCTGGAAGGTTCCATGGTGCCTTTTTCAATTCTGAGGGCCAATTCAGGAACATTTTCTTATCCATGGAATGTGCTCAAATGATAGCCTAAATAAGTGGCAATATTTTATATTTTTATTATATGACATTTCATTTCTTTTTTTCTGAAAATTTATTGATGTGTTGCGATTGTCCATGACACTGAGGCTCAGAACACTTTCTTATCCATGGAATGTGTTCAACTTGATACCCTCAGTAAGTGGCAATGTTTTTTGTTCTTACATTTTTCTATTCTATGCTGTTTTTTCAATTTTTTAAAACTGTATTGGTGCATTGCAATTGCATTTAATCCTCAGATTCACAGTGTAACTTTCACATATGCGTATAATATTATTTGATCTCTTCTCTTTCCAATACCTCCCTCCCACTTTTTTGGCTTCCTTCCTTCCCTGATCCCCTTCCTCTGCTCTACTGATCTTTCTTCTGAATTTTTTTTTTTGTGTGTGTGTGTGTTTGTGTGTGTGTGTGTGTGTGTGTGTGTGTGTGTGTGTGTGTTACTGGGGATGGAACTCAGGGGCTTTCTACCTCCGGGCTACACTCCCAGACCTATTTTTATACTTAATTTGGAAACAGGGTCTCACTAAATTGCTGAGAATCTCACTAAGTAGCTGAGGCTGGCTTCAAACTTGTGCGATCCTCCTGGCTCAGCCTCCCAAGTGCTGGGATTACAAGCGTGCGCCACCACACCGGGCTCTTTCTTCTGATTTTAATGAAGTCCTTTTCATTTCCTTTTTTCTTTCCAGCTTCCACATATGAGAGAAAATATACAATCTTTGATTTTCTGAGTCTGCCTGATCTCGATTAGCATGATGTTTTCAATTCCGTCCATTTTCCTGCCAAGTGACATAATTTTGTTCTTCTTCATGGCTGTGTGTGTGTGTATATATATATATATATATATATATATATATATATATATATATATATATTATACAATATATGCCACATTTTTTTCTCCATTCATCTATTATTGGATATTTAGGTTGTTTTCATAACCTGGCTATTGTGAATTGTGCTGCTATAAACATGTGTATGCCTGGGGCGTGGTGGTGGCACATTCTTGTGATTCTAGTATTTGGAAGGTTGAGACAGGAGGATCACAGGTTCATGGCCAGCCTCAGCTACTTGGTGAGGCCTTCTGTAACTTAGTGAGGCCCTGCTTCAAAAAAATAAAGAATAAAATGTAGGGCTAGCTCAGAGGTAGAATGCCCCTGGGTTCAATCCCCTGTACTGCAAAAACAAACATGGAAGTATCATGTATCACTATAATATTCTAACTTTTAATTCTTTTGGAAAGACAGAAATGAGTAGTACAGCTGGAACATGTGGCGATTCTACTCCTAGTCTTTTGGAAAACTTCCATTCTGATCTCCGGTAGTTATATTGATGTACAATCTATTTCACATTTTAATTATTCTCAATTATAGGACATAGAAGTAAATCTCAATTACCTTGGACATTTGCCTATCCTGGACACCTGCTATGGGTGAAACTGCGTCTGCTCAAAAGCATAATGTAGCTCAGTCTCCAAGACCTCAAAATATGACTCGATTTTGAGGGGAAAAAATCTATAAAGAGAGAAGATTAAGTTAAAAGGAGACCATCCAAATGGGCTCTAATTCAATCTGTCTGATATCTTTGTAAGAAGAGAAAATTTGTATACTCAACGAGACTCCAGGGAAGACTGTGGTGAAGGGGGACAGGAGGGCATGCATATGCAAGCCAAGGAGAGGGGCCTTGGAGTAATTCAACCCCAATGACACCTCATCTCAGATCTTCAGTCTCCAGTACCATAAGAAAACAAATTTCTATTTCTTTAAGCTACCCAATATCCAGTATTTTTCTATAACAAACTTGGAAAATGAAGCAGCACCACTCCATTTAGAAATTTTTTTTTTATTTTATTATTTCTCTCATCAGAGTCAACTGGTCAGCCACGCTCTCAGTTCATACCACAATTCCTCAACCTTGACAACTTACCTACACAAGGTCTCTAAATCCAGGTAACCTCACAGCAAGCTACCAATGTCTACATTTTCACACGAGTAATCTCGCTGGAGTTTGCCTCCAATAGTCAATAACTCTTAAAGAAATAAATGACTTATATAACTTTCTGATTGCTTGGTAGCAATCTAAAATTACCATATTAATTTAAGCAGACTGTGGTTACATTTCTCTGATCATTAGCACTCTTCCTAGTTCTGTTTTTCCTATCTCTCAAATTTCCACCCACAGCCTGCCTTCTAATACAACTCTTACATACACTCCTATACATGCACACACATACACACACACACACACACACACACACACACTCACAGACACACATATTCTCTCGTTCTCTCTCTCTCTCTCTCTCTCTCTCTCTCTCTCTCTCTCTCTCTCTCTGCCTCATGGCTTGATCACATTATGATATGGTCCGCCTTTGTTCAAAAAGCCATTTGCTTTGAATAAGCTTTGATTTTGTGCTTGTTACCCCTTTCTCTTACATAGAACATGTCTTCTCCCTTTGGTCACTGTTGTAGAGAGCTCACTTAAAGGTCACTAACTCTGCAAAATGTCCCCCAATGCCTGCAGACTAAATGAATCATTTCCTTTTCTGACTTCCTATTGTACTTTGCTTAGTCCTTTTTCACTGCTTTCCTCAAATCATATAAATGTTGTTCATAGAACTTTTTCCTTATCCCCTCTGTGCCACAGGTCCTGAGAGAGCAAATCTTGTTAATTTTCTTAATTCTCACTTCTACTCTGACATTTTTCAAATTATTTAATCTTTTTTTTTAATACTGGGGATGCAACCCAGGGGCATTCTACCTCTGAGCTACACCCCCAGCCATATTTTTTATTCTTTATTTTGAAACAGGGTCTCACTGAGTTGCAGAGGGCCTCACTAAGTAGCTGAGGCTGTCTATGAACCGCAATCCTCCTGTCTCAGCCTCCCAAATGCTGGGATTACAAGCATGCACCATCACACCCGGCTAAATGATTTAATCTTGACGAAGAGAAATGAAAATTATTGTAGCACTTGAAGCGTGATACTATCAAGCTCTTTATTTTCTGATGATACAAAAATCATTAATTACAAAATAACTTTGAAACTATATTAGCAGTATACTTAGTTATAAAGCGATTACAAAGTCAAATCAATTTTTTTTGTCCCTCAAAAAAAGGGCAATTGAGAGATACATGATCATAATTATATTCAGAAGACCTAAACCTTGAAAAAGTCAAAGATTTGTTACTTTCAAGTAGAACAAATATCTCTTTTAAATGATGGCTCAAGGCAGGCGTGGTGGTGCACGCTTGTAATCCCCGCGCTTGGGAGGCAGAGACAGGAGGATCGCGCAGGTTCGAAGCCAGCCACGCGCGCTGGCTTAGGAGACCCTGTTTCCAAATAAAAATGTAAAAATAGGTCTGGGAGTGTAGCCCGGAGGTAGAAGGGCTTCCAGGGACCCCAGTACCGCCAAAAAATAAATAAATAAATAAATAAATAAATAAATAAATAAATAAAGGCTCAAAACATATCATTCAAGATAAAAGCTCTGGAAATTTTTCCATAAAGACTCAGCTTTAAATTTTTTAGTGCTAGAGATAGTAAAAAGAAAAAATGTAACCAAGCCTGGCGTGGTGGTGCATGCTTGTTATCTCAGCATTCGAGAGACTGAGACAGGAGGATTGTGGATCAAAGACAGCCTCAGTTACTTAGTGAGGCCCTTTGCAACTCAGTGAGACCCTGTTTCAAAATAAAGAATAAAAAATAGGGTTGGGTATAGCTCAGAAATAGAAAGCCCCTGAGTTCAATCCTCAGTACATTATTCTCAGTTGACCTCCTCAAAAGAGTTTTCAGTAGTATTTTTTTTAATGGTATAGATTTGCCATGGATGAAAATTAGGCATGGACTCTGGTTTATGTTATAAACCAGACCCATGGCATCAACAACAGCCTCATAAAACAAGTATCTGCTGTTCTGGGGGATTTCAGTCAGTGCACATTAAGGAAGCGTCTGTGGCTGCTTACTCTTTTATTGCCTCTCAGCATAAGTTAAGAGTATCCAGAGGGTTCTAGCTTTATTTTGTTTTTAAAAAGAAGACATGAAAATACATCCAGCAAAGCACATGGTCCTTGGCTATACAGCTGATAAGGGACTCATTTTTAGAAATTTCAACACCTTGTTGACAACATTGTCAGGAAGTTTGCCTGGGAAGGCTTTCTTTTACTTTCTAGATTTTTTTTTTTTTTTTTTTTTGGCCTTCTGAGACTCATTGACAGCAATTCAATTTGATCCACTGAATTTAAGCTACAGCATTAATTCCTAACATTCTCACTCAGATGCCCATAACAGCTGTGACCATGAGCAATTGGTGTAACTACTCATATAATCAAATTGTCCCAAAGGTGTGCTTGAAGTACTTCTCAAGTCCTGATATATAGAACAATTTGCCTTTGTGTCACAAAGTGAGGTGTTGATGCTCCAGCCAAATGGGAGATTGGCTTCTTTACAGGCTGACCACTTAGCACCACAGTACCAAAAATGGTGCCATAGCTACGAGCAGTATCCCAAGCCCCATCATGCCACAGACATTAAAAGGATAACCTAGATCTCAGTAGAGGAGAAACAGCAAGCCCTAACATGGTCTTGTATAACACCCACTAGAATCTTAGGTGAATTAGAGTTGCCTGAAAAAGAGTGAATATTTGTGCACATATTTGAATTTAAGATAAAATACTTGAATGTGAAATATGCTGCAGCCTAGCTATATCACGGCTGCATTCCAATCGGTATGCTGAGTTAGATTAGTTGCCCTGTTTGACAGAAAGTTTCTTTTCTATTTTGTTTTCTGGTACTGGGAATTGAACCTACAATCATTCTAACTATAAGCTACAACCTCATATCTTTTTATATTCAATACTATTATTGATCTTATCATTTTGAAACAGGATCTTGCTAAGTTCCTGATCTGCTTGCTAAGTTGCTGAAGCTGGCTTCAAATCTGTGGTCCTCCTTTCTCAATCTTGCAAGTTCTAGGATTACCAACGTGTTCAGTGCCTTATTTTTTTTTTCTTACATGATTGATTGAAAGGCAAAGTCTATTGGTCTGTTTATTTTCATGGAATATTGTTATTACCTCCTCTGGTTAAAAATAAACATAAGCACTTAAATTCATATTTGATATAACTGAGTCAATACCATTGATGAGTAGAATATGCCAAAGATTTATTTTACTTCAGTTGGGAGGTAAACCACTAATAGCACCTCACAAGTTCTGAAAATAAAATAAAAATTATTCTCACTAAAGTAGCATTAATGTGCTAGATGAGAAATTTAGGATCTGAGTTTCTTTCTACTTCTTTTACATAATGGAACTATATCATGGATTGTAGGAAAACATTTAGTAGATTTAGTTGATAAGTTTGGTTTGATTTTTCTAAGAATTATTCAAAAATCTCAAGTGTTCAAACATATTTTCATATTTCTCAGGGTTCTGAGTTGTTTGAGTTCTTCTTTTAAAAAATGAAGTAGAAGTTACCTTTTGCTACTCCTCCCACTGAGCACAACTAAAATTTTGGACAGAAGTATAGCGAACAGAAGAAGGCTCTGAACAGTGAAAAGGAAGAAACAGACCCACTAGGGAAATTGGAACCCAATTTTCTTTTTTTGTATGTGTGATACTGGGGAGTGAACCCAAGGGCATTCTACCTCTGAGCTACACTCGTAGCCCCAGTACCACAAACACACACAGAAAAAAACCCCTGCGATTTCACCTCCTAAATTCCCAACAGAAAGTTCTAGACTTCATCCCCACCCAATGATGATAGGTACCTTCCCCTCTTCACTATCTGCACTGTCAAAGGAGACCCACTGAAGTCCAGCCTCCACAACAACCCAGCACCAAGAAGCCTGTTTCTCCAGATCCCTCCCTTCTGTAAGAAGGCACTCCTACCTGCCCAGCCTGGTGATAGTAGCTAAGGCCTGTAAGAAGCCATGACTCCAACCCCTGCCCAATGATAATGAAGAGACCTTTCTCCCTTCCCATCTCAAACCCCTCATGTCAATGGAGGCCAAGTGGAGAATCTCGACCTCCACTTCCAACCAGCAGCAAAAAGGCCATGACCTGCCAAAATTCTGTCCAAGAAAGCCAGGTAAAACTAAAGATTATATAATATTTGAAGCTTTATACCATGATATCTCAAATGTCCAAATTTCTATTTTTGTACTAGGTCCTTGGGGTTTATTATAGTATGTTCTTTAATTTTGTATATTTTCCATAACAAATGTCTACTATTTTGTAGTGTTGCTTTTTTTCTGTTTATTGGCTTATTGTAGTCATACATTTTAATTGAGTACAAGACAGTAGAGGCATACATGTACACATCACTCATTTAGCCCCTCCACAATTCTCACCCCATTTCCTTCCCTCTTTCTCTTTCTCATGTTTGGCTTAGTGATTGACTTTTATATGCTTGTGAATAGACATCATGTACATTAGGGAATTTCCCTCTTCCCCCCTCCCATCCTCCTCAGGTCACTTTTATTTACTCAGTTATAGTTTCTCTTTCTTTGTCTAGAGTTCTTCCTATGACCCATTTTCTCCCTAGCTTCCATATATTAGATAAAGCATCCAATTTCTTGCTTATTGTGACTGACAAATCTCATGTAACATAATGTTCTCCAGTTTCATCCATTTCCCCATAATTTACATGATTTTGTTCTTCTTTATGGCTGAGTAAAATTCCATTATGTACATATCCCATAGTTTTGTAATCCATTCATCTATTGATGGACATCTTCTTTGGTTCCACAGTTTGGCATTGTGAACTGTGTGACTATCAACATAAATATGTATGCATTAGTTTGGTAGTTTGGTTTTTATTATTTTGGGTATATACCCAGAGGTGGTTTTGCTGGATCATATGGTAGGTTCATTTTCATTCTTCTGAGGATCCTCCATATTGTTTTCCAAAGTGGTTGCACTAATTTGCAGTCCCACCAACAATGCATTAGATTTTCCACTTCTCTAAATTAAAAAGTCCAAATTTCACTTGAAAAAAATCACTTATACCAAGAAGTGAAAATTTCAGAACTTATACCAAAAAGAAAAAATCAGATGTGAATGCTAAGAGGACAGTGATGCTAGAATTCTCTGATAAAAATATTAGAGCAATCATCATGAGAATGCTCCACAGAGCAAGTGCAAAACACACTTGAAAAAAATGAAAAAAGTAAGCTCAGCAAAAAAACAGAGAACATGAAAAAGAACCAAGTGGGAAATTGAAGGACTAGAAAATTAAGTTAACCAAAATTCTGAAACTTAAGAATAGAATAGAGAGGACAAAATAAAGAATTTGTGACTTGAAGGGTGGTTCAAAATGGCACCCTATTTCTAAAAGTTTATATCAACTGACTTTTTTCCTTTGTTTTTGTTTTGTTTTGTTTTGTTTTGTTTTGATTTTTGGTGGTACTGGAGTTCCTGGAAGCCCTTCTACCTCTGGGCCACACTCCCAGACCTATTTTTATATTTTTGAAACAGGGTCTCTCTGGCTTCGAACCTGCGCGATCCTCCTGTCTCTGCCTTCCAAGCGCGGGGATTACAATCGTGCGCCACCACGCCCAGCTTCCTTTGTTTGTTTATTTGGTTCATTAATGAGCCAAAAGATGGAAGGAGTACTGGGGCTTGGGCTTTTAGAAACTAAGACAATATAAAAGGGGATCCCCATAATGGAAAGAAGACTAATCTCAGGAATCCAAAGGTTGTACGCGAAAAGACTGCAGTGAGCCTGTGGTAGCTCACACTTGTAATCCCAGTACTTGAGAGGTTGAGATAGAAGGATCACAGGTTCTCAGCCTGCCTCAGCTATTTAGTGAGGCCCTTTGAAATTTAATGAGACCCTGTTTCAAAATAAAGATTAAAAAAGGAATGGGGATGTAACTCAAATATATAATGCCTCTGGTTCAATTCTCATTTCTGAAAAAAATAGATTGTGATGGACACCATGCCAGGCTTGGCCCATGAATTCTAGGAGCACATGTTATCCACACCATGTTAAAAACATTCCTTTTCTGAGAAAGTGTTGGAGTTACTAGCATCTGTAAATTGTCCACAGAGTTTTCTAGGGCACCTGCGGTCCTGGGACAGTAGCAAAGTAAAACCTACAAAGCAACAGGAATAACAACAGAAACCAAGAAGCAACAATCAGGACCAAAGACTCTCCTCCCTAACTTTCAGCAGTAATAAGAAAGAGCCTGGATTGCCTTAGCTGTGCTGGGTGGGGCAGTTGCTACTACATTTACATGTTAAAGGACAAGATGACCACAGAAATATGTAAGACATGGGAACACTTTAATTTTCATCAATCAAAAAAATAGCCCCAACTCTCAGAGGACTTTTTATTTGACCTTAATAAACAAGTAGAATCAAACTTGTTCTGTGCAAGGCAGGTTGGAGAGAGGTCGAGAGGAGGTAAGAAAGTGGAAAGTCAAAGATCATGCAGGGTTTTTTGTTTTGTTTTGTTTTTTCTTTTAACTGGAAGAAGAAGAAAGTTTTCTCTGTTCCAAAAACTTACTTAAAATGTGCTTTGGGGACATAATCTGCTTACAAGCTAGGGACTTTATGCATAAATTAGAAAAACAAAATGTACTAAGTCTTCACAGATGCATGGCCAGACAGATATTTCTACTTAAAAAATGAAAACATAAACAATTCTTTTCAGTTTCTAATGTCTAATCAGTAATGAGATAGCATATTATAAATTCTGAAAGATTATTTTAATTCCATAAAAATCCTTCACTATGAAAAACCTTTTATGGTCTTAATCTAGAAGCATATTTTAAAATGTTTGACTACAAGTAAGTTGTTTGATTGAATCATATGGTTCCCACAAATCTTTATATTAACCTACAAATCCTCAAAGACTCCTTTAATGCCGACATCTGCTTCAAAGTAATGTAAACACAAAATGTATTATAATAATAATGCATATCTTGTATTCAGAGAAATATACATTTTATAATTTTGAAAACATTTGCATAGATATAGTTTTATAGTGTTCAGAGTTATTCCTCCTTCTCTTGAAATTTTTATAAGAAAAAGGGACAAGAGACATCTATAGTTTTCTCAAGAGAAAACTAATTGAGGAGGTCAAAAGATTAGCTAAAGGTTACAAAACCAAACTGGTTTCATATCCCAACACCTAATCCAGAACTCTGACTAATATGCCATATTAGCACTATTATGCACAAGGGCCTGGGTTCAGACCCCAGCTGTGCAGAAGGAAGAAAGGGAGGAAAGAAGGAAGAAAGGAAAGGAAAGGAAAGGAAAGGAAAGGAAAGGAAAGGAAAGGAAAGGAAAAGAAAGGAAAGGAAAAGAAGGAAGGAAGGGAAGGAAGGAAGGAAGTCTCCTCTTGTCTACAATAGTCTATAGGTTTATAGGACCCCCTGAGGGGGAAAAACACCTAATTACTAATCACTCAAATTCTGGATTCAAATTAATGACACATTTTTGTGGCATTGGGGATTGAACCCAGCAGTGCTCCATCTCTGAATTACACCTCAGCCTTTTTTATTTTTGTTTTAAAACAAGGTTTTACTAGATTGCTGAGAGTCTCATTATGTTGTTGAAGCTGTTTTCGAACCTACAGTCTTCCCGCCTCAGTCTCCCAAGTCCTGGGAATACAGGTGTGCACCACCACATCAGGCTTAATGATAGTTTTTAAAGAATTACGTCTACCTTTGATAATGTTTACCTATCACTTCATGCAATGTATTAATTTCAAAGACAAGTGGAGCTTAGGGGATGACACATTCATAGTCTGGAAGAATTAATCCATTGGTTTTAATACCTATTTATTTTAAAATTAAATAAAGTGTTTGAGAGGCTTCCTTAGTTTATATATAAATGTATAAGTGTATATACATATATAAATGTAAAAAGTACACATTTTAAAGCATTGCCTGTAGCCAAAGCAATAAAGTCAACCACAATTTCTTTATAGCTCTGTTGTGTCACCAGTGAAATCAATACCCAGAGGCTGATAATGAAGAAATAAGGGAAAATATAGACTTGAACCGATTAGACAAAAAAATCGAATGCAATTATGATGGCATGACAATCCCAAAACAGAGGAGAAAACTGTCCAGGAGGTTTTTTCATCCACATTTCTGCCTCATGCTCTGGTCAGTGTGGCCCATACTAATTATCTGGGTCACATTGTTCCCCAGCAAGGAAATACTGCCACTTCTCTCTCTCCCTCTCTGTGTCTCTGTCTCTCTCTCCTCTCTTTCTCTCTCTCCCTCTCTGTCTCTCTCTCTCTCACATGCACACACATTGAATATAGAGAGTACATGAAAATAAAAGATAAAAAAACTTACAGAAGCCACATAAAAATACGCAGGAGATGTTATAGAAATAACCACTTTTAATTGAGAATGCTCTTTACAAGAGAACAATGCATTTGAGAAAGAAATCTAACTTAATTTTGATAGTGGGGATTTAACTCAGGAGTGTTCTACCTCCAAGCCACACATCCTCAGCCTTATTTTGTATTTGTTTTGAAACAGGGTTTCACTAAGTTGCTGAGGCTAGCATTGAACCTATGACCCTCCTGTGCTAGCCTCCCAAGTCCTGGATGACTGTGCCCAGCTGAAAATTAACGTCAATACATTTAACTTTTCCTAAATGTGAGAGTCTCTTTGACAGGTACATGAGTACCAGTTTCCAACATAGAGGATACAATATAAAGTAAAATAGAGTAGAGGTCCTTATGTATATATTCTCAACCTCTCACAGGCAAGGACCAAGTCTATGAGGTTGACAGTAGACTCTAGTTAATATCTGTGGATGTGTGGATAAAGTGTTCTTATTAACTGAACTTTGTGTGTATGTTTTTCTGGGGATTGAACCCAGGGACATTCTACCTTCAAGCTATACTCCCAGCCCTATTTCTTATTCTTTATTTTGAAACAGTCTGACTAAGTTGTGGAGAGCCTCACTAAGTAGCTGAGGCTGCTCCTGAATCTGTGATCCTTCTGCTTCATACTCCCAAGTACAGATATTATAAACTTGTGATACTACGCCTGGCTTTAACTGATTTTATGATTAACTAAGATTTATAATATGATCCCTATGTACATTGCAAATTTTCAAGGAATTAAGAACACATGAAACTGTCTTTGGCCCCAGAGCATTTCTTATACATTTTTAGCACTTAAAATATTCATTTATAATTTCATGGACTACACCACAGTCCCTAGTTTAATCTTTTTTTTTTTTTTTTTGAAACAGGGTCTCATTGGTTTGCAGATGGCCTCACTAAGGTGCCAAGGCTGCCTCCAACCTGTGACCAAACATTTCTTTGTTTTTTAAATACCTTTACAGGCACATTGTAGTCTTGCATTATTATGAAGTTTGGAGTGACAAGCACACAGCAAGTTCCAGTAGCCTTTCTGGTTGATTTCTTAGGATTTTCTACATTGATAATTATGTTGTTTATCAATAAAGACAGTTTTATTTCAATTAAAAAAAAACTTCATGGAGTCATTCGGTGCCTCAGGGCTGCTTTTATGGATAACATTATTGCATAATGCTGAAAAGAATTTGAGTGTTCAGACTATTTACAAATTAATAAGCTGTTATGTTAGATTATTAGGTTATCTTCAGGTTAAATGATGTTGATAAGTCAACTTATATTTGAATACTTTAATATGGTTTTATTCCTGAGCACAAAATAATTTATATTTGATATCCAAGTTTACTTCCTTGTTCTTTTCTTCATAATTTAATTCCCTTCATTTTCTTTTCTTTTCTCTCTTTTCCTTTTTTTCTTACTAGTTCAAAATACTTAAACCTACTAATGAAATTTATTGTGACATATATGTGCATGAATATAACATAATTTGGTCAATGTCAGTCCCAGTACCTCACCCCCTCCCTTCCTTTTCTTAAGACCTTATACCCAGAGTACTTTATTCACTTAATTATTAATTACAGTTCCTGAGATTCTTGCTAAGTTGCTGAGAATGGCCTTGAACCTGAGATCCTCCTATCATGTCCTCCCAAGTCCTGAGATTATAGGTGTGCATCACCACACCCGACGGACACATTCCCTGCACTATAAGCCAGTGAGTGGTAAAGCAGGCAACACTCTCTGTCTTCACTGTGTTTACTTTCTACTTTTAAAAAGAGTAAATAAATAAGTAATCAAAATATGTACTTTATGAAAGAGCAATGTGCACTATGAAGAAAATAAAGTGAGAGTGCTGCCTTGTGAAGAAAGGAAGGAAGAGTGCTGTTAAAGAAGGCAGAAGGAGTGCTTCTCTGAAAGCCTCTTGGAGCTCACTCAAAGGTGGTAAAACCAACACCATGCAATCCCTTGGGGGAAGAATGCTCCAGGGAGATGGAGCTGATGCTGCAGAGGCCTTGAGGCACAAGCTTGACCACAATGGGTGGAAGAAACAACAAGGAGACAAGAAAGCTAGACAGGGTGAGAAAGGAGAGTGGTCCTAGGCCCACGATATGCAGCCACAAAGGGAAGGGTCACGCCATCTGTGTGATTCTAACAGGCCATTGAGTCCACTATGGCTTTTACTCTAAGCAACTTATGCCACCATTAGAGAGTGGGGGACCGGGAAGCAACTTGGTACAAGTTATGTTAAAAGGATTGCTAGTGCTACTGTGTTGAGACTAAAGAATGAGCCAGGGTGAGAGTAGGGAGAAGAGTTCAAGGGCACTGTAATAATCCACTGGCATTTAGGAGACTAAGGAGTCAGAACAAAGAGACCAAAATAGTGATGGGATTGTTGCATGCAAACTCAGTTGGAGACAGTGAGGATAGGAGTGATTCCTGTGGTGATTCCTCAATTACCTGCCTGGATGAGGGGATACTGGTCAACCACAGGGCCAAGCTAAAGCATGCAGCATAGGCAAGGGTAGACCAAAATGAGTGTTTTTGTCTGGCAAACAGATAGTAAGGACAATGCAAAGAGGTAAGAGCCAGATTCTTTGTCCAGTGGAATTATTTCCTCTGGATCAGAGTAAGTGATAGGAAGAGAAAACCTAGAAAGGTACAATAGTACTTCCCCTCCCACCTGAAACCAGGAAAGAAGTACACATCCTTCCCCAGCCTAAGTTGCTTTTTCTTCACTTAATTCATTGGGTCGTTAGGATCATGACTAAGTATATGCATGGGACATCTCATAGGGTGAGAACCAGGGAATCCTTTTCTCATCTGCATGAAGCTACTTTCCCAGTACCAACCCATGCTCCACCTGTATCCACCCAAGGCTACTGGTGAGCAGGGTATATTTTGCTCAAAGGATGCTCCAATTTTATGTTAATTAAATCAACTCGGGATGTCCTTTCCCAGCTCTGGATATTATTATTTATTAATAATACCTTCATATTATTATTTATTAAAATGTGACTATGCTGCCTCCACATTTCATTAAGAAATGCAAATTTTTCTTTTATTTCTTTCAATTGTGCACGAACTTAGGAATAATATAAAACTTGCTGTTATCCAAGCTTCAAGGCATTTGGAAGACAAGAAACGTGGCCAGAAGCTTTTTCCTACCACATAAAAAAGAATAATTCAGAGCAAAAATACTTTTGCATTAAACATGGATAAACAGACTGAGGTATAGAACAGAGAGCCTAGAGGCAGGCCCCAGCTCTTGTGGTTTATGCTGTGTGATGGGAATGGCTTCAGAGTTTAGTGATGAAAGACAGATTATTCAATAATAACACAACTGAGGAGCTTTGTAGGAAAAATTAAAGTTGAAACTCTACAACACATCACACACATTCTCAATATTTTCAACATCTAAATACAAGAAGCAGGAGCTGAGAGTGTGGCTCAGCTGTAGAATATTTGCCTAGCATGCACAAGGTCCCGGGTTTGATTCCTAGCACCATAAAAGAAAGGAAAAGGAGTCACATTAAAGAGTAAACAGCATATATTACTTATATGAAGCTTATAAGCATTCAATTCCAGGCTGCATATATAACTTAAGAATACAAAATTTTATAGCAATAGTTATATTTTAAAAAGAATATACAGCAACCAGATGTGGTGGCACAAGCTTGTAATCCCAGCATTTGGGAGGCTGAGACAGGGGGATTGAGGTTTGTGAACAGCCTCAGCTACTTAGTGAGGCTCTCTGCAACTCAGTGAGACGCGGTTTCAGAATTAAAAAAAAAAAAAGGCAGAGAGTGTAGATTGGAGGTCAAATGCCCCTGGGTTCCCCTGGGTTCCATCCCCAGACCCGGCAAAAAAGAAAGAAAGAGAAAGAAAGAAAGAGAGAGAGAGAGAGAGAGAGAGAGAGAGAGAGAGAGAGAGAGAGAGAGAGAGAGAGAGAGAGAAAGAAAGAAGGCCTCAAGGCCTCTGCAGCATGGTGGCACACACTTGTAATCCCCGCGCTTGGGAGGCAGAGACAGGAGGATCGCACAGGTTTGAAGACAGCCTTGCTGGTTTAAGAGACCCTGTTTCCAAATAAAAATATAAAAATAGGTCTGGGAGTGTAACCCGAAGGTAGAAGGGTTTCCAGGAACCCCAGTACCACCAATAATAATAATAATAATAATAATAATAATAATAATAATAATAATAAATAAAAAATAAGGCTGGGGTGTGGCTCAGAGGAAGAATACCCCTGTGTTCCATCCCTAATACCACCAAATAAAGGACATAATAAAGTTTATTAATAGCATAATAAACTTCAACTTTCAGATAGTAGCATGAGAGAAGAACATAAAGGAGAAAAAAGACATTCAGAACTTCAGCTAAATAGTGATGGGGAGAAATGCACCGAGTACTGTGTGCATGTATGTTTCTATCACATAAAACTTCAATATGATGTACAGTTACCAAGATGTACCAATAAAAGTATATTTAAGAAATGGTGCTGGACAGGGTGGTACTTGCCTTTAATTCCAGGAATTGGGAAGCTGAGATAAGAGAATTGCAGGTTTAAGGACAGAATCACCAAGTAGTAAAACTTTCATCAGCCTAGTGAGACCCCATTTCAAAATAAAAAATGAAATAGAGCTGGAGGTGTAGCTCGAAGCTAAAATTTCTTTGGGTTCAATCTTCAGTACCACAAAAAAAAAAATGGTGTTGTATTTCTTTAGCTTCATGGTTTAAGCAAAGGTATCCACTCGCTGTATTGTGACTCAAACTTATTTTCTATGTATTAAACTAGCTATAGTACTTTTAAAAAAGATTCTTAACTTCCCTCTTAATTATAGAAATGTAAATATCATAGTGGTTTAATTAGCTAGAAAATCTACTTATGTAGAAGCTCTCTTCTGAGGCATTTCTTTCTCCAGTCTGATGAAGTAAATCAACATTCATGCTTTGCAAAGCTTTTGACACGTAGAATCCTAATTTGCAAATATTAATTTAGCATTAATGAAAAATACAATTAATTCTGCTCACAAATGTACGTGTTAATCTTTTCATGAGGGTTTTGCTAGTCAGTGATTGGACACAGCATGGATTCACACAACTCTTTCAGGAAATTTACACATGCAATTTCATGTGATAATGATACTTTCAATTCATTCCTTAAAGCAAACTTTTTATTATACACTGTATTAAATTGTGGCAAAGTTTTCACAGGCCTGTATTTCAGGGCTGTATTGTATAGCCCAGATGTCTGAGTTGAAACAAACCATAAAATTTAACAAAAAGTCTACTGCCATACATTTAATAGACTACATATTTTTCAACTCCAGCATTAGAAAATTTAGGAGGAGGGTTGCTTGTTTTTAGAACTACAAATAGATTAACTAAAAAATTGCTCATATCCTCCTCAATTTATTTCCTCTGAATTTGAGTTGTACTTTATTTCACGTTGCTGTGCTTCTTTATTATTCTCAAATGGGATTGGAAATAAGGGCTGTATACAAGAGATATGTAAGTAGAACTTTTAAGTTCTAAATAGACAAAGCGAGTAGAAATGTAAAGGGACGTATGTAGCATAATTTCCAGGTTTGTAGCTCGATTAACCACATGAACAGTGTTGCCATGAACAAAGATAATAATGGAAGGATAGAATCAGGTATCATGAAAAGATGACAAGTTACATTTGAGATATGTTCAATTGGAGGTATCTTTGGGCAATTTGAGGTTTCTTGTGTTCATTTCTCTAGACCTCAGTAGGTGGTTAAAGATGCCACCAAGGACCAATAACAAAATTTATGAAAAAGAACTATATAAAGAGCTGCATTATCTTCCAGGATTAGACCTAGATTCTGGTGACCCCAAGGTGAATAAAACAAAGTCCCTGCCTTCATTAGTTAGTATAGAGAGGAAAGTTTACTAAAGTCAAATGATAATTTATTGTGCTATGTGTCTTACTTAATATGGGCACACTGCCTGCTTCTGGAAGCTCAAGAGATGCCTGACTCTTCCTAGAGCTAGCAAGAGTATTTCACAAAAGTAATGGTTGATCTATATCTTAAAATTCTTATTAAACTATTTTGTGTGTGCTTTTATGAGTTAATTGTGGTCTTACATTATAATGTAAATTATGTTGTTCATGTATGTTGTTGTTAAACTTTTAAACTACAAATCTTCAGGGTTTCTTCTTGGACTTGAGACATTAGTTATTAGATGGCCAGACTTCTTAGCAAACAAAGCATAGGACTCTGTTAGATTGTGTGTGTGTGTGTGTGTGTGTGTGTGTGTGTGTATCTGTTGCTGAGGTTCAAAACCAAGATCTTGCACATGCTATGTAAGTATTTTATCACTGAGCTACACTTTAGTTAGATTTAAATTCAGATAAACAATAACTACTTTTGTCATATGATTGTTAATCTGAATTTAAAATTTGATGGAAATATTTTATTTTTTCCAAAAACTCTAATTACTTAAAAAATATCATTGAAACTATAAGTGTGGGAAGAGACAACAGTAAATAACAAACAAATCAGTTGTTGTTAGAAAGTAGATAATTAAGAACTCTAGATGAAGAAGGAAATTCTATAGAGGACCAAATAAAGCGACCTAACTGAGGGGATGGAAGGGGGGAAGAGGGAAACTCTCTAAAGCACATGATGTACTTAAACAAACATAACAAAGTCAATCACTAAGCCAAGCATGAGAAGGAGGCAGGGGGTGGGAATGGGGTGGGGATCGGGTAAGGGCTAACTGGGTGATATGTGCATGTGTGTCTACACAAGTCTTTTATCCCATTAAGATGTATGACTACAATCCACCAATTAAATTTTTTTAAAAAAATAATAGTTAAAAGACACTATGAAGGAAGGAAAGTAGATAATTAGAAATAATCTTTAAAAGACTAGACAATGCATTGCTTTTGTAGTCTCCTTTCCAAATGCTTCTTACAACAGAATATATAGTAATAATGTATTGCTGCTTTCCAAAATATGTCTAAAGTGGTTAGCAGAAGAAAATACAAACATATACTGAGCTTTTGACATTTGCATTACCAGGAGTAACAGATCAACGTCTCCTTTCTGAACTTTAGTAACATATGCAAACGATCATACTCTTTTTTTTTCTCCCTCAAACAGCTTCAGGTATGACAGCTGGTTCTCCAAAGCCATTAATAACAGCTTTGCTTCTTAACTAGGGAATGTCAGTGTTAGTTGCATTTAAGTCACCTTGGTGACAGTGCTTGTGGGATTATGTACAGCTCAACAATACTCGTAGTGATGACCACTAAAGACTGCTGAAATCCTGACATCTACCGTGGTAATGAGGTAAGTCACATTCTAACCACTGATCTGATTTCTCTCACCTTCCAACATTTCTAGAATAGTCTACAGAACAACTAATCCCTCCCTGGAATTTTATTACCCTAGCAGTAAATTATGATAGTTGAAATAAGTGACTAAAAAATCTGAACTTCAATAAATCCTTTTTTAAAAACAGTAAGCTTAAGCCAGGCAAGGTGGCACACGCTTGTCATCCCGGTACTTGGGAAGCTGAGACAGGAGGATTGCAAGCTTATGGCCAGCCTCAGCTACTTAGTGAGGCCCTCTGCAATTTGGGGAGATCCTATTTCAAAATAAAGAAATAAAAAAATAAAAGGCTGGGGATGTAGTTTGGAGGTAGAAAGACCCTGGGTTCAGTTCCCCAGTTCAAAATAAAAAATGCTTAAAGGTATTTTAGTAAATAAAGTAAAACAAAGAATAGTGCCTGAAATGAGAATGAAGTCAAGTTATTTATAAGAAATCTTATTAGTCCACACTACAGATTTTATTGCTAAGACACACATCACACACACAGCTAGAGATTGAGTCAGAGGTTTATCTTATCATCTCTGACTCATTACTATTGAAAATTTGTTAAAAATGTTTTTAAAATTCATGAAAATTTCTATTTATATCTAACTCAATCGTGATAAAATAGGTTCTGCAGAGTCAAAAAAGCACATGCATTTGATTTTATCAAGCGTTCACATAGTACTTAGTTTGTGCCAGAAACTATTCTTAATAGTGTGTGTGTGTGTGTGTGTGTGTGTGTGTGTGTGTGTGTGTGTTACTGAGGATAAAACCAAGGGGATTTCACTGTACCTTAATCCCTTTTTATATTTTTTAATGGGGGTCTCCCTAAGTTGCTCAGACTGTACTTAAACCTATGATCTTTCAATCTCAGCCTCTCAAGTTCTGGGATTACAGGTGTGTGCATCAATGCCTGGCTTAATGTTCTATTTTTTTACCTTAACTTGGTCACTCTTCCTTCATGAAACCCGTGTGGAAACAGCAGCCCGGTGACCAATAAGGGTCAAGCATGATTATAGCTTAGAACAAGGGTTAGAACTGAGGCAAGCCAGCTTCAAAACAGGGCTCTTGATATGACGGAAGATGGGTTTGCCCACATCAAATGCTGAAAGGGTTAATTCACAATTGGATTCAGATGAATCTAGGCAACTATTAAATGTCAGCCACAGGTGATACTTAACCTAATTTATCTCAGCTCATTGGCACATCACTGGGAGTGGAAAGTGGGGTTATCCTCTCCAGATCTCTGGAAAGCACTGAAGTTGAGAGACTTAGAGAAATCATAGTCTACAATGACTTCCAGGCCCTACAGTTCAACAAGGTGTGGATGGCCTCAAAGTCCAGGTCTTCACGTATTTATATGTTATTTATTTTGATCTGGCCATTCTATAATGAGTAGATAATTTCATTAATATTTGCATGATTAATATGTGCAATTTTTTATCAACAGAAATAATTATTTTTAAATAGAAATCCTTTCTGTTTCTCAAGATTATGAGGAACAGATTATGAGGAACTTCCTTTTGATGACTCAGAGAAGATATCAAGGGTTTTACTTTCTCAAAAATTTTCTTCCCAAGGACATATTACAGTTGAAAAATGATAAAATGCTCCAATATGCTCATAATAAAATAAGTCGGACAAAACATGAGTTCAGTTTTACACACACACACACACACACACACACACACACACACACACCCCTACCGGTTGATCTACAGGAATGAATTCTTCAGCTGAGAGTTCCTGAAGGGGAAGAAATGTTCCTGATTCATCCTTGTATTGAGACTGTTTGAGACTATTTGGATAAAGCTGATGCTGGTAAAAATTAAATAAAATACCAAATAAAAAATCTCCAGATTCTTTTAACTTAGGAATTATCATTAAAGGTAATTTTCAGGCGACACAAGAATAAGATTTATTACATTGCTTTTCCCAGGACTAGGGAACCAGTAGTGTCTTGTTCTTACAGTCTGGTTCTGATAAAAACTACAAATTCTACCAACACCTTCTCCCAATCCCCAAGTCAAACCTGTAGCTCTTCAAATCAATTAATAAAGGCATCAAGCAATAATATCAGGACAACCATCTATATTTCACTTGCTCTTAGCCTGAGCTAATTTTCCACCAATCACTGCTCTGAAGTTGATCTTCTTCGTCTTACTGCAGATGAAATGAGAAATGAGTTTCCTAAAGGAACCCCCCACAATTAAGAACAAATGGTAAAGTAAAAAATTAAAATCATAATTTTGATAGTAATCGTAATTTGAATGCAGTAATAATAAATTTTAATTTGAATATAATAAATAATCATTTTAACTTGAATACAATGAACTTCTAAGCATTAAATGTTTTGTTTCATATTGCCAACATGAATATAGATATTTTGGTAGTAATACATTTTTATTTGTAAAAATAAAATATATGTGTATATATTCTTATATTTATATATGCATATTTTCATAGAATCCAGATTGGCTAAATTATGCAATTTTATGTGTCACATACATACACACATACACATTACATCACACAGGAACTCTACATGGAAAGGTGCTTTACAAGATTTCTTTTAGACCAACCTTGGATTTTGGATCATATTTTTTTTAATTAAGCTAGGGAAAGAAAATATTTAAGAAACGGCTACTCTTATCAAATATCTTATCCCATAGTAGAAAAAAACAGCTTATACAAAGTAAGAAAGAAAAATGTTTAGTATGTGCCAAACATCATGAAACAACATAGAATTCTGCTTTAAATAAGTTACTAGTCTCAAAATTCAATTGATCACTTAATAGCACTCTGCTACAGCACTGTGACGCATGCTATAGAGCCTTTTGAGAAACTGAAAACAAGATAAAAGGTCACATAGAGGGGGTTCTCTCAGCTCAGACCAGCGATGCTTTAAGCTGATGATCTCACCAAAACAGCTACAATGAATAGCCCCAAAACAATCTTCATCATTAAATAGAAGAGAAACTCGCTAGTACTTCGTATGTGGAATGATTCTGTGCCAGTAAGCCTTCCAGTGGCTTCTCCCATCAGGACTAATGTCACTCTAATGTCATTCTTGTCAACATAGCTCATCCCCTGATGAGAGAGAGAGAGGGGGGGGGGGGAGACTGACTTGGCCTGTGACTTTTCTAAAAGTAAACAGTGAAACCACATTTGAAATCCCTATACCACCTTCCTGAGCACTTCTATTTGATAAATGAAGTGGATCTGTGATATGCAATAAAAAGAATAGCTTCCAACTCCAGCTCAGCTTCCCCAAAAGCCACCTTGTGTCATCAATTTGAATGAAGTATGATGAAAAAGATTTTTATGTGTGGGTGTGCAGAGAGGTACGTGCCAGTGTAAGACAATTAAATACGACCTTTAAGAAGAATCAAAGTGGAAGTATCATCAAGCTATATTTTGATTGAGAAGATTAATTTCCTGAACCACACTTCATCAAAATTGCCTACCCACAGTGACTGGCAGCAAGAAACCAATTCCAGCTGCTTCCAAAGCTGGTTTTTAAAAGATTTCCATTTGTATGAAACATTTATTCTATATTTAAATAAGACATACCCCAAATCCATTTGGAACTCTGCCTCTACAATATGCAGTGCTGTTAAATTTGTAATACTGTTAATATTATAATAGCTGGACATCAGTATCCCTCTCGGAGCCAGATGTGTTGAGTGGTTTTTCACATATGTGGTGTTCTCTTGGAGACCGCACAGAAATGAGCAAAGAGGAACTCTTCTGGGAATAGCAAGTACAGAAATCAGGTCCCATTGTAATTGTAACTTGTGTGTGATGGGTAAAAGCTGTAGAATAAAATTCAAGCATCAGTTCAGCATCAGCTCTGTAGCTAAGTCACTACGAAGACACAGAAAATGCCCCCTTTCTCTCAGCCTCAGTTTCTCTAACTGAAAAAGAGAAGATTGGTCTCCTAAGCCATCCCTATAATCCCTCTGTCTCTACCATTTCCAAGCTTTCAGTGGACATCATGTGTCATTCCACAGAGCTTTAATCACTCTGCTCAAGTGGGTCATCTGGATCCCCAGATAGCCCCAGTATGAACATTTCATTTAATAGATTTTACAGAGAGGGAGCTATTTTAAAACTCAGGGCATCATCAAATAAGGCTGATTAGAACATTCCACCATGTGTATATATAGTAAGGCATCATATTGTACCCCTCAAGTACATAATTATTACTTATTAGTAATAAAACTACATAAAAATAAAGTACTGATTGTGTACCAAAACCATAAAAGTAAAATAAATAACAGCTCAGCGCATTGAACGTATTACTTCTGCATGCACTTAGTGCTGCTATGGTCACCCACAGAATGCAGCTAATTTCATCACCTCTGTATATACAGACTTAGCACTCCCGACTCTCACAGGCTAACAAGCTTTTGAGAGGAATTATCCAGCCTCAGAAGACACTGTGAGCCCCTCTGTGATCTCCTGACCTACTTTCTGCTCTCTTAGCCACACAGTTCTCGATGCCTTGGAAGCTCTTGCTTTTGTGTACTTGATTCCTTCTTTCCCTTTGGATCTCAGCTCCGCTTCCTCCTGGCAACCTTTCCGAAACCACCTGTCTACATCCAGTTCCCACAGCAAGGCACCAATATTGATGTGAACTTCCTCCTGGTAACAGGTGTCACCTGTGCCATTTTAAATTTAAATTAATGCTGCTTTTCCCATGAGGTTGACCAACACCAAAGGAGTGGAGATCAAGCCTAGTTCTGATTATCATTACCTTGTATAGTGGCTGACAAATAAAGGACCCTCAATAACTTCTTTTGTCCTGGGGATTGAACCCAGAGATTTCTACCTCTGAGCTATACCTCTAACACTGTTTTATTTTGAAACAGTATATCACTAAACTGCTGAAGCTGTCCTCCAATCTGCAGTGTTCCTGTCTCAGCCTCCCAAGTGCTGGGATTACAGGCCTGTGCCATCATGCCTGGGTTAATAAGTATTTTTAATGGAAGAATATTTTTGTCTTTAATGCTACCATCACAACATAATGTGATAACAATTTTTTTATATTACTGTCACTATTACTTTTAACTTCTCCCTACAAGACCTTTCTAAAACTTAGTGATGGGGTAAATTGAAGGCTCAACAATTTCTCTGAAAACAATTCTCAATTATGTGACTCTAAATGTCTTCACCTCTACAGTGCTTTTCTCACCCCCTCATTCTGAGGGTTAAGATGAAAGAGAAAATATTATATTTTGGAGAGAAATTAAGCTGAATGAAATACCACTGAACAGCTGACCGTGGTGGTGCACACTTGTAATCTTAGTACTTGGGAGACTGAGATAGGAGGATTACAGGTTCATGACAGCCTCCACACTTAGTGAGGCCCTCTGCAACTTACTGAGACCCTGTTTTAAAATAAAGAATAAAAAATAGGGCTGGGGTGTGGCTCAGAGGTAGAATACCCCTGGGTTCCATCCCCAGTACTGCGGAAGGACAGAAGGAAGGAAGGAAGGAAGGAAGGAAGGAAGGAAGGAAGGAAGGAAGGAGCCAGCACTGCTAGTGTAACCAAGGGATTGAGCATGGACATGGACAGTTTGTATATTCAGGTGAATCACTTTCAAAAAGCTACTCTTGAAAAATGTCAGGTTAAAATATGAATAATCTTTTGTAAGGCAACTTTGACATGGGTGATAAAAAGAGGAATTTTCCTCTTTTAATGTAGAATAAAATGCTTCTCATAAGCTAACAAATTCAATCTATGGTTTATTATTTATTTTTTAGTTTTATACCAATGTCTATAAAAATCTCAATGCCATCCTCCACCCCACCTAACCTGTGTCTCAAGGGTTTACCTGGAATGAGTGAATCTGTGCTTTGAAAATTCAAGATAATGGTTTGTGGCACAGTGACAGAGGCAAAGGTTAATAACACACAAAATAGTTCTATTTCTATCATTCTTATCAGGAAGAATATCTTCATTCTTCTTATAAAGTTGTTTCTTTTCTTTTTCTTTCTCTCCCAGAAGTATAAAGTGGTAGAGACACTTTTCGGAATTTTAATCTAGATTACAAAACAGTTTCTTCTGCATTTAATGACACTACATTGTTCTAGGAAATGAAAGAGTAGAATTGCAGTAAATTGTAGAATTAACTTTGTCTTTCCCAAAATCTTAGCATTTTGTTTCTAAGCACAGCATTTATAATATAATAAGTTTTGAGGCTGCATATTACCTAAGGGTGCTTGTGATTAAGAATGGGAATAAAATAAAGATGAAACCTTTTCCATATATCACTGAAGAAAAAAACATATAAAGTCCTTATTAAAGGTACTATGTCATTTTTGTTTGTTTTCAGTACTGGGGATGGAACCCAGGAGCATTCTACCTCCAAGCTACATCCCCTACCTTATTTACCCTATTTTTTTTATTCTTCATTTTGAAACAGGGTCTCCCTGAGTTGCAGAGAGCCTCACTAAGCAGCTGGGGCTGGCCGCAACTGCCATCCTCCTGTCTCAGCCTCCCACATGCTGGTATTACAAGCTTGCACCACCGTGCCTGGCTTAATATGTCATTTTCTCCAATATTCCTTTACTAATCTAATAGAAGCTTTCTATAGGAAAGTGTTCCCGTATCCACATAGTTCAGGGAGAGCTGCTAATCATGGTGGAGAAGTGGATCCAGGAGCACTTTAGTGCTTTAGGCAGGATTGATGACTGGAGCTGTGTCCATCAGAGGCCTCCAATGCTGCCACAAAAATTAGACCAGATACTGTGATAATCCCATAGTAACAAAAATTCTCCAATGCCATTTGGGGCCAAGCATTTTTTAACATCTATTAACTCATTCAGACCCACCCCTAACATGCGTGGTGTCCTAGGCAAGAATAAAAATGGAGGCCATCTTTATGTATAATTTTAATGTTATGAAATAAAGCCCATGCCCAGATTGGAAGGACTCACTTAAAAAACAGGTCATCCCAGCAGAAGGGCAGAAGGGGGCAACGTTTGCTTAGCCACCCTGTTAGAAGCATCCGAGGCCAAACAAGAGCTGCCACTCTAGCTTATCAGGGCGGGAGGGGAGCTCAGCCTCTCCCCCGCCACACAGCGCTCCACCTGCTCCCCCAACTTGCCACCATATTAGGGCCTCTTCATAATTCCCAGTTGCTCCAATGGTTATTGCTCTTTCAGAATGTTCATATGAGATCGAAAAGGAGAAAGGAAGCTCCAAAGTTTTGAAGTCTGGTATATGCAAAGCCCTTGGATTACCTCGCTAGAGTTCTCATGACACAAGTCCACAGACTGGATGGTTCAACAAGACATTTTTTCTCACCATGTTGGAGGGGAGAAGTCTGAAATCAAGGTGTCAACAGGGTTGCTTTCTTTCCTTGGTTCGCAGACAGCCATTCTCTCCCTCGGTCTTTCCTCTGTTCATGTGTTATCTCTGGATGCCCTTTGTGAGTTCAAAATTCCTATTCTTATGAAACACTTCTCAGATTAGGGCTCATCCTAACAGCTTCATTTAACTTAATCACCTCTTTAAAATCCCTATCGCCTAACATAGACCCTTGCTACACACTCTGAAACACTAGGTATTAGAACTTTGACACCTGAATTTGAGGACATCACAGCTCAGCCCAGGGCAAGCCTCTTCAGGGGTAAATTCCAAGGAGAAACCTCTCCTGCTCAAAGTCTACAAATATGCTTGATTTCCAAAACATGACCACCCCCATTTTACCAATAAAAATCTGAAGTGCAGACTGGATAAGAAACATTCCCAACATGACAGAGGTAGTGGGCAAGGTGACCTGGCTCCGGGGTTTGTGCTTTTAGCCACAACCTTCTGGGAGTCCTCTCTGAAGGAGGCACACGTGGCCAAAGCTGCACTAGCCAGTGTCTTCCTGGGTGTCTTCCAATCTGAGCTGGGGAAAGAGGGTCTCTTCCTCTCTGAAGCAGCCTTGTAAGCTAGTCAGCCTGTTCCTGGCCATTTCCACTACTACCTGAAAAAAAACTCAAATGCTGGTAAGAAAATATGCAGAAAGAGTGCAGGGGAGAATCCAAAGATGCTGGAGACATAGGCCGTGGCTGGCCTTGCCTCCCCTGAGGCTTGACTAGCTCTTGCTTTGGGTACATGCCCTTACCAGCATCCTTCCGATAAATCTTTTTGTGCATTTACTTATGCTTTGTTTAGCCAGACTTAATATGTGTTGTCTAAAACTGAAATAAACTTGATTAACATTCCAGAAGTCCAGAGAACCATAGTATCAGGTTCAACTCACTTTAGTAATATGTATTATTTCTTTATTCTTTAAATCCAACAGCCATGTGTAAAGCAAATCAACCTAAACAAATACTAAACGAGTTCTTTTGTCCTATTTTTCCAGTCTCTATATTCAGAGGCTTAGGTAAAAAAAAAAAAAAAAAAAAAAACAGAAGCCTATTCCACCAATCTGGCCAGCATGGAACAATTTTAAAAACCAGTTCTATTTTATCTTTTTACTCTCAAATATTCACTTTTAATATTATTCTCTTTTATCATTGCAGTTTGACATGCTGAGACTTTAAGGAGGGTTCATTAAACTATAATATATCATTTGGCAAGAAAAAGTCAAAAGCATTCTATGAAAATCATCAGAACTTCAGTACAAAAAGCAAACTGCAGGTAGTTAAAGATTCCCATTATCTGTCAAGGAAGGAGACACAACTGCAGTAAAAAGCAATTAGGTGGTGGGAATACAAATCTTGATGAGACATCATTCAAATTCTAGAAAATAATTCTAAATTAAAATGCTCCTAACTGTGGCTGCACATTATTAACCAGTCAATTTAGGCAGAATTATCAACCTGGCTGAAGGAAGGACACAGCCTTAATTAAAATGCTTCAACATGGCTGAAAACTCATCTTCATAGTCATGCTGAACAACTGGCTGGCAATTGTAAGAAGCAACTGGATCAATTTTTGTGTATTTTAACTCCTTATTAGAACTCTATATACTTATTGGATGTTCACTATATCACAAAGATTGTGTCTTAGAATTTTCACAGCTGTAATCTAAAGAACTGACACACAGCTATAAGCTAAGCATTTAGAGAAAAGAAATATTTGTTTGCTCATGGTTTGGGGTTCAGTCTGTGTGAGGCTGGGGACTGCAGATCTCAGGGCACTGCAGCAAGAAGAGGGAGAGCGGGAGAGGGAGAAAGATTTAAAAAAAGAAGAAGAAGAAAAGAAGAAGGAGGAAGAGGAGGAGAAAAAGGAGGAAGAGATGGAGAAGAAGGGAAGAGAAGGAAACTTTTGCTCTCACATCATGGAAGCTGAAAACTAGAAGAGACTGAGGAAAGGAGGAACCACATCTAATCCCCAAGGCTGTATCCCCAAGGACCCTCCTTCTTCAGCCAGACTCAACTGGCCTATCCAGATAAATTCAACACAATGGATTTATCCACTGCTAGGATTACAGTCCTCATGACTCAATTACATCAACCCCAAACACCAATTTATGGACTCTTCAGGGGCCATTTTTTATCTAACTATAACATACTATGCCCTCTGTTTCTAGGGAATATAAACCAGCAGGAAATTCCATTCCTGCCCTCCAAAGGAGAGAAAAATGCTATGGGTAAAAGATAAGTTGAGAACAATATTTGCTGCCCCCAGCAAAACAGGATATCTTTTATCCACCTGAGTATTTAACATAAGTATGAATATATATTAGATGATCAGTAAATAATTGTTGATTAATAAATATGTGTGAGAGATAGGTTATAAACCAGTTTCCTGAATTGATGTGGCTGTGGCTGCAGCACATGGAAAAAAAAATAAAACACTTAGTATGCTGATACTAAAAGGAAACAGAAAAATATTAATAAAAACATACTAACTTATAAGACAATATACTTAACATTAATAATATTATAAATTATCGGAATGTATCACCTTAAAGGTTGTGCAGTCAACCCCGCTTCTACATCAATTATCAGCTTCACACCTAACAGCACTCATTTACTCTTTGCATGTTGCTGTTTCTAACCATGGATTGGGATTTGGGATAAACCACGACATTTCTTAGAGGCAGAACCATAGTCCTATAATGGTAGCTATAACAATGTGACTGGAATCTTCACACAAATTTTAAAATTGCATTTTAGAAGGAAAAAATACTCCTAGTCATGATCATCTTTGCACCACACCCCAATAAACATCCTTAGATGCATAATGAGAGGGAGCTCGAGCCCTGAAGAGACTCAGCTTGTTCCTGGCTCTGTCACATGACAGCTACGTGAGCTGAGATAAGGGATACTACATCTGGGCCAAAATAGCTTCAGATAGTGATAACAATTATGATAGTCATAGTGGTAATAATAAATGTATACAATCATAGAACTAGATGAAATAATTTATGTAGTGTTGAAATAACATCTGACGCATGGTAAGCACTCAATAAATAAAGCACCTTTCTGGGGTCATGGTCTAAGAAGTGAAGACTGTCACTGAGGGAGTGGAGCATTGAGTATATGAGTCACATGTACACTGGAAGGCCGGAGATGGGGGAATAAGCCCAACTAACTTTAGAATTAGAAACGCTATAGTGAAGAAAGTCACCTGCCCAGAAGAGCAATGATCTTGCTACAAAATATTCTCCATTAATACCATGTGGGTAGGTCTGTCCCAGCATGGATGTTAGAATACGCCAGACCACTGGAAGCAACTGCTCAGGACTGGGCTTCTCCCTGCAGGTTGGGTTCTAATTCTTCATATTTCTGAGCCACCACGGTGCCCATGTTCCCTTTACCCTAACACTTTCCTCCTCCATCATTAGCAATACATGGCCAGGCTTATCTCATTTCAAATTAGTAAAAGATATTCCTGCTGAACATGATATCACCTTGACAACCAAATCAAAACAAATCAAGAATTTAACACTACAAATATTTCACCACACACCTTGGCAAATCATACATAATTTAGGACCTCTGTCTTCAATAAAACTCGAAGTCAGGTTTGGAGGGAATAACATAAACATGATTCAAAGTTAGCAAGACACAAAACTTAAACAGGGTTAATTCATAAGATGACCAGAATGGAAATTCAAAATCGCATCAACAAACTAGAGTGATGGTTAAAGACGAAGAAATAAACATAAAGCTCTGGAATTCCATTCTTTCCAAAACTCAGATACTCAAATAGGAGAGGGATAGCTCTTACCAGGAATGCATATTTGGTGGACTAATACATTATTAATAGTCATAAACTTCTCCCTGCTGCCAAAACATAGTCGCTATACTTTTGGTCTCATTAATATCAGTACAAAAGCTAAATCAAAAAAGTAAATAAGACTCGCTTTATTCTGCGTCAAAACAATTGGAAGATTTTTGGTTGTTGTTTAATGCCAATTTAAATATATTTCAGACTGTAAGAAAAATGGCAAATTAAATCATAGAATGCGCTGGGCATGGTGACCCACGCTTGTAATCCCAGCATTCGGGAGGCTGAGACCTGGAGGATCATGGTTCGCAGACAGCCTTAGCTACTTAATGAGGCCCTCTGCAGCTCAGTGAGACCTGGTTTCAAAATAAAGAATAAAAAATAGGGCAGAGGGTGTAGCTCGGAGGTGGAATGCCCCTGGGTTCCATCCCCAGAACCGCAATAAATAAATAAATAAATAAATCCTAGAATGCTGTACGTTAGCAGTGTCTTGGCAAATATTTGTCATATTTGCCCCAACTGAAGAATTTAAAAGTAATAACAGGTCTTAATAGAAGGCTTAATGCCTGACTTATAAGGCGAGGGAATATATAACCCAAACTATACCATTGGTGGGAACCCAAAAATTGAATGTACACCCATATGGCATGTGTAGACAGAATGTACACTTTAAACAGTACTTAGATTAGATGCATTAAACATGCCTTTAAGCTTCAAAATTCCAGTGACTTTGTAAGCTAATGAGAATAGAGCTGCATATAAATCTGTGGAGAAGTCCAAATAAAAGAATAAATTGAGCCAAATTGATTAGTGGAAGACTATAAAATTGAAGAACACAGAGTATCTAAGTCTGGCCAAACAGTCCTTGCCATCTGTAATGATTTGGACTTAGAATGCCACCCCAATCCTCATAGAAACAAGGTAGCAACGTTGGGAATGTGGCTTGTTTGCTAAGGAAGGGTCACTGGCTGTGTGGCCTTGGGAACTGTATGGGTCCTCCTCCCGCAGCTCTCTACTTCCAGCTCCTATGATGTGAGAGCAGAGCCTGTGCTCTTCCTCTCTCCTCTTCCCGCAGCCATGCCCTGAGCTCCACAGAACTGAACCTCTTAATCTCCGAAAACTGTGACCACATACATCTTCCATCCTCTAAGCTGTGTGTGATCAGGCTTATTGAGTCCAGTAGTGAGAACATGAACCAAGTCACCATCCTGCTTTGCTCTCGTCTCTGTTATTATAGATCATCCATGCAAGGAATAGTCAGTCTATATATTCAACATCACTGTAATGACTCTAGATTAGACTCCCTAGGTCAAAAGTGGCTTGTGCTTCTATTTATTTTTTAAGTTTTTATTGGCGCATTGTAGTCATACCTCTTAGTGGCATACAAGATGGTATGGGCATACATGCACACATGACCCAATTAGCCCTTACCCAATTTCCACCCCATTTCTTCACCCTCCGTATTTCTCATGTTTGGCTTACTGATTGATATTTTGTTAATGTACATCATGCACATTAGGGAATTTCCCTCTTCCTCTCTCCCATCCCCTCAGTTAGGTCACCTTATTTTTCATCTATAGTATCTCTTTCTTCATCTACAGTTCCTCCTATGACCCATTTTCTCCCTAGTTTCCGCATATTAGGGAGAGCACCTGATTTCTTACTTTTTTGTGACTGACTAATCTCACTTAGCATAATGTTTTCCAGTTCTATCCATTTCCCTGTAAATGATATGATTTTGTTTTTCTCTATGACTGAGCAAAATTCCACTGTGTTCATATCCCACAGTTTTGTAATCCATTCATTTGTTGATGGACATCTCGGCTGGTTCCATAGCTTGGCTATAGTGAATTGTGCAGCTATGAACATAGACACACATGCATTAGTGTGGTAGTTTGGTTTCCTTTCTTTTGGGTAGATACCCAGAAGTGGTATTGCTGGGTCATATGGTAAGTTCATTCCTATTCTTCTGAGGATCCTCCATACTGTTTTCCTAAGTGCTTTGTGTACTTCCATTTAGAAAAAAAAATGTTTATAATTGGATCTTACTTGTACAGAAGCAACCCAAATGGTTATCATTGCCAGAGAAGAATTGCACATGTGTACACACCAGGATTTGCCAAGATTATCCACTGAGTTACAGGGAAACCCAATGTTTTTATTGCAAACTCATCAGAGATTAAGAGCATGTGTAAGACTAACATTTACATGTGGATTGATGTATGTCATGAAGTCAGGTGTCAATAAAAATATGTGAGAAGGCAAAGGGAAAAGTGGAGATTCTCCCAGAAGTAAACAGTGAATACCTGCCATCAAGATAATACAAGGCGGATTTTCTGTCAATATCTGTAGAATACACCTTTTTAAACTATTTTACTCAAATAATCCTCACTAAAATGGACAGGATTTTAAAACCCGCCCATAGAATAACTACAGGTGGTCAATAATATTTATAATGTAGGTATATGTGATCAAGAAAATATCTTGTGTTGATATTTGTTATACTGAGAAAATAAACTTTATTTTCATCCAACTCAAAGGTAAAATAATAATAGATAATGAGAGAAAAACAAGACCCCAAACTGTGATATTAACAAAAAAAATTACTTAAAGCATGACTTTGATTCCAGTACATCCCCTGATAATCTTCACAGCACCTGCCTATTCTGCCTTCGATGACAGCATTTGGTGGCATGAGTCTGTGGTACTGAGACAGACATTGAAGTGGCAGGCCACCAGAAAAGCACAGATGAGATCTTAGTGGGAGAAAAATGTTTGTAATATTAATGAATTAAAAGTAAGTTAAATACTAGAGTTTTAAAAATTTTTATCATGTACTTTTTGAATGTTTATACTTAAATATATTTTACAAGGCAATTTGATATAACAGAGCATTATATAAATTGTGTATTTGCATGTATACATATTATATGTACATGCATACTTATAGTATGTATGTGTTTATATATACTAGGAGTTCAAAATATAAACTAGTAAAGAATATATCACATATGCACATAATAAAATATATATGTATGTGCATGCAATAACCATTTTACTTAGAAACTTATGTTTAACTATAAATGCTGGTCTCCGCAGGACCCTGAAAGTCTAATTCACCAATTAATATCTAGATTTTTCTCATTTGTTTATTTGCACTCTTGTAAACTCTCATGTTGTTTACCTAGATTTTCAGCCTACCACCTCCTCAAATCCTATAAAAATACTGCCTGTTTTATTCGTAAAACAATAAAAATGTGTTTTCTAAGCTTACTTTTTACAAAATACCTATTTTTGCTCTCATTTATACAAGAGTTTATATTTACTAATATTTTAAAGTAAACCAATTTGTATTCTCAACTCTCAGCAATTATACTTCTGTCTATCAAGTCTCTCAAGTCTGAGATTAATTTATGCAGATGCAGTTTCAATGGCTATTTCTATCATAGGAATATCTCTAGGCCAGAACAACATCTCGTGTCGTTCATTACTGTCCTAAATTACAGAGATTAAAGATGCATAAACCATGAAGCCACATAGTGATGTTTCTATGCAACATTTTCTAACTGACTCAAATAGACTGTGTTTATACATCTGATTAGAGAATCGAAAAAATAAGGCAGCAGAAAACCTGCACCTGATACCAATAAAGAGATGACACAACTGTATTTTATGTATCATGCTTTTGATGCATATTTCATATTTAGATGGGTATAAGTAGGTCAGATTTGAAAAATGCAGTAGTTAATGACTTGAACAACAGTCAACGAAACAGTAAAACCTACTTTTACTTTTGTTACTTGTTGCACAACTTAATTTGAACCATTTTCAAAATAACAAGAAAACAAAGTAAAGTCCTTTTATATTGGTTGAGCTTTCTGGTATTTTTTTTTAACTGCACTTGACTTTTTCTCTTCATCACATTAAGTATTTACACTATTTGCCTGTATTTGTGAGTGTGTGTGTGGTTACTGAGGTTCCTGGAAGCCCTTCTACCTCGGGACTATACTCCCAGACCTATTTTATACTTTTTATTTGGAAACAGGGTCTCTTAAGCCAGCGCGCTGGCTTTGAACCTGCGTGATCCTCCTGTCTCCGCCTCCCAAGTGCGGGGGTTACAAGCATGCGCCACCACGCCCGGCTGCCTGTATTTTTTAAGAAAACTCTTTTAAAAAGTTTAAGGGTGGGTTAAAAATATTAAAATAAAATATCTAACATCCACAGAATTACAGCTGATATATGCATTTGGGAGTTTTCTGCCCTCACCCTACACAAAAAAATTCTCAATGTAAGGTTTATTTGCAGGGTGTCTTAATCAGCTCAGCCTTCATATCCATCCTTCATGAACGTACACACAACCTCAGAAGCAACTTCCCACCTACATCAGTGTCAGTTTGCTTATCCTCCCACCCTTGTTCTGCCTCTCCTGTGCACGTTTTCTTCTTCCCCAGCATTAATGATAATTGCCCAATACAAATAGCTTGATTTGAAGAGTACAAGTCAAATCCGGCTGACACCGAAAACTCACCTTTGAATTTTCTGTCAGTCTCTAGAAGAAAAGGATTAAACTGAATCAAATAACACTTTTAAAATAAAAAAATAAAACCCCTAAATCTAAGACTATTCTAAATTAAAATGCTAACAACTATATTCACTTCAAAGGGAAATGCCAAGGGAAAAAGAGATATTTGAGAAACCTACATTTGAAAGAAAGCATGTGTCAATTTGTTCACCTGCTGACCCAGTGAGCACATCTGATTTCTCTCTTAGAGCAAAAAAAAAAGAGGCAGCATCATGGTTTTTTAAAAAAGAGAAAGAAGCTTAGCATGGTGGTATATGCCTGTATTCTCTGTACTTGGGGTGCTGAAACAGGAGAATCATAGGTTTGAGGCCTGCCTCAGCAATTTAGTGAGACCCTGAGCAATTTAGTGAGACCATTTCAAAATAAAAAATAAAAATGCCTGGGGGTATAGCTCAGAGGTTCAATCCCCAATATCAAAATATAAAATAGAATAGAATAAAAATGATAAAGAGAAATTATTATTCAAGTTCCAACTCTCCCACTGATATCGTGGGCACATGTTGAGTTCTTGCTGTGGTTGCAGGGTCTGCCTCCAAAGTTCAGGTTGAAATTTCGTCCTCATTGTTGTGCTACTAAGAGCCTTTTGAGAAGGGATCTAATCACAAGGTCTTGCTCTCAGGAGTGGGATTAGGCTCTTTAAAAGAGGTTGAAGGCTGAGGGATAGCTGAGTGGTAGGTAGAGCAGTTGCTTAGCATTCCCAAGGCTCCAGGGTTCAATCCCCAGCACTACATAAAACGAAGAAACCCTTAAACAAAGTTGAAGGTAGGCTTCTTGCCCTTCTCCATGTGAGGATGAGCAGCAAGTCTTCATCTACTGAGTAGAAAGCCAGTCCTCACCATCCTCCAAATCTGCTAGCGCCTTGCTCTTGGTCTTCTCAGCTTCAAGAACCAAGAGAAGTAAATTTCTATTATTTGGAAATACCCACTCTAAGGTATATTTATAGCATCCTAAATCAGCTAAATTGCTTAATCTCCTTTATCTATAATAGGATATAACATACTTTGGGTGTGGCTGTGAAATTCCATGAGATGCTTGTAAAGAAGCCAATACAGTGTATTAGAGTCTGTCACCCAGCAAAGACTTCCTAAGTAGAGACTCCGCTCATTCCATAGTTTATACCAGAAAAAGAAGAATGTAAAAAATAAAAATGAGAAGAAAAAAACAAAGATGGGACAAAAGGGAGAGCTGTATCTTAAGTGCTGTTTTAAGAACACAGAATTTTTAATTTTCTATAAAATTTTATAAGAATAGAAGGCTCAGAAACAAATTCGTATACTTTCAGCCAACTGATTTCTTACAAAGGGGCCAAAAACATACATTGGAAGAAAGATAGCCTCTTCAACAAATGGTGTTGGCAAATGGTTAACCATATGCATAAAAATGCAAATATATTCTACTTTTTCACCCTGCACAAGAGTCAATTCAAGATCAATAAAAGACTTTGAAATCAGACCAGAGACCTTGCAGCTCCTTGAACAGAGCATAGATCCAACACATCAACATAAAGGCACAGGTAAAAACTTTCTCAACAAGATGCAGAAGGCACAAGATACTAAAAGGCAGGGTGATACGTAGTATTGCTTTAGACTGAAAAGCTTCTGTATAGCAGAGGAAACCATCAAGAACCTCAAAAGTACTCCATTAAGATGTATGACTATAATGCACCAATAAAAATTTTTTAAAATAAAAATAAAAAGCCGGGCGTGGTGGCACACGATTGTAATCCCAGCATTCGGGAGGCTGAGACCTGGAGGATCATGGTTCGCAGACAGCCTTAGCTACTTAGTGAGGCCCTCTGCAACTCAGTGAGACCCGGTTTCAAAATAAAGAATAAAAAATAGGGCAGGGGGTGTAGCTCGGAGGTAGAATGCCCCTGGGTTCCATCGCCAGACCCACAAAATAAATGAATATATATATATATATATATATATATATATATATATATATATACTAAGTGAAATAAGTCAGTCATAGGAAAATAAATCCTATATGATTGCACTTGTATGAGTTATCTAAAATGGTCAAATGTATAGAATCTGAGAGAAGAGCTGTCACTAGGGGTTGGGGAGTGGTGGAGGCGGCACCATTCCTGCTGCATGACAGGGTCGCAGCTGGGAAGAGAATTCTGCAGGGCTGGAAGACTCTGGCAAAACTGAAGCCATTATCCCTCTTGATTTTAGTTAAAATAGTGATAATATTAATGAAATTTGAATATTGCTTTGATTGAGGATTGATGTTTTATAATAATCTGAAAATTGATGTGAAAATGATTGGAAAATGCCCTAAGATTTGTGCTGGGAATAGCATTAAGAAGAGTATGACTATGAGAAAACTTTCAAAAAGCTACATAGAAAAGAGCTCTTTGCTCCCTCTTTGCTCCTCTGCTTACAACACCTGACTCACTTAAGGTTTTAGTTATGAAAGGAAAAAATTAACTTAGGCAAATTATACCTACTGTGCAAGGCCCTCCATATGACTGCTTATAAGTTAGAGGGTCGACTGTGGTATCCCCCTCAAGGGGCTAGCACTAATCACAATACTTTTCCACCTCCAACCATTCTCCACTTTCCTGTAAGGAGCGATGATCATTGGAAAACACAGAGTTAATATTACTGGAAAATGGCTTGATGTCAGGACTCCGCTGTTCCTATAAAGGGTTGGGCAGGCGGGGACCTTCTTGGTGCCTGCTCACTAAAGACAAAAGAGTTCTCTTGGTAAACAACTTAATAGGTATTATAGGAAATTAGATGTAGGCATTGCATGTTAAAGAAATAGAATAAGTTTAGTATAAATTTGATGGCTGGGTCAAAATAAGTTATAGAATACCTAGTAGTCAAAAATAAGATATAAAATTAGCAGCTAATTTTAGAAGTAGAAATAGTAAGTTTAGCATTTAGTAGTTAAGGATAAGTTTAGTTAAAGTTCATTATGTGTGATGGAAAAATTGGCTAGGCAGAGCCTTCCCCCACCCCTTTTTTCTGGTGTTTTTGATTAAAGATCATAAAAATTTAAGAAAATAAATAATATATTTCATATTTAAAAATATAAAATATAAGAATAAAATGTTTTGTGCCCCTTAAAGATCTTTTAAAATCTTTGTGTTCCTTCTAAGGGAAAAGCCCCTTGATTTCTGTACTTTCAGTTTAGCTTTAGGTTTGAATGTGCTTTGCAGAGCTCCATTGTTAGTTAGGTTAATAATTAGAATAAAATTGATGTTTGTGGCTAGGTAACCAGAATGATTTGTATGACGTTGATTTGGATAATTTTGGGTATTGAGATATGAGCTCATCAAGACAGGTTGAATTGTTTCAGATAAAGCGCAAAATGTACCTAGGTGTACTAAAAACATGTATTGCTAAAAGTTGTTTGTATCCAGGTGTATTAAGAATATGTTTTGCCAAAACTTGTTAATACCAAATATTTCCATATAAAAACATACAAAAAACGAAAAACAAGTGGCTTCGAAGTATACCTGCTATATAGAATTCAGGTTAATAAAAAACTAAATGAAAAACAATGTATGTGTAATGTGGTTTTAAAAAACTAAATGAAAAGCAAAATACGTATGATGTGGCTTGCAGTAATTTGTCAGATTCATGTACAAATAAAGTATATTCTAGGGCACAGGCAGAGATGCCTTCTCCTTGCTACTAAGCATGGTGTCTCTCCTCCTTCAATTTCGCCGACCCTATGCCTCCTTCAAGACCCCTGGACTGGCCGAGGCTGGACCCCAGCAGGGGAGAAAGGAAAAGAGGAGTTACTAGGTGATATGTAAAGTTTCAAGTAAACAATGTGAATAAGTTCGAAGTATGTGTTGTGTCACCTTTTACTTGTACTCAACAATAGTGTATTGTATACTTTAAATTTTATGCAGTATCTCAAATGAGGTATTCTTACCACAATAAAATAAAATTAGTAGAAAAAATAATCAGTATGCCATTTTGTACATTCTGAGAACTCATTATAGCTTCCTGGTAAGTAAAATTCATTTCCCTTTCAAAAAATAAAAAAGCCCAGCTGGGCGTGGTGGTACACGCTTGTTGTAATCTTAGCATTTGGGAGGCTGAGACAGGAGGATTGCGGTTCACGGACAGCCTCAGCTACTTAGTGAGGCTCTTTGCAACTCAGTGAGACCCTGTTTCAAAATAGAGAATAAAAGGTAGGGCTGGGTGTGTCTCTTGGAGATAGAATGCCCCTGGGTTCCATCCCCAGTACAGAAAAAAAAGAAAAAAATTGAAAGCCCAAGTCAAGTCTTTGAAGTTCCTTCATTCCATTCTCAGAAATAAAATTCCCTGTGTCCAAACCCCAGGCTTCGTGTAAAAAAAAAAGGAGGAGTTATCAAACTTAGTAAAATGTCCTTATCCACAAAGGAGCCCGATGCTTACAATTCCATGATCCTCTTATGTTTTTCTCTCAGTGCTTCCTGTGATTAAATTTAAGTAGCTCTGGGTCATTGATTAACATTTTTTCATCAACAAGATACTTCTTCCCAAAGTTGATTAAAACTTTATATTCTTATCTGTGTTTTTCAAATTGGCTGATACCAGATGGTGATAAATTTGGTGTATAATAAAGTATACAGACAGCTAATTAATGTCATTTTTTTCAGGACCTAATATCCAAGAGACATTCACAAAAATAAGATAATATTGTCTCTCTTGAAACATAAACTTTTTTTCAAATAATAGTATAAACTTTAATTAAAATACAAACAACCAGCCGGGCATGGTGGCGCACTCTTGTAATCCCCACACTTGGGAAGACAGAGACAGGAGGATTGCGCAGGTTCGAAGCCAGCCTTGCTGGCTTAAGAGACTCTGTTTCCACATAAAAATATAAAATGGGTCTGGGAGCGTAACCCGTAGGTAAAAGGGTTTCCAGGAACCCCAGTACCACCAAAAATAAATAAATTAATTAAATAAAATAAAATACAAACAACCAAAACGAAAATTAGATGATAAATATTTAATTGAAATAAAACAGATAGTACTTTCTGCTATGAGGTCATACACAAAGAGATAGGGAACACAGAGGACAGCTGCACCTTTGATCTCACCAGAAGAACAAGGCAGAAAAGAAACAGGCAGATAACTGGACCTTGTGGCAGAATAGAAAAACAGCAAGAAAAAGTATTTCAGAAAGCTTTCAAGTTCACAGTCAAAAATAAGACATTTCTGACTTAATCTTCTATATCAAAGAAAGATATGAAGAATAAGTACATTGGCTAGAAGAAAGAGTCTTCAGGTACTGGGGGAAAGAAAGTATCTTTTAAGAAGCAGGAGAGATCTAAGACACCAAAGAAGAGGGCCCTGATTTGGTGGTCTCTACAATATGTAAAGAAACGCTGAGGCATGAAACTCCATCGGTTACCATTGTTTGCCAACAAGTAACAAAAAAGTACAATATAGTGGTTTAAGCCAAAAAAGGTTTATTTTTTTCTCAAATCAAGAAATCTGAAAGTAGGCCATTCTCTGCTTTGCTTGAGTAGCTCAAGGTTATTTGTCCCAGCCAGTAAGTTAGTACCTTGGTCTTTCCCTGTCTCCATTCAGAGACATCAAGCGAGACAGTAGACGAGGACCCAGGACTCTTGATCATAGTCAAAAGGCACTGATTCCGTTCCTAGCTGAGGGTCATAAAATGGCACTGGAAGCAGATTAAGAGAGCAAAATGTCCAAGAAAGTTGTAAATGCCCTTCAAAGTTCAAGTTTTAATCCATGGAAAGGAATAGAATTGGTCTATGGGCGTTAGGGATGGTCTTGAGGTGTCTCAGTGAAAATGGACCAGTCTCTGTTTCACTTTCTCTCCCATATCTTCTTCTCATTCTCATCTTTTTATTCTTCCCTAGTCTTTAAACAAACCTTTGGAGAGCCTCAGCCTATTATTTTCCCTTAAAAACTGTGATGTAGGTGGGCATGTTAGCACATACCTGTAATCCCAGTTCTTGGTAGGCTGAGCTAGGAGGATAGCAAGTTTGAAACCAGCCTCAACAACTTGGCTAGGCTCTCAGCAACTTAGTGAGACCCTGTTTAAAATAAAAAGGGTTGGGGCTGTAGATTGGAGGTAGAATGCCCCTGGATTTAGCCCACAGAAAGAATAAAAGAAGGGAGAAGAAGAGAGGAGAGGGGAGGAAAGGAAATTAGAGAAGAGAGAAGAGGAGAGGAGAGGAAAGGAGAGGAGAGGAGAGGAGAGGAGAGGAGAGGAGAGGAGAGGAGAGGAGAGGAGAGGAGAGGAGAAGAGAGGGAAGATTTTCCACTTGGACATCTGTTGATGGAGAGCATTTGAGTCCATTGGGTCAAACAGTGCCAGAGAACAATGAATTAAAGAAAATCCAAGGGCCGGGCGTGGTGGCGCACACTTGTAATCCCCACGCTTGGGAGGCGAAGACGGAAGGATCGCGCAAGTTCGAAGCCAGCCGCGCTGACTTATGAGACCCTGTTTCAAAATATAAAAAAAAATAGGTCTGGGAGTGTAGCCCGGAGGTAGATGGGCTTCCAGGAACCCTAGTACCACCAAATAAATAAATAAATAAAAACAAGAAAGAAAGAAAGAAAGAAAGAAAGAAAGAAAGAAAGAAAGAAAGAAAGAAAGAAAAGGAAGGAAGAAAATCCAAAAAGAAGGTAAAATATGGAGCACTGGTTTACCTTGAAATCCTTTGTGGTACTAAACATAAGAAGTCATATGTTTGTAGTTTCATGTACTCTATTCAAAATTATGTTAAGAGAGATTCTGTAAGTCTCTTAATTAGCAGAGCACAGATGTAATAGGACATGTGGTGGGGAGTGCTCAAAGAATTGTAAACATGACCCTTGCCTGACCCAACGAAGGCTCACCCAAGTCAAGACTCTACAAAAGAACCTGACTATGACAACGGTAAGAATTACATGTGCATTCTGATTCCATAGGTCTTCCCCAAATATCTCTATTTGTAAGAAATACCACAACCAATATTTATGATAGCCAGGCGTGTATTGGAACCATTAGTCTAGTTCAAAGGCCAAAAAACATTAAGTACAGAAAGTCCAAGTACAGTGCATATACAAGCTTGGCGATTTTTCAAGTCACAAATAAGTGACAGCATTGAAAAACCTATAAAACTTCAATAAACAACCGCGTCACTATTCTACATTTTGATCATCAGTACTGAGCAGTACTGAGTGCTGAATGCCCGACCCCTCCTCTATGGTGTCACTGGGAAGATTCCCTAAGTCAGCTTACTTACCAGCACTCCCTTAACACAGAGCAAATGTTTACTAAGAGTTCATCCCCCTCCTCCCTCCCTTTAAACAAAAAAGGAAAAAAGAATGGATGGAACATGCCTCACATCATTGAAAAATACATTAAAAAGTACTTATTAACATATGTTTTGAATGAATAAAAGGAACAGAAAAGAGTCAAGAGACAAAACCATGAATATTTCAAGTCATGTAGCCAAACATCCAAGCACATTCTGGAGTCCTGAGCCTCCTCTGTACTTAGCTGTCACATTTGTTATTTTAGTACAGTCCTCTTGACATTATGACTGTCGTAACGTTTTATCTGCTCTTCCCTGGAGTCTATGGTTCAAGGATTTTACACTCCTTATCGCGTAAACCTTACAGCCTCTATTTCACGAGTACATTGAATTATTTGCATTTTGGTGCCTACTTTTCCGCAATTCTTAATTGGAATAGAATCATCTGGTTCAAGTACTATAAGATATCACCTTTTGTTGGCGTTGGTTCAGATTTATAAGGCTGGCGAACTTAAGGAAATGAAAAGAAAAAATAAAGACTAAAACCAGAGTCTTAAAGAAATCATCCCTGCACTTTTCACATACAGATATTTTTTAAATGGCATGATTATTTGTTGACATATTAATTAAAATATTAATATAGTCATTAACTTAATATTAATTTAATTATATATCCCTTGTGTATCCACTTATTTCAAGGAGCTTGGTTCTTAATTTTCTGCCACCAGGATTTTGGAACGTGTTGGGGAGGGATTAAAGACTAAGTCCTCTGAGAAGTTTTTTTTTTTTTTTTTTTCAAAGTCTAAGCCTTCTTTTGGAGAGACCAGGAGGGCACCTCTGAAGCTGAGAAGTACAAAGGTGCTCCCTGGGGCTTCTTGAGAATCCAAGGCTGAGGCTGCGGAGGGGTGGTGGTCTGGGAGTTTGGGAAGAAGGCTTAGCTTGTGTTTTGCCTCCACCCAACCCTGTGAGAAGAAAAACTTCCCAGCGTTGTGGCTCTGTGGGGCCCCAGTTGAGAAGCAGTGCCAGGCACTATGTCCTTAGTCAAGTGAGTGTTACAGTTTGGGTACAACTCCAAGATCTCATGTGTTGTAAACATAACAAACACCCAAAGTCATATGATAATTTAAAAGTGAGGCCATTTGTAGACTGAGGATTAAATGTGTCCATGAAATTAGGGCCCCAGAATGAATTTAGAGGCTAAGAAGAGGAAGAGAGTCCCATGAAAGCATGCTTGCCATGTCTCACTGTGTGATGCCCTCCACCATGTTCTGATGCAGCATGAGGCCAATCAGATGTGTACACCAAGTTAATGGAATTCCCAGCCCATAGATCCATGAGCTACATAAACTTTATTTTTTTTAACAAAACCTGGTCTCAGGTATTTTGTTATGATAGCAGAAAAGAGAGTCGATAAAATGTGTCAATGATGAAGGCATGTTCCATAATAGACAGGGTCACAAAACTCTAGCCAGTGGTCAGGGAAATGGAGGGTGGGGTCTTATCAGTGCCAAGTGGGACCCCAAGAACACTATCAGAAGCTGTGGTCCTCTCTGAGGCCCAGAACTTTAGGGTAGTCCTAAGAAAAGGATCCACAATAGAAAAAACCTACTCAATGGAGCATAGTAAACTGGACTTGAAGTTAAAAAAATATAAGTACATATAAACTCACTAGGAAGGATTCAAAGGCTGTCTTGAACCTCCTACTCCTGTTTTCTTTCTTCCTTCAAGCATTAATTTTTATTTTAATAACACTTATTTTTGATGAATGCTTGCATTGTTAGAAATGATGATGGGTTAATAAATTTAAACAGTGTTGCTTGGTGCAGGGCCTAAATAAACTGTAAGATGTTTCACCTCACTTAAGGTTCATCATGACTAACATAATAATATACAGTCTGTAGGTGTTACATGGACAGTTCCTAGAGCAAAACAATGTGTTGCCAGAATTATTTCTCTTAATTTATTGTGACTACTCAAAGAAGCTAATGCCTTTTTTATCCAGTGGAATAATAAATGCTAGTTAATTGCACGTCTTATGTTAGTCAGCTATTCACCATTGTAACCAACTTGCCTGACAATAACAACTTTGAGGAGGAAACATTGGTTTGGGGCTCACTGCTTTGGAGATATTAGTCCATGGCTGGCTAACTCCATTGTTCTCAGGTGAGGTAAATAACATGACAGAAGGACACAAGAGAGGAAAGCCGCTCAGCTCATGGCAGCTGGGAAGTGTAGAGAGAGAGAGAAGGAAATAGACAGACAGATCAGGGACAGATAGACAGGGGTCAGGGACAGATATGGTCATGAAAACCATTCCTCCAGTGACCTACTGGCAGGCATCCTCCTCCCATACCTCACTTACCTATAGTTTCCTACTCCTCCCAGTAAGTCCACTCAAAGTATTAGGTCATTTGATGGACTAATCCACTGGAAAGGTTAGATCCCTCATAATTCAATATTTTTGCCTCTGAACATTGTTGTATTGCCTAACACGGAAGCTTTTGGAAGAATACTCCAGACCCAAACCATAACATTGTAAAGGAGCTTCATACTGACAAATGTTAGATTTTCTTCTATAGGCCCTTGCAAATATTTGTGACATGCCGTTTCTGTGTATTAAACTAATGGACTCAACGTCTCTTAGAAAAGAAAAAAATTGGACAAAACAGAACAGCATCTGAAACCAAAGGTTTGCCATGTAAGACTTTATTTTTATGTTGTCATTTTTTCTTGATTAATATTCTCTCTTACTAGATGGTAAGATGTGAAAAGGAGGCACAATTGTAAAGTTTACATAATATCAAAGGAAAAGAAATTAAATAAATAGCATCTTCCTGAGTCAATAGACATTATATCCTGATAATTGCCTTAATGATAGTACTCAATTTTAGCTTTTCATTTACTCATCTTTCTACGTTTTTTCTTTCTTTCTCACTCTTCTAAATGAGGCAGCAAGCCCATATTTTAATTGTCATGTTGCTGTGCCAAAGCACAGACTGTTTTGGCTTGGATTTTTCTCCTACACTTAGCCAAAGTAAGTATATCTTTGCAGCTCATAATAGCCCTGAAGTTTCTCATTCTTCCCCTTATAAATTAGTCCTTTAGTAAGGCCCTGGTGTTTGAACTTAGGAAATGGTAGTGGAAAATAAGTGAGGATCTGAGATAAATTTAGGAAAGATCTCTAGATGAAGTGTTCTATTTATTCATTCATTTAAAACTTAATTCATTCATGTATAGGTGTTTTGGGGTTTTTGAACCACTAGTAGATCTTTGAGAGCTGAAAGAGAGATAGGATAGCAACAGGTGGATGAAAAAATCATGTTTGCTGTTAACTTGCTTTAAACAAACTTACTTTTTGTTTCAATAATAATCTCATAAAAGCAAATTGTATGTTCTTTCTAGTATGGATAAATGCTACAACTGAGTATGAGTTTAAACAAGTAAATTTTGTGTGTGTGTGTGTGTGTGTGTGTGTGTGTGTGTGTGTGTATACCTACTTCATGCAAGTTTCTTCACTCACAGACAAATTAGTCAGTCAAAAAAAAAAAAAGGGAATGATGATTCAGATCAACCAGGTACAAACTAATACTGGTTGATGACAGCCTATTAAATGTTAGCAGCAATCATCCAAACAACACCAGATAACATCAAATTAACTGGTTTTATTGCAATAATTCCAATCCCAGGTGTTGAGAGCCTACTTAAAGAAGATGGTAGAGAGGTCCCAGAGAACAGAAGGTGTCATCGTGAATCTTTATACTAAGTATAAATAGTAGTCACTTGGAGCATATTTGACAGTGTGAATAAATTTTAAAGCATTGGGGAAAAAAAGAATGCTCAAATTTTAACATAAGAATTTTAAGTCAAAAGTTCTCAAATTTTTTAAATGTAAGAATTAGAAACTATAATTGTTTCCTGAGAAAAATTTGTTATGATCAGTTTTACGTGTCAACTTGGTTGGCTACAGTGCCCAAGGATTTAATCAAAAACTAATTTAAGTGTTCCTGCAAAGGCATTTTCTTTTGTTTTCTGTTTGTTTTTCTTTTGTATTTTTTCAGGTTTTGGGGGGTTGCTAGGGATTGAACCCAGGGTTCATTCTACCTCTGAGCTACATGCCCAGCCTTATTTAATTAATCTATTTTTTAAAAGAGTATCTCATTAAGTTGAGGGAGTTCCTAGTCTACAGATTTTATCTCCTCGATATAAAAAGATGTGGTGGTCCTCTGAAAATCAGAGTCAGACTGAAGATTTACAGCATAAAGTGATGATGGGCAACTTCTGCTTTAGGGAGTTTTTCATGATGCAGATGAAAATCTAAACAAAATTGCTCAGCCATGCTGAGGGACAAGTTGCAGTTGATATACTAGACACTAATCTCTTCTCTCTCCAATTTTACCTTGAACCAACCTTAAAAATTATTCATCTTACTGAGACATCACATTCTTTATGACATTTTTTTCTGTTCAGAAACAGATAATTTCATACTTCTCAACATAAAAAGTTCAAACTCACCCTGAATGGAAATCAGTTCCCCACACCATCTTTCAAACCCTCAATCTATTCAAAACCCAAACTTCTTTCCCCACACTCATCAACAAAAGTAGCCCAGGCTAGAGAGGGAATTTTTCCCCCTAAATCCCAACCAGATGCTATTCTCAGCCTAGTTGTTTGCCTTTAATCCCTTCTATCCAAACTGAAAAAAAAAAAATTCCTTCAAGCCTCTCATCTAAATTTTTTTAAATGATAATTATCCTTCCAGGATCAGATAAATCACCACCAGCCTTGAAGTCTTCTGCTGACATCTCAGCCTGCAAGAACTCTCAGTCAGCCTCCTCTCCTCTCCCACACGCATAATGAGCTTAATTATAAACAAAAATGTTCAATTCGAGATGTAGTTAGTACCAAAAGTTTGCCCTCTGTGTCAACACTGGGAATTTGCATTCCGGTTCCCTATAGAAATGATTGCCAATTGCAGCTGCCTCCCACAGATCCAGATAACTAATAAGTGGCCCCTGGTGGCAGTCACAGCCCACAAATGACTGTGCACACGCCCTTTCGAAGAAAATGAGCATGTCCCCCTGGTATTGCCATGCCCAAAAAAACCTTAAAAAACAATAATGAGATATGTGTAAAATTATGAATATGGCATGGTTACCCTGGACAATCATTGGTGGGAGGAGGGGAGGGAAAACAGGGGTGGGGGGGAGGGCACCAAGTATAGTTTAAATGTATACCACTTAATTTCAATAAAGAAAAAAAAAACAATAATGAGTTTTTTTTTTCAAATTTATGACCCAGCTATACCACTCCGGGGTAACTTTCCAAAGGAATGGAAGTCAAAATAATATAATACCCATGTTTATAACAGCACAATCCACAAGAGCCAAGTTATGGAACCAGACTAGGTGCCCAATGAGCAGATGAATGGATTACAAAACAGTGGTATATATTCACCTTGGAATGTGACTCTATCATAAAGAAGAAGTAAACTGAAAAAATGGATGGAATTAGAAAATGTTTTAAGTGAGATTAACTAGTCTTAGAAAACAACCATTGGATTTTTTTCTCTCATACATACATGGAAGTTAGAGAGGAATTGGGTAACAAAAGAGACTTCCAATAAAGGAGGAGAAACTCCAGTAGAGCAATGGAGGGAGTGTAGGCTGCAGAAAGGTGGAAGTAATCATAATGAAGGCAAATAATGCTATGTATGTATGTGTATGGAATTATAAATACTTATTTCAATGGCATGCACAGGGGATTGGGGGGAGGGGGAAGAGTCAGAGGAAAACACATCAAATTCTGTGTGCCTGTATGTCCCTATCTCTCCATACCTCATTACCATGTATATTACAATGGGCCAATAAAAGCATATTAAAAATTTAAACTAAATGCTAATGCTTAAAGGAAAACAAGCTTGCTTAGAGGAATGAAAAAGCTGATATATTTGTGAAGATGTTTTACAAATACCCTCAGAATACATTTAAAGGCTTTAGAGATTGAGGCTAGTTTTTGCGTCTAATTTTATTTTGGAAGTAATAACCTTCTTTTTCTTGGCCCTAGCTCCATATTGTCCTTACACACCTTAATGTGGGCAGAGTGGTCCTGACACACCTCAGAAATGAACAGACACCAATTTGTTTCTGTGAATCAGTTACAACAGCGGCGTGTCAGCCACAGTCCCCTTGACTCTGGCTTGCACACTCCTTTGGGGACCCTTCTCTCGTATCCTGACTACTGCACAGGGTTCAGGGTGTGGTGTCTGACTTAGGCTGAGTGGAAAGTAGCCTGTTCTGAATCATAATATAGAAAAATCATGTTTTAACTTTCCTTAATTAAGCTACATCTAACTACTATCTTGAACACATTCCACATAAGGCACTTAAATAAAGAAATGGGCTCTTTACTGATGAGGTAAGCAGAGAAGGATCCAGCTCTTTCTCAAATCTTGGCCACTAGCTGTTTAAGGGTCCTGGCACGCTCTCTCTGAGCATGGAGAGGCTCTCTGCAAATGCCATATTGGGGGCTCCTTTAAGAACATTAGGACCTGTCAGAATTTATACCTACAGAAGCATGAAAAAGTAGGAAAAATATTTAGACCATCATCTTAAAGGGAGCACTTTGTTATTTACTGATTGACTGATATTAATTTTTTCTTGGTGCACTGTATTCATGCATCTTAATGGGATGCAAGATGGTGAAGACATACATGCACACATCACCCAATTAGCCCTTACCCAGTTTTCACGCCATTCCCTCTCCATCCCTCCTTCCTCATGTTTAGCTTAGTAGTTGACATTGATATGGTTGTTAAAAGTACATCATGTGAAAGGGGATATTTATATCAGCAACTGCAAGCACCTTAGCACGTTTCAGGGACCAGTGTCCTTAGATCCACACCCCTGCCCTTCACACATTGCTCACCCTCCACTCATGAAAGGAAAGCCCCGCCCCAGAGGTGGTTGTTGCAGAACCGAGATTTATCTAAGGAAATCATTGGCGCCTAACACATGGTCAGAGAGGCAAAGTCCCGAAATAATTAATTTGCCTTGATGGTAACGCTGAATCTACATCAGAGACAACATCCTGGACAATATATCTCTATTTGGGAAAGAAACAATTCAAATGATGCTATGCCCATGTATCAAGGTCTCACTACCCATGTCACATTATGTTTGGGAAGGGGTGGGAAGAGGGGTGGGACCTGAAAGGAAACACACCAAGTCCTATATACATGTTCACTTATATCACTTTGAATCTCAGCATGATATATAATTACAATGCACCCATAAAAGTATTTTTAAATACTAAGAAAAATAGTATTTAATAGAATTAAAGTAATCAGATGTGATGGATCACTTTATGAGCTGGTGCATTTTGTGTATATGTATGTGGGGGAGTGGTACTGGAAACTGAACCTAAACACGTTCTACTTCCAACCTACATCACCCAGCCTTTATGTTTTTTACCAGGTTACTGAGAGCCTAAGTTGCTGATGCTGGCTTTGAACCCGCAATCCTCCTGTCTCAGCCTCCCAAGGCCTGGGATTATAGATGTGCACTCCCACATGTGGCTTGCACTAGTGTTTTTAAAGAAATAACATTTATGGTCATCATTTATGCAGATATCTCCAGTAAATAATGAATAGAGTTATAGTCACAGAATACTAAATTTAAGAACGTGATGTTTTGCCGGGCGTGGTGGCACACGCTTGTAATCCCCGTGATTTGGAGGCGGAGACAGGAGGATTGTGGAGGTTCGAAGCCATCCACGCTGGCTTAAGAGACCCTGTTTCCAAATAAAAATATAAAAAAATAGGTGCCTGGGAGTGTAGCCTGGAAGAAGAAGGGTTTCCAGGAACCCCAGTACCACAAAAAATAAAAAAAGATGTGATGTTTAAATAAAACCTGCCTTCTTGCCTTTAGGGTCAATTTGTTTAGTCTTCAAATATACCATGCAGTGCCCACTGTTGAGCCTTCTTATTTTAAATAAAAATGAACACACAAGTTGTGCTGACAACCCACCTCTTACAGTTGTGCAATCTTGCTTTTCCAACAGTCCACCCATGTCCTTCGTCAGCAATCACATTTGGATTAGTAGATAGTTAGCAGATGTTGACTTTATACACATTTTCCTTGAAGCTTTGTCCAGCAATGACTTTAGATCTCAACAATGATTTATATAAGGATAAGCTACCATATCAGTTGTGAGGTTTTTAATCTCTACCAGACTCATTAAATACTAAAAACTCTTGTCAAAAGCAGTATGAACAGCCAGGCATGGTGGTGCATGCCTGTAATCTAAGAACTTGGGAGGCTGAGACAGAATATTGTAGGTTTGTAGCCAGTCTCGGCAATATAACAAGACTCTCAGCAAACTAGTGAGACTCTACTTAAAACAAAAAAAAAAGTTTTTTTAATGGGAAGATTTCAGGGTATATCTGAGAAGTAAAATACAACTGGGTTCAATCTTTATATTCACAAGAATAAAAGTAAAAACTAATGTGAGCAAATAGTAAACATTTGACATGATAAGGCATGAATTTTTTTTCAGTAATACACACATTAGCCATGCTTACCTGATTTAATTTATTTTTAATTTTTAATTTTAAATGTAAGTCAAGTAAGCAACAAAAACTATAATGAAGCCATGGGCCTATGACCACAGAAATCTTCAGCTCTTCACAGGTCTCTTTCTCCTAACTATTACAACAAATTATTGCTCTAAAAGTATGTCTGTGGCAGTTATTCCTTACAATGGAGACATTTCATTATATACCATTTTCCTTGTGTTGGGGGTAGATAGTGGGGTCACTTTTCTCAATCCCAGGCACCAGACTCTTCCCTTCCTCCAAATTACTCTGACAATAAAGGTTTTACAGACGGTATATATCATGTATACATATACATATATTTACTATATATAACTTAGTCTATCAAATAATTGAAGCATATATGCATTCACTTTGCTGTTTGGTATGTATTCTCTTACTAATTACACGGTCTCTAGATATAAGAACAGTAATTTTGTTTTTCTTTCTTTATAAACTATAGATGTTACAAAGGTTTTGTCACTTTTTCCACTAATGTCTCTGTTATGCTAAGAATTGACATATTAGCATGGCGTGGTGGTGCACGCTTGTAATCCCAGCGTTCAGGAGGCTGAGACAGAAGGATTGCGGTTTGAGGACAACCTCAGCTACTTAGTGAGGCCCTTTGCAACTCAGTGAGACTCTGTTTCAAAATAAAGAATAAAAAATAGGGCTGGGGGTATAGCTCGGAGGTACAATGCCCCTGGGTTTCATCCCCAGTACCGCAAAAAAAAAAAAAAAAATTGACATCTTACCAATATTGAATCTCCTAATCTATGAATATATCTTCTCTCTCCTTGTGGGCTTAGAAGTTTTTCTTTTTATTTTGTTTTAATTTTTTTGTTTTGGTGTTTGTTTGTTTTGTATTACTGGGGATTGAAGCCAAAGGCATTCAATACATACAAGCATTCATATACCTCTAATCTTATTTTATTTTTTGTTTTGAAATAAGGTGTTCCTAGGTTGCTGACAGTCATGCTATATTTCTGAGGCTGTCCTCTAACTTGTGATCTTCTTGTCGCCGCCTCCCAAGTACTGGGTTTACAGGTGTGTACCACTATACCTGGCTACTTTTAAAGCCTTTACTTTTAAAGTACAGTGTTTGTAAGTTTAAGTCTCTTTTGTTGACTCCATTTTATATATTTTGCCTTTTAAATGAAGTTCTTAAACCATTTATATTTAATAGTATGACTAGTCTTATTAGGTTTAAATCTACCATCTTGTTATTTATTTATATTTACTGTCTTCATTTTGCTGAAATATTTCTTAAAAGGAGGAGATATAGCTGATCGCCTTTGTTAATTCAGTTTTATATTTTCTGCCTTTTAAAGTTTTATATGTTCCTGCCTTCTATCATATGAATCTAGTAGTTTTAGTATTCCATTTTCTCTTCTATTGGCTATTGTTTCCTTTTTTAGCTATACTAAAGCTTATAACGGTTGTTATAAGACAAGCAATGTGAAATGTTTCTGTGAAAACCTGCATAGTAAATATTTTATGCTCTGTAGGCCAGAAATGATCTCAGTTCTTTTTATGAAGATCTAGATTCACATCTGGAAGCATTTCTCTTCAGTCTAATGAACTTCTGGTAGCATTTGTTATCTCTCGTTTATGCTGGCTACTAATCCTCTCAGTTTTTTCTTTTCATAAATCTCAAAATATATTTATTTCTTCTTCATTGTTTTAGGGCATTTTCCTAGACAAAGTGGTCTAAGTTGATAGGTTTTGTTGTTTTTCTTCCAAAAAAAAGCAGGTGTCCATTGGGATCTCTTCTCTTTGCTTGTCTTTTCCTATAGCAGCTGAGCCATCCTCACTCTTGGCAGGATCCACAAATCAGAGAAGTGCCATTTGCATCTGAGCCGTCTATGGCATTGCTGCTCCTCCGTGTGGCAAGACCTCTACTTATCAGGCATCCATGCATCTTTTACTTATGAAGATAAAAACACATGGCTGTTTGGGTTTTGTAAACAACAAACAAATATCTAAAGAGAGCAACTCACTGTAAAGGAATAATCAAAACACGCATCAGTTCAGCAGCCAGTATTACCTTTTGTGTCTTTAAAATCAACTCTCTTTGTGTTCCCTAGTTTGGGCATATTAGCGGAAACATATGTACCTTCTCCTTCTGTGCTTGGCTGTTCTCACTTAACATAATGCTCTCCAGGACTTCCCATCTTCTTGCAAAAGGTATGATTTTGTTCTTCTTTATGGCTGAGTAGAATTCCATTGTGGTACTCCAGATAATGGAGGGGAAATACCAGCAAAGCTTGAATGGAAAGATAGAGAAGGAGGAAGGCTGAACTTGATTAATGAGGGTCCACATCTGAATATATGTAAAATTACGAATATGGCATGGTTACCAGGGACAATCATTGTTTTATTGCTGGGAGGGGGGAAGGGAAAACAGGGGCGGGAGGGGGGAGAGGGCATCAAGTATAGTTTAAATGTATAGTATTTATGTTCAATAAAAAATTAAAAATTAAAATCAACTCTCTTTCCTTCTTTCCCCTGCAGTGCTAAGGATAGAACCCAGGGCCCTGTGCATGCTAGGCAAACACTGCTACTTAGCCACATCACAAGACCCTAAAACAAAAATTTTAAATATTCTATAACTATTTGTCATCCTTAGTTCTTTCACTCTGAGTAGGAGTAGTTTTTTAAATACCAAAATTGAATGATTATTTGATAGGGAGACATTAAAAAGAAACACTTTTCCTTCATTTTTAATTACAATGAACTTTTCATAAAAGAAACATTACTGAGTAATAAGAATAAATATATTTTCCTACGTAAATATTGTGACATGAAATGACCTCTTTTCTTTCTTTTGCCAAAAAAAGTTAATGGTGAAACATCTAAGCCACAAAAGTGGAACAGTCATGCATCTTTATTTTATCAATCCAGATAATAGTTACCACCAGCAGAATATAATTAAAATCATTCTACTTTTGAAATAAAATATGTATGACTTTTCACTATAGTCACCTGACTGCATGTTAGGGACCTAGAACTTATTTGGTTTTTTCACGCCCAAAGACCAGTTGTGCCAAGGAACTGGGGAGGGTTACAGAAAGGCCAAAGAAAGTGCCTATAGGTGGTGTGGGAGACATAGGGTTTATTGAGGGAATCCTACGAGAGATCAATTAGAGCTCTAAGAAGTGTTCAGTGATGAGCAGCTGACAGATAGCACCTCAGTCCTCCACAGAGCCTTGCCAAGCAGTGCCTCTGATGCTCCCAGATTATTGTCCAGGGGTGTCCAGCTTGACAAGTGGCAGGTATGCTTTCCACGGGGCCCTCAGCTGCACACCAGTCACCACGGAGACAGGGATTTTACAGGTCAGGCTGCACAAAGTGGTGGTATCCGCAGCAGCAGCATGCTGTTTGCTGACGTGACCGGCATCCCTGACCTGGCATGCTTGCAAGGAGTGTTCCACAGGTAATGCCAACTGGCCCTGCTTTTTAACATGCATAAGACAAAGCCAGTGTCCTTTGAGATAATATGTACCTGGACATTACAACCCAGGATTCTTTTCATTGTTCCCTTCTGTTGGCTAGGTTTTGGAAACAAGAGAGGGAACATTCAGAGACTTGGTGTTTTTCTGTCCCCTTTTCTTTGTAGATGATATAGTCTGATAATTTAAAGTTTGGCAAATGACCAGTACTCTGCAGTGTGCCGTTGCTTCAGTATTTGATAAATTACATGAAATGTTTAACACTTTATTATTTAAAGTAGGCTTTGTGTTCAATTATTTTGCCCAACTCCAGGCCAGAGTAAGTGTATCGAGCATGTTTAAAGTAAAATAAAGTAAGCTATCACATTCAGTAGGTAAGGTTTATTAAATATATTTTACTTAATATGAGTCTATTAGGATATAACACTATCATATATTGAGTAGCATCTATATTTAACAAAGGGCTGTGTCTAAAATACATTTTTAAACCCCTCATAAATCAATAGTGAGAAAACAACACAATTAAAATAGACAAAAAATTTAAATAAAGAAGAGATGTAGGTATTATATAAAGACTAAAAATCACTGAATTTGTTATAGAAAATGCAGACTAAAATCACAAAAATATGGCATTACACATCTGTTTGAATTGCAAAATTTTTCATCTAGCAAGCAAGTATGTACTTAGAGAACAACTCAAAATTCCACATATTGCTCATTGGAATGAAAATTGGTGCAGCCACTTTGGAAAACAAGTTGCAATTTTTCATAAGTTCAAATACACAATTGTCACACTAATCACAATATCATCCTTACTATTTAACTAAAGCAAATGAAAATGTATGTTCAAAAATGGGCTGATACACAATTCTTCATATCGTTATTTATCATAACTAAATATAGAAACCAAAAATGTGAATGGGGAACAGGTAAACTATGTAATAAAATGCTAGTTAGCACTAAGACAATGAATGAACTACTGATACATGCAACATTGATGAATCTCCAAATCTTTTATATTAATAAAGAAAGCTGAGTCAAAAACTATATACTACATTACTTCATTTATATGATATTTATAAAAAGGTATAGCTAGAAAGATAGAAATTGGATAATTGGTTGCCAAGAACTGGAGATAAGAATACCATATTTTCCACAAAGGGCATAATTCTGGGGATGATGGAAATTCCTATGTCTTGTCTGCGGTGATGATGCATAAGTATATATGTGTGTGTGTGTGTGTGTGTGTGTGTGTGCGTGTGTGTGTGTGTGTGTGTGTGTGTGTGTGTGTATTTGTCTACATTCATGAAACTCCACAACTAAACTATATAATAAATATGCCTTTAAAAAAAAGATAACTTTGGAGGGGAGTTAGGGAAGATGGCAACCTAGTAAAGCAGCGTCTACGAGTACTGCTGACACTCGATCTCCATAGCTTCAAAAATAACGCCTTACATAACTAGAAAATGCTACCAATAGAGAAATAAAAGCTATACATACAAGGGACAGAGAAAAGGAAGACAAGAAGAACAACCAGAGAGTGGAAAAGAAAACTGCCTGCCTTGCTACAGCAGCCAGCAAGCTAGCAACATCTTGCCTCACAGATTCAGATTCCAGGAAACAAAAAGGAATACAAGGAGCTGAAGTGACCAGTTGCAGTCTATTCGGTTGTAATTCAGCAGTTCTTTAAGTGCAAAGACCAGCTAAAATTTTCAGTGGTCAAGCCCATCATGCCCTCCAGAGATTCAGAACAGAGCTCAAAACCAGAAAAGAAATACACCAGCCTCACAGCCAAGGGCGTGGCATTGGCACCATATTGCCAAAAGCAGCAGCAAGTTCACCATGCCCACAAGAGCTACAGCCCAGCGCAAACAACAATCATAAGTGAAATTGTGACCCCTAAAGGAGAAATCCAAGCACTGCACCCCCAGGGACTCACGCAGCTTTGACAAACTCCCTGGGTCTGAGATCTTGAAGTTCAACCCAGTGAAGGAGTAGGTGTGGCAGAAATTACTTCTCCCTAGTCACAGTTCCCCGAAGGAAAATACCCAGTACAACAACCTCAGGGTCTTGCGCAGCCACAACCAACTCCCTGGGTCTGAGACTTTGTGCAGTACAACCCAGGGAAGGACTGGTGGTGGATGAAATTACCACACCCTCCAGAGATCCAGAGCACAATAACAATAAGTGAAGTCGTGGTGATCCAGAGAAGAACTCAGAGAAGGTAGGAGTGAGATATGCTGTTGTTCATATCAGAAATTCAGACAGACCCAGGCTCTGATCAGTGGAAAGTGTGGGGGGAGTCTTATGTTTAACACTAAACCCAATAAGTAGGATCTCCAGGAACACCAGATACATCCCAATTGTAGCAAACAGGAAGAAGCTAGACTAGACCATCCCTAGCTCTGGAGAACTGAGACTCCTACATTGACTTTGGTCTCAGAGGCATACGCTACCAACAGAGGCAGAAAGAGACCTAGACTCCAAATATGTTGGAAGTGTGGAGGGTGACCTTCATTCAATATTAAATCAAACCCCATGATATCAACCATCTACATAGACTGAGAAGACTCAGAGAACCAGATTCACGGAGGGAAAAGTGCCTGTGGCACTTGGTATCTACACAGAGAGACTACAGATGACTCATTTATTTGTAGAGTCGCATTATTTTGTTTTGGGGATTGTTTGGATTTTTTTCATTCTTTTTTGTGTGTGACAGTGTATTCCTGACTATAATTTTTTCTTTTTTCTTGGGGAGAGGGGGGTTGTGGTGTGTGTGTGTGTGTGTGTGTTTTAGTTTTGTTTTTGGTTTGGTTTTGTCCTTGTTTTGTTTTTTTGACTCTCTTCTCAAATCCTCTCCCAAGCTTCTTCTTTATACATACCTACTCTCTTGTCTCTATGCCTTTTCTAACTTTTCTCTTCATTTTATCACTCCCTTGTCTTATATTAAATCCACTTCATAACACTATACCAGAAAAGCTACGTTGGTTACTAGAATAATACTACATTTGTACTATCTCTAATCTCTAGTATATACTAACCTTACCAAACTCATATATTCATATGATTTGACCCTATCTGAGACCTTACCCTATTCTTCGATTTACTCATTCACTTCCCTCCATACTAAACCTTCACTGTTGAATACAATATAACTTGCCCTTAAATATGCCAGCAGACACCTAGAGACTGAGAGAAATCTACCAAAAGCAACAGGTACAAACTTCTGAAATCATGGGAAGAAGGAAAAACAATGGAACAATAAGGTCTCATAACCCCACAATAACAGAACCTGATAACACAGAAATGCAAAGCTATCCAGACGATCAAATCAGAAATGTAACTGTAAAAATAAAATAGGACTTTAGAAAAGAATTTAGAGAGAGTCTGAAAGAAATAAAGAATTTACTCATTGAAGTAAAGGCATCAATTCAAACTATAAACAATCAATTAGACCACATGGAGAATAGAATCTCGCTCCTAGAAGATGATCACACCAAAAATGAACGCATAGTTTATAACTTAGAAAAAGCAATTCAACAACAGGAACTGGATATTGAAGAAATATGGGCGCATCTTAAGAGACCCAACCTAAGAATAGTCAGAAGAGAAGAGGGAAAATAAAATGAAACCAAAGGGATCAACAATCTCTTCAAAGAAGTAATAGCAGAAAATTTCCCAAACATAGAGGAAGAGGTCAATACACAGGTTCAGGAAACTTATAGAACTCCATTTAGACAAGATCAGAGAAAAGGTCCCCAATGCCACATAATAGTCAAAGTGACCAATGTAGAAGCCAAGGAAAGAATCTTAAAGGCAACAAAAACAAAAGGCTAATTGACATTCAGAGGCAAACCAATTAGAATCACTCCAGATTTCCCAAACCGAGTCATGAAAGCCAGAAGGGCCTGGAGTAACATATTCCAAACTCTGAAAGAAGCAACTTGCAGGCAAAAATGTCCTATCCCGCAAAACTATCTTTCAAATTGGATGGGGAAATAAGAAGCTTCCATGACAAACATAAGCTGAAGTAATTTATGTCTTCAAAACCAGAACTAGAGAAAATACTCAAAGAGATTAACTACAAAGAAGAAATAAGTAATACACACCAGAACCAGAGAAACAAGAATTTTCATTCAGAAGACAACTAAATAAAAAAGAACAAACATTTTAAACTGAAATAAAATCTTAACAAGTTAGGAATTAAAAATCATCACTCAATAATCACACTGAATGTAAATGGCCTCAACTCCCAATAGAAAGACATGAAGTAGCAAAATGAATTGAAAAACAGAAGCCATCTATCTGCTGCTTGCAAGAAACACACCTTATAAGTAAGATAGTAACAAACTTAAGGTAAAGGGCTGGAGCAAGGTAATCCATGCCAAAGGAACTTGAAGGCAAGCAGGAATGGCAACTATGATATCAGACAAGTTAGACTTCCAGCCCAAGTTTATTATAAGAGACAAAGAAGGCCACTTTTACTGGCAAAAGGAACAATCTAGGAAGAGGAAATAACAATAATCAACATCTATGCCCCAAACATAGGGGCAGCTACTTTTATAAAACAAACTCTCTGTGACATTAAGTCACATATAAATTCCAATACAATAATACTGGGAGACTTCAACACTCCTCTCACACCATTAGAATGATCTTCTAGACAAAAGGTCAGTAAAGATGCTTCAGACCTAAAGAACACCATTAATCAAATGTACCTGTTGGACATATATAGAATATTTCATCCAACTACAGTAGAGTTCACATTTTTCTCAGCCGCTCATGAAACCATCTCCAAAATAAATCACATCCTGGGCCACAAAGTGAGCACTAGCAAATTCAAAAAATTTGACATACATCCCTGTGTCTTTTCAGACCACAGTGTAATGAAACTAGAAATCAACTATAAGAAGACCCAGAAACCACATAAACATGTGGAGCCTGAACACCACACTGCTGAATGAAGAATGGGTCCTAGAAGAAATGATATGTGAAATCAAGAAATTTCTCAAAACAAATGAAAATAGAGATATAACATATCAAAACCTTTGGGACACTTTGAAGGCAATGTTAAGAAGAAACTTTAGAGCACTGAGTGCTCACATAAGAAAAACAGAAAATTATCAAATAAATAACCTAATGACATACCTCAAGGCCCTTGAAAAACAGGAACAATCTAATCCCAAAGCCAGCAGAAGGCAGGAAATTATTAAAATCAGAGCAGAAATTAATGAAGTAGAGAATTTAAAAAATACAGAAAATCAACAAAACCAAAAGCTGGTTTTTTGAAAAAATTAACAAAATAGATAAACCACTAGCCAACCTAAATAAAACAAAGAGAGAATCAACCCAAATAATGAAGATAAGAAATGAAAAAGGAGATATTACTACTGACAGTGTACAAATCTAAAGAATTATCAGAAATTACTTTGACAAACTATACTCCAACAAAATAGAAACTCTGTAGGAAATTGACAACTTTCTAGATAAACACTATCTTCCCAAACTGAGCCAAGAAGATATAAAAATTTTAAACCAACCAATAACAATCAAAGAGATTGAAACAGCAATAAAGAGCCTACTATCAAAGAAAAGCCCAGGACCAGATGGTTTCCCAAGTGAATTCTATAAAACCTTTATATAAAAGCTAATAGCAATACTCTTCAATCTATTTTGTGAAATAGAAAAAAATGAAACTCTCCCAAATACATTCTATGAAGCCAACATCACATTAATACCAAAACCAAATAAAGACAGTTCAAGAAAGAAAACTACAGGACTATATCTTTGATGAATTTGGATACAAAACTGCTAAGCAAATTACTAGCAACATGCATTCAAAACCACATCAAGAAAATCATACATCATGACCAGGTACGGTTAATCCCAGGGATGCAAGGCTGGTTCAACATACAAAAATCAATCCATGTAATTGGGTAATGTGTGCTTGTGTCTCCACCATCTTTTATCCCATTAAGATGTACAATTACAATGCACCAATAAAAAGTAAAAAATAAAAATAAATAAATAAATAATGTGTTCATAGTATGTAAATCAAAAGTTCACTGGCATTTAATCCATTGGAATAATAACTTTTAGCAGTACAAGTTTGTGTGTCAAAGAAGTCACAATGACCTTGTTTATTTGCTCCACAAAAATTTTTAATACAACTAAACCTGGGCTAATAAGTTTCTTTGGTTGAGATGTTTGATTTATTTCTTTCTGAGTTCCTTCTGTACTGGTGATTCATTATCCTACATCAAAAATAACAGCCTGCTATATACCTTGTTGACCAAAAGCACTATTAAATAAAGAACTTTAAGTGGAACACACACTATTATTTAAGACTTTCTTTCCAGTAACCATGACAATGTGATCTAATCATAGCTGCTGACTTTCAAGAAGTTCTAACAATCTTTCCAGAAGAAAAGACACTTTGATTGTTATTTCCTAATCCTATATTTGACTATTCACATAACTGGTAAGTGATGGTAGAAATACTAGAATCCTATCACCAATTTTATAATTATCACAGTACATTTTTCAATAGCAGTGATAATATTTTTGGTAAAAATATTTTGATATCCTTTTTTCCCTGGCAGAAAATAAACTGGGGTCATGGGAAAAAAATCTGATTTTAAATTATGCAAACAAACTTGGAGATGCTGCAGAAGGAGCTCTGACAGTAACAGGTATGTTGTAATTTTATTAAATTTTCTGCCCTCATAAAAACCAGTCAAAGTGCTCTTAGGCATTAAGGTAAAAATATAAGGGGTTATTGTATAAAATCATAACTCATACTAATGGTAATTATCTTCTGAATACTAACTTTGTTTTATACAAAAACTTTTCATGAGATTTTCTATTCTGTAATGTCATGAATGAAGTGAAAGTTGAATTTTATAATAAGCAGGCATTCTATGCATTTTTAAATACCTGTGTCATTAAGTGGAACTAACTTCAAAGAAATGATTAAAAATGCCATTCACTACCTAATATTTCTCATTCCAAAGCAGCCCCAATCATCCCCATCCACCCTTCTATCTCAGAGATACCTACTAGGCTGACAGAGTCAGCAGCCCCTGGTTGCTGTGTGAGGGAGACCTCATTACTGCCTCCTCACCAGTTCCCTCAGCACCTCCCCCAGGTTCTCACAGATCAAATCCAATCATGGCTGAAGTTCCCACAAAGAGACAACAGAAAATTCTAGCCAGCAGCATATAATCACAACCTCAGAGAACCAGGTGGACTCCAGGGCCACTCTCCAGAGACACTCAGGAATGGGGATTGGCATGTAGGAGTTGATTGTCTGCCTGGTGATTGGCAGGCAGAAGAGTCCCTATGCCCTTCTGGTCCCATTTGATGTTCCCAGGGGCAGATCAGATGCATATGTAATATGTGAGCTGGCCCCAAGAGGGAAGGAAGAGGAGAAACAATAAAGTTGTTCCAATAAAGTTGTCATCAAATGTTTCACTTGAGGGTTTGACTTGTCTGGCCACTAACCAATCTGAATGTAATACTGAACAGGGTGCTAAGAAGTCTGTTAATATTCCAGGTATTATATTTTTGTTATTGAGGAACTAGAGGGTAGGTTCAGTGTCCTAAGAAAAGGACCACAATGGCTATATTGGTCAAGGACAGTTTCTACTTACCAATAATACTGTAACAAGTGGTTCAAAAATCATCAGCTCTGTCTAAAACACAGTAAGCATTCAAAAACAATAGATATAATCATAACATGAACCACAATTATGGGTATTTTTCTGCATTATCTTTTTTAATGGCAGGCTAAGTAATCACTGTCATCTCTTAATGAATTAGAAAATTACAGCTAGTGAGGTTCAATAATTGACTCAAAATCACAACATAAAATACATCCATTCCTTTTGGTTCATTTTACACATATATTTCCCCCTCTGGCATGGAGGTAATGGATTAAACTTGTGGTAAACTACTAATATGAAAGGGTAGACAAGCCGGGCATGGTGGCACACACTTGTAATCCCCACACTTGGGAGGCAGAGACAGGAGGATCGCACAGGTTCAAAGCCAGCCGCACTGGATTAAAAGACCCTGTTTCCAAAGAAAAATATAAAAATAGGTCTGGTAGCGTAGACCCGGAGGTAGAAGGGTTTCCAGGAACCCCAGTACCACAAGAAAGAAAGAAAGAAAGAAAGAAAGAAAGAAAGAAAGAAAGAAAGAAAGAAAGAAAGAAAGAAAGAAAGAAAGAAAGAAAGAAAGAAGGAAGGAAGGAAAGAAAGAAAGAAAGAAGGAAAGAAAGGGTAGACAAAAGAAATAAAATTAAAAACAAAAAATGTATTTGCGATATACGCACATCTAAGCTAGATTAAGGAAGTAGAAATCAACTAAAAATAGAGGAATAAAGTCAGATCTGGCAAGGTTCAACATGCAGAGAAAATTAAATCAATTTATGACTTACAAAAGATATATTAAATTTTCTTAACCTCCTTGGAGTTTATACAGCCAAAAGTTAAAAAACAACGTGAGGAATGCTGGTTAAAAATCAGTGCTATAGTAATTTTTTTTTTCAGTACAGGGGATGGAACCCAGAGGCATTCTACCTCTGAGCTGCACTCTCAGCCCTATTTTTATTCTTTATTTTGAAACAGGGTCTCACTGAATTGCAAAAGGCCTCATTAAGTAGCTGAGGCTGGTCAAAAACCACAATCCTCCTGTCTCAGGCTCCCAAATGCTGAGATTACACGAGGGTACCACCACACCCAGCTATAGAAATTTTTAACAAATGCTTCCTTTTACTTTCAAGTGCCCTAATTTGGACAATAAAATCACTAAACTTAAAGTTGGTGATGTGTATTTTCATGGAAAACTGATGCCCTTGTTCTAAATATTAACTATAATAGTAATAATAATAATAATAATAATAATAATAATTTCTGATAATTAGTGGGAATGACCATTAGTACAAATAGAGAGTTACTGCAAAACTTTTGCAATGTTTGAGAAATGAATAAATAAATCCCTCTAAACCATGAAAGAACACAATTGACATGATCAGTTTGGTCCTCAAGTTGCACCCTGCCTTACTCTGATGATAAAGGAGGTCATTGGTACACTTCCCATCCTCTCTTCATGAGAACATAAAAAATTAGGAGATGAGAAGTCTCCTAAGAGGTATGAGACAAAATAATTATAAAGAGAACATGTGTGATGAAAGATGGTCCAATAAGAAGGCAGAAACTTCCTTAGTACAATAAAAAATGTTAGAAAATGGGGTCAATACTATATTAATAAAAAAATATGATTTTATCAGATGAGTATGAAACTGTTTTGTCTTTGGAAGAAAGTTAATTTTTACTTATTTTCATTTGGGAGCTGGAGATTGAACCCATGGGCATCCTACCTTCAAGCCACACGCCCAGTGTGTGTGTGGCACTGGGGCTGGAACCCAGGGGCTTTTCTACCTCCAGGCCATACTCCCAGACCTATTTTATACTTTATTTGGAAACAGAGTCTCACTAAGTTGCTGAGAGCCTCACTCAGTAGCCGAGGCTGGCTTCAAACCTGTGTGATCCTCCTGTCTCAGCCTCCCAAGCGCAGGGATTACAAGCATGCGCCACTACGCCCGGCAGGATTTACTTTTATATTTTGAAACAGGACCTCACTAAGTTGCTGAGGGGCTCACTAAGTTTCTGAGGCTGGCCTTAGACCTGTGATCATCCTATCTCAGCTTCCCAAACACTAAAATTACAGATATTTACCACAGTGGCCAACTGAAAATTCTTTATAGAGAAAACAATTGCTATGTCATTACCACACAACATCTATGACTGCTTCCTCAAAGCCCTTCATTTATTCACATAGAAAGTAATATCTTCTTTGTCATGCATCATATCTATATCCAAAGAACCCTGGGCTACCATTACAGAATTAAAGGGCTCTCATACCCTCTTGCTGCCCAGGTCAAGGAGAAACAAATGATTCAAGTTTAACCAATCTCGCTCTCTCTCTCTCTCTCTCTCTCTCTCTCTCTCTCTCTCTCTCTCTCTCTCTCTCTCTCTCTCTTCCCTCTCTATGGTACTCTGAGGAGTGACTCAGAGATGAAAATAAAAAATATGGTTAGAATCCATTTATTCACTGGGAGTACCAAGGTCAGACAATCTAAAAGTTTCCACCAAAGAGATGGCCAAGAGCTTCCTGTTTCTAGGTCCTCCAAGCCTGCTTGGTATCACTCACTTAAAACCAGTGAAGCCACATATACTCAGGTTGGTAAGCTGTGTAGTTCCTAATCAAGAATAGACTTAGATTCTTCGACTTCATGATGAAAAGCACACTACATTCACAATCAGTGAAGCCCTGGACAAAATTTAAATCTCACACATTATTTCTATGCCAAACATGGGAATTTTCAGGGCACAAGAAAGGAAGATGGCCAGAACTCCCCTATCTTATGTGAATGGGTATTCTAAGGAATGAAAATTGTACTTATAAGGCACAGTAGGAGAAGGAGAGAAGGTTGGGGAGCAATTTTGGAGGGCGAAGGTGCACTAAAATCCCAGGGCTCTTGTATTTGATGGCTCCCACAGCCTGCCAGAACAGTAGGGGTTCTCTCCCTTTCATAAGACAGGCAAGAATAGTCATACCTAAGCAAACATATCCTTCTTCTTTGGAATTATTTGTAAGAATTATTTACGTAAGAATTATTTATTTGGGTAGGTAATTTAGTAAAAATTTGTCTCTCTTGGGGCTTCTGGAACTTCTCAAAAGCTAAGAAGGTGTGGGTCAGGGGTTGAGGTTAGGGCTCATAGCAGGTAGCTGGCAGCATGGAACAGACATCAGGTCTAGGTTTCCTAAAAGTGGGGCCAAAGGAAACTATAGGTTTGCTTCTTCTCCTGCCAACAAAATAGAAACTCAGGAAGGGATTGAGACAGGTACATTTCTCTTGTGGTCCCTAGCACCAACATGGCATTGTCATGAAATTAGGAAAAGTGGATGATGTAACAAATACACCATCTACAGATCACAGTTAAGTGACTCCCTCTGAGACCACGTATCTGAACACCAAACTCTCAGACCACTGCGCCATGTAGGACTCTGCTTCCTATTTTTATTTATGGAGAGATGTATCCTTCTTACTATTTTTGCAAATCTCTAAACTATCTTGTTTTTATTCTTCATATGGTGCTATATTTGAAAATATAGATAGAAACATAGTGTTAATGATTCAATTTCCTGTGACACTGGATCTTCCCTATTATTACTTCTGGGACCATTTGATTCCCTCCATTTTCTTATCACCAGCTGCTTATCTTGGCTTACTTATTATTACATACAGTGTTTTCCTAAGGTAAATATGCCTATGAGGCAGGTCTTTCAATGTGTTTATTTTTTCCTTGTCATGTAGTAATTCTATTTGGTGGAAGGATGCAAGGATGTTCACTTGCACTTAAGAGAAATGTTCTTTTCTTGGGCTACAGACTGTTTTATGAGCTTTGATCTGATTTTCTCAACTGACTCATTTGTGAGCAGAATGAAATTTAGCCAAGTTTTGTGTTAAGGTGCATCAAGAGATCTTGGATTTTTCTGTTTGCAGACAAGTTCACATCTAAGTTCAGGTGCTAGAAGATATAATGTAACTTGAAATGCACAGTGCATTCCCAGTAGAATAGAAATTCTTAGGAAAAAATTTCTTTTATTCTAAGCACGTGGCTTCCATATACCCAGAAAAGTTTCATATAATAAAAAGCCTCTCATTGGTATGTGGCAAATGCTCATGATTTATGACTATTATGCCTACTTTAGAACTACATTATAAGTTACTTTGAGATTGCTTATCATTAATTCTCTTCTGCCTCCCAAAGGTCAATCAAGTACTGCCAATTCTGTTTTAAGATGAAAGTAGGTGACCATCCTTGATATTTATTTAGAAAATTAGAAACTCCATGTGTACATTGGAAACACTTGGAAAGCCTTATAAAATATCAACAGCTGGGTGTGGTGCCACATGCCTGTAATTCCAGTACGTAGGAGGCTGAGGACAGAAGGATCACAGGTTTGCAACCAGCCTCAGTAACTTAGCAAGGCCCTCAGCAACTTAGTGAGAACTTGTTTCAATATAAAAAAGCTGAGGGTGTATCTTAGAAGTAGAACACGCCTGGGTTTAATTCATAGAACTACAAAAAAGAAGATAAAAAGACAAAGCCTCAAAGTATATCAGAAATATCAATATCAAAACATTTTATTCTCCCCATGTGAATGAAAAGAAGAGCTAAAATTGAGAACCACTAACCTTAGGCAGCTCCTAACTTGGGGCAGCTTCCCTAATTTTACCATGGAAGAGAGGAGCTCTGTAGAACAGTAGTTCTCAAAATGTGGTCTCCAAACCAGTAGTATCAACATGATGCTACTGGCCCTCTACACCAGACACATAAGAGCCAATAGTCTATTTTAACAACCCTATAGTTGACTAATATGCCCACAATGGTTTGACAGTCACTTTTTTTTTTTTTTTTTTTTTTTGCAATACTAGGGATGGAACCTAGGGGCATTCTACCTCCAGGTGATACTCCAAGACCTATTTTTTATTCTTTATTTTGAAACCAGGTCTCACTGAGTTGCAAAGGGCCTCACTAAGTATCTGAGGCTGTCCTCAAACCATGATCCTACGGTCTCAACCTCCCAAATGCTGGGATGACAAGCGTGCGCCACCACGCCTGCTTGACAGTCACTCATTTATGAAACTTTTTTTTCAGACTTTGGAAATCCCATGGCATATTATGAGAAGCAGAATTTTATAGTGGGGCCACTTCAGATGTGGAGCTGAGGCTGAAGGAATAAGCAATGTTATTTCTTAACCCTCTACTGCCAGTAGTCCAGAAAAACTATTGGAACTGTACAGCTGCTCAATCTTAATATAATTCGTTGGTGCCACAGTGAGATTTCCCTCCCATCCCATTGAATTTTTGTTTGTTTGTTTTGTTTTTGTTTTGCAGGTCTAGAAATGGAACCCAGGGGCATTCAACCTCCAAGCTACACCCCCTGCCCTGCCCCTATTTTTTTATTCTTTATTTTGAAATAGGGTCTCACTAAGTTGCAGAGGGCCTCACTAAATATCTGAGGCTGTCAAAGAACCATGATCCTCAGGTCCCAGCCTCCCGAATGCTGGGATTACAAGCGTGTGCCACTACACCCGGCTCCCATTGAGGTATTTTAATGGAAAAACATAATATTACATTAAACCAGGAGTTTGGGTTCTCAAACTCAAATATTCTTTTTCCTAGAGTTCTTTAAAATAGCTTCTTGACATAGAGTTGAATAGGAACAAATAGCTTGATGTGGAATAGTTCTCTTTCTAAAAGTTTGAAACTGAAGACTGGCAGTCCAGACATGACTTGATAGTTGGAAACTCAATAAAATATCACTGGGGAAAGCTTAATACAAATCAATCATTCTTGTGTTTAAAGGTGGGGAGGAAGCTGTGAGATGCTTTTTTTTTAAATTAATGCTTTATTTGTTTCTTTGATTGTTGTTCTTCTTTTCCTCCTTAATCTCCTTTCCTCCAGGGAATTACATAAGGGCTGAAAAGGGTTTTACAGGGTCAGGAGTGGGAGGAAGGATAATGGACGGTCTCCTCAATTTCTTTTAAGTGGCAACCACTGAAAAAAATAACTCTAAAAATATAACTTCCTGAAACATTTTTGAACTAAGGAAAAGTTAGTAAAAAACTACAAAATAACCACAATGCACATGGTTCCCATTTTTTTCATTTGCCTTTTAAATTTTTTATTGGTGCACTATAGTCAGACATCTTAATGGGATACAAGATGGTGGAGATGTACATGCACACATCACCCAATTACACCTTACCCAATTCCTGCCCCATTCCTTCCCTCCCCCTCCTCCTGCTTGGCTTAGTGATTGACTTTGATATGTTTGTTAAAGTATATCATGTGCATTAGAGGATTTCCTTTTTCCCCTCTATTTGCTTATTTGCTCTATATTTGCTCCTTATTTGCTCTATAGAACCTTCTTCTTCATTTAGAGTTCCTCCTATGACCCATTTCCCCCTAGCTTTTGTATATTAGGGAAAGCATCCAATTTCTTATTTTTTTGTGACTGACTAATCTCACTTAGCATAATGTCCTCCAGTTCCATTCATTTCCCTGTAAATGATGTAATTTTGTTCCTCTTTATGGCTGAGTAAAATTCCATTGTGTACATATCCCACAGTTTTGTAATCGATTCATCTGTTGACGGACATCTTGGCTGTTTCCAGAGTTTGGCAATGGTGAATTGTGCAGCTATGAACATAGATACACATGCAGTAGTTTGGTAGTTTGGTTTCCTTTCTTTTGGGTAGATACCCAGAAGTGGTATTGCTGGATCATATGGTAAGTTCATTCCCATTCTTCTGAGAATCCTCCATACTCTATTCCAAAGTGGCTGTACTAATTTGCAATTCCACCAACTATGTTTTAGAGTTCATACTTCTCCACATCCTTGCCATCATTTGTTGTTTGTGTTTTGAATAATTGCCATCCTAGTTGGAGTTAGGTGAAATCTCAGGGTAGTTTTGATTTGCATCTCTCTGATTGCCAGTGATGTTAAGCATTTTTATGCATTTATTGGCCATTTGAATTTCTTCCTTTATGAAGTATCTGTTTAGTTCACTTGCCCGTTTTTTGATTGGGTTATTTACTTTCTTAGTGTTGAGTTTCTTGAGTTCTCTGTATATTCTATATATTAGTCCTCTATCAGAGGAGTAGTTGGCAAAAATCTTCTCCCATTCTGTTGGCTCTCAGTTGAGGTTCTTGATAGTTTCCTTTGCTGTACAGTTTCAAGTTCTTCAGTTTCAAGCAATCCCACAAATTGATTTGCCTTTTAGTTTCTTGTGCCTTTGGGGTCTTGTTGAGAAAGTTTTTATCTGTGCTTATGTGTTGCAGTGTTGGACCTATGCTCTCTTCAAGGAGCCTCAACAAAAGAAATTGATCATTCAAAGGGTTTCCAGTTTAATGGATGCTTTTTTATATACATAAATTTTATATTGAATATGCAAACTGCCTTCCTCAAAATGATCTCAACAATCACTGAGGAGGCTGATACAGGAAGACCGCTGATTCTAGGACAGTCTTACCACCATAGCAAGACTCTCAGCAAGCTAGCAACTTCAGAACTAAATTAGCAATTTCAGAACTAAAAATAAAAAGGGCTAGGTGTGTAGCTTTGAGGGTCAATTCCCAGTACCACAAATAATAATAATAATCATAATATCAACATCTAATATATTCGGGACTAGGATTTGGGTGTTGAGATGAAACATAAAAAGGAATTTGAAAGAGAAAGAAAGAAAGATGGGGATGATTTAATTTAAATATAAACCTAAGGTAAGATTCCTGAAAAAAGCCAGCAAAACAATCACCTATGATAAAGCTTGTGACATACTTGTAAATGTCAATTGCTTTCTGCTATACTGCGACTAGAGAATCTTTCTGTAATTCTAATTTGTATTTAGGGAGAGAAAGCTAAGACCTTAATGGATGCCTCATCTCTTCTAGGTAAAATCACAATGTTGGAGACAGACGAGGACACTACTGTCCACTCAGATCATGAAGCCTTTTCTGGTTTCCTCAGGAAGCCATCCCTGGAAAAAGGACAAGATGGGACTTCTCTGAGCAAGGACCTCTTCTAGGGAAATTTATGCCAGAAAGGAAAATGAAGAAAACGGGCAAATCCATTGACTTGGCCCAGGGAGCTTTGTAGCTGGTCTTTGGCAAAACCACACTGAGAACTCAAACCACATTAACCCAAGCGATCTTCCATCTTATACCTCTAAATGTAATTTTGATCCAACTATATTAATTAATTAATTAATTAATATCTTAGAGATAAGAAAGTTGCATAAATACAATTGTCCATTTCTTTATGTTATCATGGTTCAAGGTGCATTACATGAAAAGCTGGCATCCTATGAAAAGCTAATAAGAATTTCTGATTAAAAAACTTAATGCTGAGGATATTATTTATAATATTATTTAAATATATTCAATTTATATTTATAAGTAAAAGCAGATGTGGGTATGAGTGTTAAATTTTTAACTATTATACAACTGTCTGCAATGGTTCTTTAGCTATACAACACTCTGCCTGCAGGAAGTGGTATGGCATAGCTCTAATACCCGATAACTGCACAACCTCAAGCAAGGCATTTGATCTGATGCAAAGTTCCAAAAATTCTTCATTTTTTTAGGTGCCTATGATTATCTTTGGCAAATATTGTACTTTTCAAACAAATCTTATAATGTGTAGTCATAATACTTTTTTATATTTCTATGAAAGTGCTTATATCTCAATGCAAGTGCATCCATCTCAGCATCTCCCATTGGGGTTCCCTTGATGCCTTATAATGTACAGAATTGTTCCTTATCTTGGGAAAATGTTGTCCTATTTCTAGCTTGGGAGTGAAGAAATAGAGAGAACTTGTTAAAGTTAACATACCTAAGCACCATAACTAATTTGGTAATGTAAGAAAGCATTAGCCCTGTGACATTTATATGCCTGCTCATACCCAGGAAACAGGACTCAGCCATCCTCACAGGGAAGTGAACATTGCTGGCACCACTAGGCAAAAACCGAAACATTAGGTTCTACTCTCCCCAGTAGTTTACACTGTGGCTTCTTGGATTCTCAGTTTCTACCTGCTGTTGTAGTCTCCTGCTGTTTCACCACTTTGTGACCCCCAGATATCGTCCCCTAAGACTCCGACCCTCAGGGGCTTAGAGAACGACACAGACACCTCTTCAGCTGAAATATGAATTCTTCTTTAATGGATCCTTAATATGTCTCAATAATATGTCTCTTCTTCCTTCTCAATGCGTACAGCAAGCACAATATATATCAGCATCATAATCCCTCCCTCTATTCCCTACCAACCCCAAGCTTCCCACAGCTAGGGCATGCACACTTCTAACTCTCTCATAGGCAGGCTGGTGGTAGCATGAGGCTTTGTGTCACTGATCATTCTGCAGGCACGTAGCATGGCACACTGAGCATGCTCAAGGAGACGTCCATCTTGTGAGTCTCATGACTTGGCTGCAAGCCTAGGCGCCATCTTGAATCCATGCTGGCAACAAGCCTGGGTCCAGCCGAGTGGGCCCCGACACCCAGAGCCTCTCTTTCTCCTCCTTAAGATGGAAGTAAGCTGGAGATGCCTGGGTATGATCACAGAAGAGGAGGCCAAGTCAGTACTAAAACTGCTGAGCCTGTCACTCCCTTGAGTCTCATGTGGGCTCAGATAGAAAATAGTTAAGCATAATGGTGACTTCAGGGAGGAGGAAACCGACGAGCAGGGGTTGCACTCTGAATGTAAATTTTTTTAAAGGGGGGTGTAAAATTCAAGAGTTTGAAAAGAAAAAAAGAAGTAAAGTACCTCTGAGGAACTTGACAAATAGAATTTCCACCAAAGGTAATACTATAAAGGAAAGTAATTTGCAGTCACTGTGGAATGGGGTACTTGGGCAAGATCTCAGCTCTAGAAGTAAAAATTTTAAAAGATGACATCTCTGTGGTATATGTAGTATTTTCCCCCTAAGAATTAAATTTAGCTTTGGAATAAAGTGTCTTATGTTTTGACAGGATGACTCAGGTAGACACTCAGGTGAACAAACATAAAGTAAGTATTCACCTAGTGGGTGTGGGAGTGAAGTCATTCATCACTGAGGGCAGATGATTTAGAAAGAAGTTATACCCAGAGTGGTGGCAGTGCAAATCTGTGATCCCAGTACTTGGGAGGCTGAGATAAGAGAATTTCAGGTTCCAGACCAACCTCAGCAATTTAGCAAGACTCTCAGTAATCTCAGCAAGACCCTGTTTCAAAATAAAAATAAAAAGGGATGTGGGTGTAGCTTGGAGGTAGAATGCCCTTGGATTCGATACCTGGTAACACACACACACACACACACACACACACACACACACACACTAGAATAGAATAGAGATGCACATTTTACTCACTCAATGGCTCCCACTGCATTATAAGTTCTATGCTGGCAAAGCCACAGCTGTCTATTTTACATACTATGGTATCCTCACCCATTCCGCACAGGGCCCCATGAACAGTCGGCCCTCACATATTGTGGGATGCGTACACATGTGAATAAAGACTGACTTCTCAGGGCTGTGGACACAACTCATAAAGTACTCACAGTACAAAATCACGAGCAGTGCTTATGTGAAATTGTTAGTTCCATCGTGAATGTTTTTCATGTATGTTAAATTGAGACAAATATTTTAAAGACATATAGTATAATAAGTATCTAGAAGGCTTGGTTTTAAATTATATGCATCTCTGACTGTTTCTCTCTTATATTAAATTTAAGGTTAATTATTACTACTTTTTGCGCACCTACTGAGAGTCATTTCACTCGTAGTTGCCTTGCAATAAGCTCTTTTATTCTCTTTAACTGGACGCAAAAAAAAAAAAAACTGTGTATGTACAGGTTGCAAAATAAAAGGGCACTTTCTAGGTGCTACATGTCTGTAATCCCAATATCTTGGAGGCTGAGACAGAGTATAGGTCCAAGGCAACTTATTGAGGCCCTTAGAAACTTATTAAGTGAGAGCTTATTTCAAAACGAAAAAGAAAAATGTTAAAGGGGGCTGGGGTTTGGGTGTAGAATGGCCCTGGGTTCAATCGCAAGTACAAAAAGATAGGGTAGTACTTTCTAAATTTTTGCATATATACATTTTAATATGAAAAGCTTAATATACCAAGGCAGGTGATAACAAAAGAAATATACTCAAGAACAAATGTTTACCTTCTCTTACCATTTTACCACAATTCTAAACATGTCTTTGACCAGAAGACATTTTTAAGGTAATCTAGAAAATAGTTTTTGCTTTATTTAAAAAATTAAATATTGGATGTTGGAATTGGCCATTTTCTTTGCAAATTCTTCAGGGTCCTACTCTTGTAGGCAGGGAATTATATTCCAGCTGATCATTTTCAAAGTTGAAGCAAATATTTTAACTCTTCAGCCTCAGTTTCCTCACTTGTAAAATTAAATTGCTAGCCCACCTCTTAAAGGTGTTTACAGCCTTTAAGCTGAAGACCAACAGATGAGGTTTGGGGAGATATTTTAAATCCAAAATGTTGCAGCAGAAATAAATAAATAAATGCAAATAAATAAAACAAGAATCCTACATAAACATTTTAGAATTAAATGATATGATACATACAAAGTAGTTGCACAGTGCTGGTTCCTTTAAGGTATACAGTGGGTATCAGCTGTCCTTGATTACAATGGCTGCTCCCCACCTCTTAGTCCTAGCCACTTAAACAGGGCCAGATTCAGTTCCAAGCACTGGACAAATGTTTACTCATTGGGTTTTCGTGTAAGTACTGAGATTATCCTCGGTTCACATAAATAAACAGGGATACACAAGGACTGGGTGACTTGCCCAGATGCACACAGCTTGGTAAATATCAGAACTGGGATTTGGATTCAGGTGACCAAGTGCTAGAATGTAAGCTCTTCATGATTTCAGTCTAGCCATTTCTAGAGCAGTTCCAAGTACATTCATTCTCTTATACACAAAAGGTATGCATATTTGTATATGTCTATTAGTTTAAATCATCTCAGGCATGGCAAGAATTCTAAAGGAATTATAGCTGTTACCTGTGCGAGGGAGAGAAAAGAAGTGGCCCAGATCTATGTTTAGAAAGGCTTCTATGTTGCACATTTTCGCTTGTGAATATCAATCCTTCACTTTCCTTCTGTCGTTTTCAATATGCACATTTCCTCATAATTATTTAAATGCAGTTCACTTATAATCTTCCATCAAACTATATTTGCCATTTGATGGTTTACAGGATGTTCTCTGAATATCATTCTGGCTATTTTTAGTTGAGTATCTAGTTCAGCTCGATACTGTTAGAGAAATTTACCAGTGCAATTTTCCTGATAGCCTGAAGTGATTTAAGCCATGGAATCACCTTCACAGAGTAAAATATATCATCAATAAGTGCATTTTCAAGAAGAGGATTTCGGGATACTCTTTTGGACTGAAACTGCTAAAAATAAAAAGAAAGCAGCTATACATCTCCTATCCAGTGCTTCCCCTTTTTACCATCACTGTCAAGAACTGAGGGTATTGGTCCTCATCGGATATTTACTATGCCAATCCAAGTAATTATGACTCAGCTCTGGAAAGGCTTCTAACAGAAATTTTGAGTGCCATGGTTAACCTGTACTCACGTCACATCTTAGACAATTTCACTGAAGTGGAAAGTAAGATAATGAGAATCTCCATTAAGTGATGAACAGAGAATACCACTGAAATATGGATATAAGTACAGTTTCTAAAGTTATGTATATATAATGAGTTTACTATACTGATGACTAATATAGACAGGTAAAGAGAAAAGATATTTCCAGTTATGAAACAGGGTCTCACTAAGTTGCAGAGGGCCTTGCTAAGTAGCTGAGACTGGCGGTGAACCTGTGACCCTCCTGTCTCAGCCTTTCAAGTACTGAGATTACACGCATGTACTGCCACACCGAGCTCCAAGAGGAAATTCTCAATTATGTGTGAACTTTAGAACAATTATCCTGATTTGGGGCTTCACAGCAGAGAAAACTGTGAGTTAGAGTGATAAAGCTTAATTTATAAATTAGGCACAGTAAGAGATTAGTAATGATAATGCTAGTAAAATAGGACAATGATAATAATACACGATAATAAAATGTAGTATCTTTCTCAGAAAAGGTTACTGGATCAAAAACTCTGCAATGTTGCCACAGTCAATCAGATAAGCAAGACAGCTACTAAGGAACTAACCTGTGGGTAGTGTATACAGCATGGATACACTGGATAAAGGAGATGATTTACATCTGGAGCAAGATTAAGCTGAGCAGTGTGAGGCTTCATCTCAATTCTCAAAATGACACAATTTAAAACAATTTTATACCTACCAATTGTCTATTTCTGGAAATAGACAATTTCTATAATCATTTTGGGCCACAGATGATCACATGGAACTATGTAAAACAAAACGGCAGATAAGATAGGTGGAACCACTGTGCTTCCTGCAAAGAGACATGTAAAATTTTTATGGTGACAATGGGTAGCATTTAAGAAGAGGATTGTCAGAAAGCCAAGAAACCCAGGAGACACTAATGTTTAAAGAACAGAAACGGGGTGGGGGTGCTGAGAAACTATAAAGAAATAACAAGCCGGGCGTGGTGGTGCACACTTGTAATCCCAGCATTTGGGAAGCTGAGACTGGAGGATCGCGATTCACACATAGCCTCAGCTACTTAGTGAGGTCCTTTGCAATTCAGTGAAACCCTGTTTCAAAATAAAGAATAAAGAATTAAAAAAAATGAGGGCTGAGGATGTGGCTCGGAAGTAGGATGTCCCTGGGTTCGATCCCCATTAACACAAAAATTAATTAATTACTTAATTAAAGAAGAAATCAGAAGAAAACCAAATAGATATATTGTCAAAAGAAAACTATCTTTCATCAGCTTCCAATGACTCATTCCATCAACAATGACTAATTTTGTTTAGCATTTTTTTATTTTTTGTTTAGCATTTTTTAAACTACACACAACCTTCTCTAAGCTTACTGAACACAGCACAGAGGTAGAGGTAGAGGTAGAGGTAGGCTTTACTTATATTGGGTGGTTCAAAAGTTTTGTCAGGGTATTCCCTTTTTACCTCCAGATAGTACACATGGATTTGTCACAGGGGTCAAATACCAAGATGAAGAAGAAGAATGCCCCAGAGAGCATGAGGGCCCGGCAATGTTGGCACATAATCCTCCAGCTATGCCATCGACCTTATTTTCATGTAGGAAGGATGGGTTTTTAGAGACAGGATAAAATACCTGATAGTCATTTCCCTGGCTTTTCCTAAACTAGAGATACAAATATAACCCAACTATGGCCAATAAATATAAAGTGATCAGCGGTGTCTTGTACCAAAGATGTCTCACTATGAAGAAAACCGATTTAAATATGAGGGAATCCCCTGTTGCAACTCTTCATTTCTCTACTGTTGACTTTAAAGCCAATTTCATGAGGACGCAATGCAAGTATCTGCTGCAGACACCTTGCGAATATAAAAGTAGACATCCCTGACATGTTACAGATGTCAGACATTGGTCCTGGTGTCACATGCCTATAATACTAGTATTTGGGAGGCTGAGACAGAAGGATCATAGGTTTGAAGTCAACCACAACAACTTCGAGAGACTCTTAGCAACCTAGTGAGACTGTTTCAAAACAAAAATTTTAAAGGGCTCAGGATGTAGTTCAGAGGTAGAATGCCCCTGGGTTCAATCTCCAGTACCAAAAGAAAAAAAGATGAAAATTTGGTCCAATGTAACAGTGTTGAATGCTAAAAACAAGCTTGAACACACTAACCTTTGGACTTCATATTGCATGAGAAAATAATGAAAGTCACGATACTTAAGTTCATTTTGATCAGATATTATATATTATACTACTTGCAGTCAGTAGTATCCTGACTGCCAATCCTACATACTCAAGTGCCTCGGTTATGCCATTTAAACATACAAGGAATAAACTCACTTGCTCTGAACTGGCACTTTGCTACTCCTGGAAAAAAAATACAGCCTATACAAAGGGTCTAACCAATATGATAATTTTATACATTTTCCTATTACAACACTGCCTACTTTAACAAAGCCAGATGTGGCTTATAGGCTGTAGTATCTACCTTGGTCATTAAAAGTTTAAGATTAATGATTCTGGAAAAGAGCTGGAATGCAACAAATCAATATCCTGTGCAACTATCTGTTGAGTTTCCATAGGATGCAGGTGGTGGGGAAGCTCCGCATCAGGAGAAGAGATTGTGGTACAAAAACAATGCCCCCACCATGCCTCAAGCCTTGAAACTTGGGGCCAGGTTTCTTGGGGATTGAGTTCTTTTATTTTTTAATTTTCAGATGCAGTGCCTTGCACTTACTAACAGTACAATTTTCTACAATCATTCCCTTATACATGGCAGCAAATCAAACCATTAGGCCAGAATTAAAATGAAAATAGAAAGAAATCCAGTAGATTGGCAGGTGCACCCAGGTAAATAATGCATACAACAAGGAGATTTATCTTCATCTTTCCACACTACTAGATGCTTCCAGAAGAATGGTTGGTGTCTGAAGTTTCCGAGGATGCCTAGAAACATTGCTTTTTCTTACTAAAAATCTTATTTTTAACACTTAAGAAATTGCAAGGTTGGTACTGAAAGATCTGGTGAGCACAACTGATGTTGTCCTGTCACCTCAGCGTCAGAAAACAAAACATTCTCGGAAAAGACATTAGTTAGCCTGAGCATTTTTTGTTGTGTTTTCCCCCCCTGGTGTTAGAGATCTGGTCTTAACCAAAATATATTTTTATGAAGATTAAAGTCAACTTTCTCCAGCAACCGTAATGGCTCCCTACTAGTGCTACATAAAACAGAGTTCCCCACGTGTGCCCTAAGATCACAGAAATACTTCCCTTGCTTTTGTTGGCCCCAACATGATCTGTCAGAACTACTCAGCAAATATTGTGTGTTCAAAACATTCCCAGTGACTTTAGTCAAGTTATTGATGTTCTTTCTGACAGTCTTAAGAACACACCAATTGTACTGAAATGTTCTCTTTGTTATTTGAATGATCTTTTTCTAGATATTACAACCAATACCACTAAAATCCAAAAGATCATTGAAAAATATTTTGACCAATTATATAATAACTGGAAAACCTAGAAGAAATATGCACATATGACCAACAAAATTGAATAAAAAAGATATCTAAAAACCTAGGTAGATGAGCTAGGCATGGTGGTACATGCCTGTAATCTCAATACAACAAACAATGTATTAGAGTTCCCACTTCTTCACATCCTCTCCAGGATTTGTTGTTGTTTGTTTTTTGAATGATTGCCATTCTAGTTGGAGTTAAGTGAAATCTCAGGGTAGACTTGATTTGCATCTCTCTGATTTCTACTGATGTTGAGCATTTTTTCATGCATTTATTGGCCATATGAATTTCTTCTTTCATGAAGTGTCTATTTAATTCACTTGCCCATTTTTATTGGGTTATTTTTCTTAGTGCTAAGTTTCTTGAGTTTTCTGTATATTCTAGATATTAGTCTTCTATGGAAGAAGTAGTTGGCAAAAAATTATCTCCCACAATGGCCAATTTATATATGAAAAAATCCTAAACATCTTTACCCATTAGTTAAGTGCAAATCAAAACATGATTGGGATTCCATCTCAACAAGTGAGGTAATTGAGGTTAAATGTGTTCATAAGGTTAAGGCCCTCATCCTTTGTAACTGAGACCCTACAAGAAAAGAAGGAGATGCCAGTGCTTGCTTGCTCTCTGCACATGCACACAGAGAAAAGGCCAGGAAAGGACAGTGCAAAAATGCAGCCCTCTAAGAGCTGGAAAGAAATATCCCCCACCCCGTGGCACCTTGACCCTGGACTTTCAGCCTCCGCAAATATGACCAAAATGTTTGTTGTTTAAGCCACTCAGTTTGTGTGTTTTTGTTATGGCCCAAGCAAACAATGAGGAGGAAAAAGTCAGAAAGCATCAGCAATTCTCCAGCTTTAGAAAATAGGAAATAGAAAGCCAGAGAGAAGCTACAAAGTGAGATGAACAATCAAGAAAAGACAAAGTTCCCTGACATCAACACCTTGGCTTAGTGCTAACCCAGGATGAGTGACAGATGAATCAATAGTCCTCTTTTTCAGTTGAAAGGTGCAGTGTAGGCAAATCATTCTTAGAGCTGTCTATATCTCAGATCAGTGTGCTATTTTGAAATGAATTTAGTAGTACTGAGGTAATAAAAAAAAACTGCAAAGCCACTTTGCTTTTAGCCCAAACATTTGGATGAAACTAAAAGTGTGGGCATCGATTCTAAATGGAACTAATTACTGGTAATAGAACTAATTTCACTTGACAGCAAAGTGCTCAAATATCCTTTTTATTCTACAGTGCCATGGATTTATAGCTCATGAGGACTGGAAGCAATCTATGAGGTCGGCTCAACCTTCTCATTTCACACAATTGTGCATTTGATTTCGCCTTGTCAAAAACCATTTTAATGTGAGACAGAAGTGTGACAGGTTTACGGCCAGCCTCAGCTGCTTAGTGAGGCCCTCCACAACTTAGTGAGGACCTGTTTCAAAATAAGGAATGAAAAATGGGTGTAGGGGTGTAGCCTAGAGGTAGAACGCCCCTGGGTTCAATTCCTAGTACTGCAAAAAAATATTTTAATGCAATTATTAAGATGATCATTTATTTAACATTCTTATTTGGGATTGTTATTAAGAAATAGTATAATACCCCATTATGATGTATAAATACAATGCACCAATAAAAATTAATAAAAAATAAAATAAATAAAAATAATAAAAAAGAAATAGTATAATACATTTAGAAGGGTAGACTTTCTTGTTTTAAATGATTGCTTTCTACCTATTCCTATCTGGTAGAAACTAGAACTCCAAAAGTGTGTCTAATCCAACCTCCATTCATCAATTCCTATATAGACCAAGTTCATCCTAATGCATTTGCCTTTATTATTTTGTTGTTCTCTCATTAACAAAGTAAATACATCTTTTATATATGTTTAAAAATAAAATAAAATGATTAATTTCTAATCTATAAACTTCTCTTTATTCATTCACAATGACTTTTCAACTTAAAGGTAAACTTTTAAATTATTAAATCACCTGTCCGGTAAACAATACAGATATACACAGGAATAGACAGAACTAGATATGCATATAGATAATCCAGGTTAAAAAATTCTGTAAGCTTCTTTAAGAATTCCCAGTCCTATGGGGGAGGTCTTTCCTTTTTTCAAGAGTTCTTCCTTGTACTAACCACTCAAAAGGTACTGAGATTATACTCAGGGAAGGTCCCTGACTTTAACTAACCCTCCAAGTATGCTACACTAATCTGGCTATTTAAACCTGTTTCCTCTAAAAGTTAACCTGTATTGGGAAAAAAAAAATAACTCATCCCTGAGAATTGTTCCAGGGAATTAATGACAATTTTATTCTCAGTATTGTTCTGTTTTTTGTTTTCTAATGTAAGAAAAAGATTAACACTACCTATATTAAGTACTGCTGAATTAATAGGCTTCCTGAATTCACTCACTAGTGCTGACTAATTTATATCAATAGAATAGATTAATGTCATTGCAGCCTGAAAGATTATAAATGTGCACTACTGAGTTGATCTATTGTTATTCTGTCTTGTGTACCGACACCTGATTTAAAAAAAAAAAGCTTGTGTGCTCAATATCTATCTTTGCAAATATCTATACGTGTTATAGATAGTATCTTGAAACAGATCAAAATTCTTTCCCCTTATCCAGCCAGGGTCACATGCAGCCCCAAGGAGGACTGGGATCTTTTGAACAAGGCTACATCTGCAACGATTAGTCACAGATTTTGACTTACAACATAGTACCTGAAGGCAGAAAGTTATACTTTTGAACAAGGAGACTTTCCTGAAAGGAAAAACAGAACTTATGAATGACAAATGTCCTTCAATAAGCCGAGTCAAGAAATCAGAAGCCTCACTTCCCATTGGCTGGGTGAGTGAGACCCTGCTATGGGTGACATACTACCAACTTAGAAAATGACTCCTGGCAGAATGGATATAGTAGTGTGGCACCTTGAGGCAAGGTGGGGACCTGAGACAGCATTCTCCAATCCCTCAGGGACTGCAACCAGTATAGAAGGGAGTGTATATTTTCCACTTATTTTTCCCCATGTCAAACTCAGAAGGAAGGTGAGGGCTGTTTGCTCACCAAAGCGCCTCATCTATGATGGAGGCATCGAGAACTAAGAAACACCTGTTATTGAACCTGAATGAAAGCCAATTATTAGATCCCTCCTGTTTCATAGATACTTGAATAAGATGCCAAACTTCTGGGACAGAGATGAAGGATGGTTTATGAGTCATGGCCACAACAGTAGCCTGACCATCACTATCTCTTGTGCTGGTTCTCCAACCACCAGTCCCAAAGGGAAATATGAAGAACATGCATGTTTATTGGGGGGGGGGCTTTCATTGGTGCATTACAGTCTCAGGTCATAATGTAAATCATGTTGACAATGACATACATGTAAATACTCTTGGAACATGTGATTCATAACATATGATGAATTATGACTGTATAACCCTAAGGAAGCCACCTTTTTCAGGACCTTAATAAACACACCTACTGTAGACTCTGGAGAAAGATAGTACCTCTGCCTTCCAAGACTGTTTGGTATACAAAGTCCCTTGAAATGATAGCTCAGAACAAAGGGTCAAGTACCTTGCTCATAAGACATTCAGAAATGCCAAAGCTCATTGGAAATAATCCCCCAACAGAGTAAAATGAAATATTAGCTGAATGCTGCAACGAAGGGCGAGCTGACCAGGAATCACAGTTAGACCCAGCTGCAGAGTAGTGAGAGCAGACACGGGGACCTGGTTTCAGTACCTAGAGTAATCACCATGCATTTCCCATGCCCTCAGAACAAAGCATAAGGCACAGCCTGCTCAGTAGAGACCTCAGGCCTAGGACCCAAAGAAGCAGCACAGGGCAGGTCCCCTGGAGGAGAGCACTCATCTCAAGTGCTATGGGGAATCTATGACTTTTTCTTTCTTTTATTCTTTTTCTTTTTCTTTTCTTTCATTCTTTCTTTCTTTCCTTTTTTCTTCTATCTTCATATTTTATTGTTGTTGTACTAGGAATTGAATGCAGGAACATTCTACCTCTGAGCTATTCACTCACCCCTATTTTATTTTTTTTATTTTGAAACAGGGTCTCACTAACTTGCAGAGGGTCTTGCTAAGTTACTGAGGCTAGCCTCAAACCTGTGTTTTTGTCTCAGCCTTCCAAATACTGGGATAACAGGTGTATTCCACCATGCCTGGCTATAACATCTGTGATTTCCATGCATCCTGGTACTACCTGAACAAGGAGATTGGAAAGAGAGGCACCGCAAGAGAAGAAGCTTACTCGAAGGGAGATTATACTATGAATGCTCATTAGTAGTATTTATTTAGGTAATATTTAGTTAATCTGAAAGAGACTCTCTTAAGTGGATAAAAATATGGGATACTTTGAATTTGCATCTTTAATTCCACTACTAGACCCCCTTTTAAGCTTCAGTATGAATTAAGACCCCTGAGCAAAATGAAATACATTATAGGGAGACTTTGACTACTTTGTGCCTGACTAGTAATGTGCAAAATTTGACCCAACACATATGTGTTCAGTCTGTACTTCATTATCTAACATATCATAATGAGAGGATATTCTTATTTCATTACGAAAGTTCTTCTGTATTTGTTTTTGTTTTCTGTGGTGCTGGGGATAAGACGTAAGCCCTCCCACATGCTAGGCAAATGCTTAATTTTTAGATACCTAAAAATTACTTTACACAGCATATTTATGAAATCCAAAACTACTATAGACAATAAAAAGGCAAAAAAATGGTTCTTTGAATAGTTTAGTTGAATTTATGGATGATCACACAAAAGAACTAAGGGAACTCAGAAATTTCTTAAACTACAACCATAACCTTTTGAAGTTAATGTCACAGACCACAAACATTTCCCTTCAAAAAATGTCCCTTGCAGCCATTGTCAGGGGCATAATCATAGCTTGGCAGACCATTAATCTGATCACGTCTTCTAGTTTTCCCCATGAATTCTAATATCTAATCGCTTAATACCAAGTGGCTTTTCTCTGACCTTTCTGTAAAATTTCCCCCTTTCCTATTTGAAGCTAGCACCTCTGACTTTGCAGTAAATGTACAATTTTAAAAGAGAACATTGCTTTGGGGTTTCTGTGTGCATCCTCTATATAAGGTCATGTATATCTATGCCAGCTGGTATAATGTAAAGAATCCTGGCATAGAAATTCAATGACCTGAGGCCAAATTCCGGCTCTGTCACTTTCTGACTTTGTGATTTTAGAAAAAGAAAAAACTTCCATTTCCCTCAACTTTCTCATCCTTAAATTTGAGAAGATAATTTATTACTAAGTCTCATCTCATATTAGCCTCAATTATTAGAACTCATAGGATGATTTGTATAAAATTATTTATTGAGCAAATATAAATTTCTACCTTATCAAAGTTTAGGAAATTAAAACAAGGATCAATAAATGGTAAGGCATTAACTAAAATGTTTCAGTTCATGGAAGAATACCATCAAAATCTAAAGACAGAGCCAGGCGTGGTGGCGCACGCTTGTAATCCCCGCACTTGGGAGGCGGAGACAGGAGGATCACGCAGGTTCAAAGCTAGGCGCGCTGGCTTAAGAGACCCTGTTTCAAAAATATAAAATAGGTCTGGGAGTGTAGCCCGGAGGTAGAAGGGCTTCCAGGAACCCCAGTACCACCAAAAAAATCTAAAGACAGAGCCTACAGAATGGGATATTTTTGCCAGCTACTCCTTTGATAGTGTCCTAATATCTAAAATTTACAAAGTACTTAAAATACTTAACACTAAAAAAAGAAATAACCCAACCAGCAAATGAGTAATTGAACTAGACACAAGAAAAAAAATACAAATTATAAGTAACTCTATAAGAAATGCTCAACATTATTAGCAATCAGGGAGATGCAAATCCAAATTACACCCAGTTTCCATCTAACACCAGTCAGGATGGCAATCATCAAGGAGACAAACAGCAATAAATGCTAGTCGAGATGTGAGAAAATGGTAACTCATACACTATTAGTGGGACTGCAAATTAGTGCATCTGCTATAAAGATCAGTTTAAAGATTCCTTGACAAACGAGGAATGGATCCGCCATATGATCCAGCTATACCACTTCTGCATATCTTTCCAAAGGAACTGAAATCAGATTATTATAGTAACACACAGGTGTCCATGGTTATAGCAGCACCATTCATAGTCACCAAATTATGGAACCAACCTAAGTATCTATCAACACATGGATGGATTACAAAATCACAGGATGTACACACAATAGAATTCTTCTCAGCAGTAAAGAATAGCAAAACTATGTCATTTTCAGGAAATTTTATGGACCTGGAGGACATTATTTAAGCCAGTCACAGAAGGTGGTCCTATGTTTTTCCTCACATGCAGAGCTAGGAAGTAATTGGGGTACCAGAGGGACTTTAGGTAACAGAGGAAAACCCCAGCAGAGTGAGGGAGGTATTATAGGGGGGAACTGGGGTGGGATGAGGGAGAATTAATGAAGAAAACATTTCCATTGACTTTATGTATATATGTGAGAATACCAATGTCAATCTCGATATTGTGTATGGGGAAGGAGGGAATAGGAAGGGAGCTGGAGAAAAGCCCACCCAGTGCTGTGTGCACGCGTGCCACTATCACTATGAACCACATTATAATGTCAGACTACGATGCACCAATAAAATTATTTAAAAATAAAGTTCAATGTAAAAGTGCAATAAATAAATAAATAAATTTCAACTCTAATTTTTCTTTGGGAAGGAATTAAATTGTTTCTCAGGGTCACAATGACAAGAGAAATAATATTTCCTAAATAAGCAGTCTTACTTATCTATAGGCTACATGGCTCTTTGTTTTATATGTTATGTGTAAAACTGTGAAGGATTTTGGGGGTTTGAAGAAGAAAAGTAACACTGATCAATCTGGAAGGCAAAGAAATTAAATAAAGAGAAATACAATTGCTTGACATACTACAATAAAGGGAATTTGGAGATCTTTCAAAAGTTTAAGAGAGAGGCACTAGGGAATTGGGGGGTAAAGGACAGGGAAGAAAAAAGGATGATCCCAACAAGATGGCCCAAACCCAGGCTGTTTATAATAAGATGTAATGGGGAAATGGTCAAACAACTCGACTGGGTAGGTGTCCTCTATTCAACTTCAACTTACGTGTTGCAAGATGCTCTTGAAATCCTTTATCCATCAAAGTCTTATATTTCATTAAAAACCACTATATAAAATGGGCATGGTGGTGCATTCCTATAATCCTACCAACCTGAAAGCTTGAAACAGAACATCACAAAGATGAGGCCAGCCTGGACAACTCAGCTGAGACTTTGCCTCAAAATAAGAAAAGTGCTAAGGGTGTGGATCATTGGTGGAGTGTTCTGGGTTTAATCCCCAGTGCTACAAAAAAATCCCTCCCTACAGATGTGTGTGTGCACGCGCGTGTGTGTGTGTTGTGTGCGATCATTCAGATAAGGGAAGAATCTGTGGCAACTGTCAGTAGTAGATGGCGGTCACTGGTGGACGCGCTAGGGAGCACATCCTTAGTAGGACCGCTTGGAGCAAAGGGGAAGTATGGCCAGTGGTAATGAGGAAAATGCTTAAAAGTTTCCAAGACTTTTTCTGGAGATCCTGGGTTCTGTCTTTTGTAAGACGAAAGTAAAGTCATCTTATTTAAATCAAAAAGACCAAGTGACTTGGAAGATGCTGGCAGTTAACACCTAGTTTTTATGAATATGACCACAAACCAGTATGAAAATACATAAGAAAATATAGGAAAAAATATTCCAGCAGCCATATGCTATCCCATCATCTTAATGTATAGCTTCCACTAGGTTCCTACTTATAAAACTCAATTTTATTGATACCAGATTTTACATAATTATTACATACATATGATGCCTTCCAAGGACTCACTTCACCAAAATTTGAAGGTGACTGAGTCCTCAGACATTAAAACATTATCGTAAATTTTTTCGTGTAAAATGCTGAAACCTAGAAAAAAATTCTCATTAACTTTTGTTCTTTTCCTACTGTTCCATTTTATTTTGCAGAGTAAGCACCTATTGAAAGAGGATGAAGCTGTGCTGCTGGGATGCAGGATTTACTCAACACCTTTGAGAGGATAAGCAGCTAAACAAGCATTCCAGTGACCACGCTTCATGAGTCTTGCGTTTACTTTTTCCTGGTTGTCGCCATAGTAACTAAGAAAGCAGAAGTGAACTATAACAAAAATCACCAATATTTCGTTACTAAACCTTTCTTAAACTTTCTCTTTGTAATATGTATCCAAGCTTACCTTGAACATTTTTAGGTGCCAGGAGCATGGCTCAGTGGTACAGCACTCGCCTAGCATGAGCAAGACCCTGGATCTGAACCCCAGCGCTGCAAAAGAGAAAAAAAATCTTTAAAAACATCTCCTTTTTAAGTGTTGGGATTGCATGGTTTCTGCTTCTTTGCTTTCTCTCTATATATAATCTATAAATGGGGAAATTGCTTTTATGATTGCAGGAATTTAGCATATTCAAGTTTCCAAAAAGGAAGACAGTATTTCTGTATAGGAAAAAAGAAAGCAAAGGAGAAAAAGGAAAATGTGACATATTCTAGGATAGGCAGCTCTACTTAAATGTCAATATAGTGCAAGCTCTATATTTTCAATAATTGAAGCATCAAGATTATCAAGACTCCTCACCTTTCTGAACCAAAAGCAAGACTTAGTTCTAGACAGAAAAGATATAGTATCCCCCTCACATGTGTAAGTGTCTTTAAAGAATTTTGTCCCTCCTATATCTTTTGCAAATGTATGTTGATTCAACCTCCCAATTAATATTGAGCCAATATTGATTTACAAATGAGAAAACCAGGGCACTGAGGTTGATTTATTACATGTTTTAATTAAGGTAACACTGGTCACTTATACACTGGCTATATATTTTACTTGGTAGGCAGAGAGTTCAAGGGTACATAAACGTTGGCCCTACCATTACATGTTAATTTTCATAAGCTTGTTACAATAGCAGGAAACCCTCTTGAATCACATTCTGGAGTCTTGCCTACCATTAGCAGTACTGATGCACGCATGATTATAAGAAGGAGAAAAGGAACCCAAAAGATAACTCCAGTAAGAGGAAGATGTATCTGGCCTGGTGAAGCAGGTTTGTCAACAAGGATTTAGAGCCTCAGAGAAAGTGGTCATACTGGGCACAGCTACTAAGGATTTTAACCCTAGAGTAAATAATTAATGATTTCTAATGTAAATTAAGATCAAGTAAAAAAAGAGAACTTGTCTCATATGTGTTTACAAGAAGTTTCACCATGTGAAACTGTAAAAATAGAATTAAGTTGTTAGATGTCTATTTTTTCTTTTTGTGTATGTGGTACTGGGAGTAGAACCCACGGGCTTTCTTCCTCCGGGCCATACTCCCAGACCTATATTTTTTTTATATTTTATTTGGAAAGAGGGTCACACTAAGTTGCTGAGAGCCTAAGTAGCTGAGGCTGGTTTCAAACCTGTGTAATCCTCCTGTCTCAGCCTCCCAAGCTCTGGGATTATAAGCGTGCGCCACCACGCCCAGCTCAGATGTCTATTTTTTCTAATACTATAAACTGGTGATGTTTTATTAATTAATGCTCTTGCTAAAGCCTAAATTACAGACAGTTCAATTGGAAAAGAGTAATTGGATTCACAAGTTGAAAACTAATAGTTGCTAGATTCTTAGAAATAACCAGAAAACTTTCAAAAACAAGCCTATTAGAGTAGGTGAAAAAAATGGGTAAAAATCAGTTTTGAGTTGCAAACATATAAAAACTAGGATAAATCTGTGTGCAGTTCATAAACTGTTTCTAAAGATCAGTTTCTGGTTTTGGTTTTGTTTTTCAAGAGAGGCCTCACTATGTTGCCCAGGCTGGCCTCAAACTCTCATAACTCCGGCCTCAGAATTCCAAGTAGCTAAGATTATAGGTATATGCCACCACATCTCATTTTAAAATCAATTTATAAGTAAGTGTTCCTCAAATGTTCTGAGCAATGGCTGCTTCATTGGTAAACATGTAATGTGTAGCTCAGAAAGGAGATGCTCCAGTTACATGCTTCGAGTCTGATATGTGTGTTCTGTGAGTATATGTGTGTGTGTGTTTGTACGTATGTGTGTGTATAGTGCATATAAATAAATATATATGATGTGTGTATAGATATATATATAGTGTGTGCATGCATGTGTGTGTGTGTATGTTTGTGTGTATCTGTGTCTACTGGGGAATGAACATTCTCTCTGAGCTATATCCCCAGCCCTTTTTTATTTTTATTTTTTGGTGGTACTGGGGTTCCTGGAAGCCCTTCTACCTCCGGGCTACACTCCCAGACACCTGTTTTTTATATTTTTATTTGGAAACGGGGTCTCTTAAGCCAGCGTGGCCGGCTTCGAACCTGTGCGATCCTCCTGTCTCCACCTCCTAAGCGCGGGGATTACAAGCGTGTGCCACCACGCCTGGAAAATTTTTTGTTCGCTTTGAAACAGGTTTCACTGGGTTACTGTGAGTCTTGCTACATTGCTAAGCCTGTTCTCAAATCTGCAATCCTCTGTGCATATATATTTAAATGCTTGGAGCATATTTAAATATACTAGTATATATTTAAATACTTGGAGTAAACTTAAATATTTACATATTATATATTTACGTATATATGTCAGTCGTATTTCTGTTGATATAAATGTCACCCAAATTATGTCTTCAAGGCCTTTATACTTTTTATTCCTTTTAGTTTTTCTCCTTTCTTCCATTTTACCTTCTTTCTTTCATTTTCCTTATTTGTCCTTCAATGATTTTCACCCATGACCTGCACCCATATTTTACTTTTCTCTGTTGCCCAAAGTTTCCTCCTTAGAGAAGCTTCAGCAGACTGCCTTGGCTTATCTTGTCATTTAGACAGACACAGAATTGTATGTCCTAAGTCTATTTTATTTCTCTCCCAAAAATCTGTCTGATGTTGAAGTCTATATTTATGTGTTTATTCTTTATTATACTTTTTTCTCTGGGACCACCTAAACTCCATGCAAACAGGAATTTAGTTTCCTGTCCACTGGTGAGTCCCTGGCACTCAGGCAAGAGTCTGGTACTTACTGTGAACCTAATGAATATTTGATGAATAACTGCTTGAAGTCTGTGTTAAGAAAATAAATTAGCAGCTTAATACTTAAAATGCATTTTGAAAATGAAATGAAGCCACAGGTCAAATCATTCTGCATTTATTAAAAATCATTTTATGTATCTCGATTTTTAAGTTTTCTTCATCAAAAAGATAGCCAAGGTAATTGTTGCCAACATTTTATTGAATATGAAATAAATATGGCTTCAAGCCAAGAGATTCTGTTAAATTGAATTCATTGAAATATCCCTCATTTTCCTCAGAAAAATAATTTCAGTTTAAGGAAAACTACTGGCCATCCACTGAAGAGATGTAAATTTTGGGCTGGGTAGTTCAATACTATTCAATGATGTCTATTTCCATGGGTCAACACCCTTGAACATAAAGCTGAATATAAAGTCTCTTCTCCAGGTATTTTCCTAAGTGCATTTTACCAAAGAATATATGCCCTTTATACCACATTGCAAAAGGCTAATGGTGAAACTTTTAAAATAATTATCAATCTATTGTGGCTTCCCTTGAATGCATCCCAGTTTAAAATGTGACTTAGAAGAAAATAGTTTGAATTGGTAGCTATCCAAGTTATTTTCTTGAGTTTCAAAGAATATGTTAGCCTAGCCGGGCGTGGTGGTGCACGTTTGTGATCCCAGCATTCAGGAGGCTGAGACCTGGAGGATCGCGGTTCGCGGACAGCCTCATCTACTTAGTGAGGCCCTCTGCAACTCAGTGAAACTTGGTTTCAAAATAAAGTATAAAAAATAGGGCAGGGGGTGTAGCTCGGAGGTCAAATGCCCCTGGGTTCCATCCCCAGACCCGCAAAAAAAAAAAAAAAAAAAAAAAAAAAGAATATGTTAGCCTAAAGAAAAAAAAAATTTTCCAAATCAGTTGCTCATCATCTTTGGGGGTTGAGAATATCTTATTAGTATGATAAAGGCCATGTATCTCCTCCTTTTAAAAAAAAATCACGAATGTACACAACTCAAAAACCCTTAAAAACAATGTGGGGGGGGTATTACAGATCACTGCGATCCCCTGAAATCCAGGGGCACCTTGTCAAAGCCTCTCATTAATAAAGCAGTGATTATATTTAAGCCCTCAGAGTCTACTGGGTAATTTATTTTACAAACTTTTCTTCCAGGAAAGCAGGAAATTAAATTGTTCATAGACATGATTCATACAAATGCAGCATTTCAGCTCTCTTGAATTAGGTTAAGAATTCAAGTAGAAGATTGAGAACTAGGAAGAGTGGCTCCATTGTAGTATTATTTTATGCTTTCATTTTTATTTTAAAATCTAGCTAGGCACCATCAAGTTGAAAATGAGCTAAATTCTTGCCTATCATGAATAAAAATAATTTTTAACTGAAGAAAAACAAATGGGATATTCTTACCTCAGTGTTTAGAAGAGCAATCAGTAACCCCTCCAGTGGTATAGCTGGTGAGCAGTGAACAGGGCTTATGATTACATGACATTTCATATACCAATATCTTATTTTCAGAGTGAAGAAAGGGGACTTTTTTTTTCTTTTTAGTACTGGTGATTGAACTCAAGGGCATTCTCCCTCTGAGCTATACCCCCAGCTCTTTATTTATTTATTTATTTTTAGAAAAAAAGTCTTGCAAGTTGCTGAGGCTCTCACTAAATTGCTAATTCTTGCCTCCAACCTGTGATCTTCCCCCATCTCAGCCTCCCAAGTACTGAGATTGCAGGCATGCCCCACTGAGCCCCACTGAAAGGGCACATTATGATCCTGAAACCTTAGCAGGGCATGCTGAGGTTGAGTGTACCATGTTATAGCTGTGTTGGTCACACAAGCAACAGTTCTTTCGTTGAACAAGACTCTCAAAGTGACCACTGACTCACTTTCAAGGGAGCAGCCTGACCGACAGCGCTCTCCAGTCAGAGCTCGGAGGAGGTGAGTCCACCATTGTAGAGTCTTGCCTTCTCTGGGACATTTCCTTTTTCTCAGACTTGTTCTGAGTAGAAGAAAAAGGGAAGTGCCTACAATGGTAGCAACCGCACTCTGAAACTTTTGTCACAGGACATGTCCCCTGGCTCATAGACAAGGAGGTTTTCCCTGGGTGAGCTCCCCAGTGTGCTAGTCTTGGGGGACAGAATTTTCAAAGCATAAGTGACCCCCACCACCTGTGCCAGCCTCCTGCATCTCCCTTCCTTCTGTGCCTTGCCCCAGGGGTGGGTCGGTCTGTCTGTCTGTCTGTCTCTCTCTCTCTCTCTCTCTCTCTCTCTCTCTCTCTCTCTCTCTCTCTTTCTTTCCCACAAACAGAACCTTGAAAAGAAAGCTGTGTCCCTCCACCTTTGTACCTTTGTACATCTGACGGGCAATGTAAAGATTCTTAAAACATTTTATAACTTAAAAATCACAATATTCACTGAGAGCAGCATGCTTACCATGAAAAATTATATATATTATATATATATATATATATATATATATATATAGAGAGAGAGAGAGAGAGAGAGAGACATTCAGAAAAGAATATATTAGAACATAAATTTAAAAACTCTAAGGAAGTCCATTGTAGAGATTATGAAATTTGAGGTTTTTTATGTTTTTTCATTTTCCTTTCCTTGAGGATTCAGCTTATGAATTACTACACACCATTTTTATATCTGCCTCTAACTTATCTCAGTATGTATAACAGTCCATGGAATTTAGATGACTATGATTTATGTTTTAATAAATATTTTCTTTATTTTCCCTTTTTAGAGGGAGATACGATTAGTAAGAACTATTATGTGTACCAGTAAAACATAAAAACTCAAATAAGTCTGACCACTCTTATTTTATGGTTTTTTTTTGTTTATACAGTCATGGCTTTTCTATCATTATTACGCACAATGGCTTTTTGACCTTGAAAGTTTTTACTTCCTACTTGCTGAACTTCAGAGATCAAACTTATAGATGTGATAAATTTCTTCCATTTAACTATCTTGTCCAGTGAAATTTCTCCAAAAGTAAATCTTAAAAAATCTATATAGTCACCTGGTGGGTGGTGCACGCCCTTAATTCTATTCCTTGGAAGGCTGAGACAGGAAGATCACAGGTTTGAGGCCAGCGGTACACAGTAACTTAGTGAGACCCTGTTTCAAAATTTGAAAATTAAAAAGAGCTGAAGGTGTAGCTCAGAGGTAGAACACCGCTGAGTTCAATCTCCAGTATGCCCCATACACAACCACACACACAATCCAGATAATCATTGCTGGTGTCCCATTCTTTCAATTACCTAAAAATCAAGGACTTTAAATTCTATGGTCTTTGCACTAAGAACTATAGAAATCAATAAGGCAAGAGCAATTCAGTGGGTTTGTTCTTAAGAACAAAAGCCAGGAAATGTTGGAAAACTGTTTTTGTTCAAACTCCCAAATTGATTTTTTTTCAAAATGGCGACTGAGGGACACAGCACTTCTCAGTAGCTGAAGCAAATAAAGTTCAAATACTTAGAAAGCAGTGTCTTAATCAACAAAATAAATACATACCAGTAACCAAAACACATCCAGGTACCTCGGCGGAACCCTGAACTTGAAGAAGAAGAACAAAGATCGGACACCGGACCTGCTGCAGATACAATCGGAAGGCCGATCAGAACGCCGATCGGCGGGCTGCTTTCGAGGCTGGCCGCAGAGCTGCCTGCCCGATATTACCGCGGCAAGATAATCCGGGACTGAAAATGGACTTAGGACCTCATCTTAAGCAGTGAGCAGCACCCACCTCAGAATTCTGTGTGCTCACCAGCGACTGGATCACAACTGCATAGAGACTCCCACAGAATCCTGAACCAAGTCAGGTACCTGAGGGCGCCCAGGGAAGTGGGGGTCCTAGCGTGTGTGCAGCCCCAACCCCCCAGCACGGGCCCAAGCCTCAGAACCGAGCACTTTCCTCGCACACCTTGTCTGCGCCACGGTCCCCTGCTAGTAGTCAGTGCCTGTGCCTCTGCCACCCCTAAATAGGAGCCAGCTTGTGTGTCTAACCCCTGCCACCTTGCCAGAGCCTGCCTTCCAGGCTGCGAAAGCCCTGTGTGACCCAGAAATCTCCTTGGGGCACCCCCAGCTTCTACGTCCTGCGGGAGGCAGAGACCATTGCTGGACACCGCGCACTGGATCCTTGAGCACCTACCCTGTACCCCTGGCCCACCGCTGGGTATTCCCACCCTCCTGGTAGCCAGATGCTTAGTTCTAAGTGAGAACACAGCTCAATACACATTGGAAGAGCATACCAGCAGCAATAGACAGCTGCATCCACTCACACTTGGGTCCAGTATTAGCAGTGCACCCAGCCTGCACTCTCAGAATAGGCAGAGCTCTGGCAGTAAGTGTGGGCATCCAGGAACTGGCATCCATTTGCCCAGGATACATCTTGGGACCACACGGGCTAGCCCAGCTGGAATTTCCAGAGACACAGGAAAATCCATCGGGCCACAATATCTGCAAAGGACCTCAGGGGGAGGTTCCAATTATACTTTGGTCATTCTCCACCCCTGCTGTAGGGAAGCACAGGCTGGAGTCTAGGGTGGTTAATGCAGAGGTGCTGACCACAGATTAGAATTTCGCAGAACCTGTGAATTGTACAGAATCAAATAACAGTGAAACCAGACATCCGGACACATAAACCTAAAGCAGCTAAAGGAGAGAAAGGTGTCCAAACACCCAGAGTGACCTAAGAAGATAAAAATAGAGTACAAAGAAAACTAAGAGACATTGAATGGTATTCTGAAAGCTACCAAAGCAATCAGATACGCACATATTATATGGACCTGACCCCATATGCGTAAATAAGGAGGACTGTCTGTTTTACTTTTAATGTGGATGTTTTGTTTTATTTTGCTTTTACAGTGCTTTTGTTTTGGTATGGTTATTGCTGTTTTATTTTTTTTTCTTTTAACCCACACTTCTTTTACTTTAACTTGATAAATATATATATATATATATATATATATATATATATATATATATATATATAACAGTTTGTCTTATTTTTTTATTTCACACAGCTGCTAGTTCCTTTTATTTTATTCTTGTTCTTTTTTCCTCTTTCTTCCTCTTTCCTTCCTTTTTTTTCATTCTCCTCCTTTGATTGGTTTTCCTTCCTTTTCCTTGGATTACATAATAGTCTTGGTATCTTGTGTGGATTCTTTTTTTTATGTCTGTCTGCTCCTTCCATCACCCCTATTTACAAACCTTCCCACACTAACCTACATACTTTTCTCCCCCAAAACTTTTCCCCATAATATACCTCCTGGTTTAATACTCAAAGTATTTCTTATATCCATAATTACTCTACCAACGACAAGAGTCCTAGTAGTTAACTCTCTCTCATTCCTAGCAAGATATTACCTTATCATACTTAAAGTCTTTCTCAACCCAAACATATCCTCTACCTAATCCGACTCCTTTACCAATCACCCCAGCTACTCACACATCACCCGCTCTCAACACTGGAAAGGCTCTGCTGACTATCCGATACCCCTAAACTCCTAATATTACAATTTGACTAAGCACAATACTCACGAACGATGGGTAGAAATCAGAAAAACAGGACAGAGAACGCTATAAATATGAGAACCAGGAATTATGAAGAGACAGCAGAAATCACGAATACTGACCTACTAGAAATGCAAGAAGGGGAGTTCAGAATCTTGATGTTCAATATGATGAAAGGATTTAAAAGAAGTATAGAGGAGGTTAAAGGTGAATTAGAAACACTAAAAAAAGAATCAGAAAGAGGTCTGGAATGAAATGTAAGAGGCAATAAGTGAAATGAAGACAGCAATAGAAAGAAATTCTGGAAGATTAGATGAAATGGAAAACAGAATATCAATATTAGAAGACAGTACATCCCAAACAGAAAACACAGTCAGCGATATACAGAAATCCTTACAGCAACAAAACCTAAACATCCAGCAATTATGGGATAATATGAAGTGCCCTAATTTACGGATAATAGGCATTGAGGAAGGGATAGAGGTACAGACCAAGGGCATCTGTAATATCTTCAAGGAAATAATCTCAGAGAACTTTCCAAATATGGAAAGAGACTTGAATCTTCAAGTCCAGGAGGCATACAGAATTCCACTGAGACAGGACCAAAGAAAAACCACTCCATGCCACATAATAACCAAATTGACCAACATAGAGGCCAAGGAAGTAATCTTAAAAGCAGTGAGAACAAAAGGACGGGTGACATATAGAGGCAAAACAATAAGAATCACCCCAGACTATACAACCCAGGACAGGAATGCTAGGAGAGACTGGTACGACGTGATTCAGACCCTGGAAGAAAATAATTTCCAACCCAAACTAAACTATCCAGCAAAACTTCTATTCAAGATCAATGGTGAAACCAAAGTCAATAGACTTGAAAACCTGGAAGAAATTGATAGATTTCTAAGCACAGTTAACCTTCCTACACTCAACCAAGAGGACATATCTAGCCTAAACCAACCAATAACAACCAAAGAAATAGAAATGGCAATAAAAATTCTTCCATCAAAGAAAAGTCCAGGCCCAGATGGGTTCCCAGCTGAATTCTACAAAACCTTCAGTGAACAACTAATACCAATACTTCATAACATGTTCCGGGAAATTGAAAGAGATGGAACTCTTCCAAATTTCTTCTATAAGGCCAGTATCACATTAATCTCCAAACCAAATAAAGATACCTCAAGAAAGGAAAACTACAGACCAATATCTTTAATGAACATAGATGCAAAAATTCTAAACAAAATACTAGCTATACGCATTCAAAACTATATCAAGAGAATAATACATCATGACCAAGTTGGTTTCATCCCAGAAAAACAAGGCTGGTTCAACATACGCAAATCAATACATATTATTCACCACATAAATAGAACCAAGAACAAAAACCACATCATCATAGCAATAGGTGCTGAAAAATCATTCGACAAAATCCAACACCCATTTATGTTAAAAACACTGCAAAAAATTGGGATAGAAGGAAAGTACTTCAACATCATCAAGGCAATATACTGCAAACCCAAAGCCAACATTATATTGAATGGGGAAAAACTGCAAGAATTTCCGCTAAAGTCAGGAACAAGACAAGGATGCCCACTATCACCACTCCTTTTCAATACAGTCCTTGAGACTCTTGCTGCAGCAATCAGACAAGAGAAGGAAATCAAAGGAATTCACATAGGAAGAGAGGAATTAAAATTATCCTTATTCGCACATGACATGATCCTTTATCTGGAAGACCCAAAGAACTCAACCAAAAGAATTCTGGAGCTGATTGACAAATTCAGCAAAGTCGCAGGTTACAAAATCAACCTAAAGAAATCAGTGGCCTTTCTTTATGCCAACAACGAATCCACAATGAAAGAAACAAAAACAACAATTCCATTCACTATAACCTCAAAACCAATAAAATACCTAGGAATAAACCTAACCCAAGATGTAAAAGACCTCTAAAACAAAAACTATAAAACATTAAAGAAAGAAATTGAAGAAGACCTTGGAAGATGGAAAGATCTCCCGTGCTCATGGATAGGCAGAATAAATATCATCAAAATGGCCATTCTGCCAAAACTGATCTATAGGTTCAATGCAATTCCCATTAAAATACCAGTGACATTCTTCAGAGACCTAGAAAAATCAATCATGAACTTCATATGGAGAAAGAAAAGACCTAGAATAGCCAAAGCAATTCTCAATAACAAGAAACACGCAGGAGGCATTACAATCCCAGACTTCAAACTATACTATAGAGCAATAGTAGTAAAAACAGCATGGTACTGGCACAAAAACAGATATACTGACCAGTGGATTAGAATAGAAGATACAGAAACAAACCCACACATCTTTAGTCAATTAATCTTTGACAAAGGGGCCAAACACATATGCTGGAGAAAAGACAGCCTTTTCAACAAGTAGTGCTGGGAGAACTGGCTAACCATTTGTAAAAAGATGAATCTAAACCCCTATATCTCACCAAACACAGGAATCAACTCAAGATGGATCAAATATTTAGAAATTAGACCTGAGACTGTGAAGTTAGTAGAGGAGAACATAGGTTCAACACTACAACATATTGGCACAGGCAGTAACTTTCTCAACAAAACATCCAAAGCTTAGGAAATTAAAGCAAGAATAGATAAGTGGGATAACATCAAACTAAAAAGTTTCTTCTCATCAAAGGAAACTATCAATAACCTAAAGAGGAAGCCTACAGAATGGGAAAGGATCTTTACCAGCCACCATTCTGATAGGGGGCTAATATTCAGAGTATACAAAGAGCTCAAAAGACTCTACACTAGCAAAACAAACAACCCAATCAAGAAATGGGCAAATGAACTAAACAGACACTTCACAAAAGAAGAGATACAAAGGGCTAATAGATACATGAAAAGATGTTCTTCATCACTGGCCATCAGGGAGATGCAAATCAAAACTACACTGAGATTCCATCTAACCCCAGTCAGAGTAGCAAGCATAAAGAAATCAAACAACAACAAATGCTGGCGAGGATGTGGGGAAAGAGGAACTCTTTTACACTGTTGGTGGGAATGCAAACTAGTTCAACCACTATGGAGATCTGTGTGGAGATTCCTAAGAAAGGTGGAAATAGATCCACCATATTATCCAGCTATACCACTCCTGGGTGGGTATCTTTCCAAAGGGGTTGAATTCAGAGAACTACAGCAACATATGCATACCTATGTTCATAGCAGCACAATTTGTAATAGCCAAAATATGGAACCAACCCAGATCACCATCAACAGATGAATGGATAGCAAAACTGTGGGAAATACACACAATGGAATTCTATTCAGCCATAAAGAAGAACAAAATTATATCATTTGCAAGAAGATGGAAAGCCCTGGAAAACATCATGTTAAGTGAGATCAGCCAAGCACAGAAGGAGAAGATACATATGTTTCCTCTAATATGCCCAAACTAGGAAACACAAAGGATACCAGTGGGACTCCAGATATTGAAGGGGAAATACTAGCTAAGTTTGGATGGTAAGATAGGAGAGGAGGAAGGTCGGTCTTGATTAATGAGGGTCTACACCTGAACATGTGTAAAATTATGAATAAGACATGGTTAACCTGGACAACCATTGGTGGGAAGGGGAAGGGAAAATGGGGGCGGGGGGAGAGGGCACCAAATATAGTGTAAATATATACTATTTATGTCAATAAAAAAATTGTTAAAAAAAAGAAAACACTCTTTGAGAAATGACCATTTATACATGATGTAGCATTTGCATTACTATTTGTATTGACCACTAGTAAATATTCAACTGCTTATCATGCATAGTTGGTCAAATTCTGACCTAATTTGAACATTCCATTAAAAATTAATTTGTGTGACAAAAAATTATATGGCATCTCTTATGGCTTTAGAAGCAAATTGGTTTAGTGAGGTTTTTAGAAATATGTCAAACATTTAACCTTCAAAGAAATGTATCATCAGAGTTCACACATAAAATGAGCATCACTAGAGTGAGATGGCAAAGGGTGGTCACCACGTCTGTCTGTGGGGTCAGAAGAAAAGAAGCCCAAAGATAAGCTTTGCCTATTGGCCCTGGGCACATGCGTGTTAAATGACCCTGAATGTCCTGAGGAATGTCAAGCCAGTTCACAATCAAATGCTCTCAGATGTTTCTTACTCTTACCCACTTGACTTTCAGAACCTTTCCCCATCATCGACCTGCAGACTACTCTCTTTAATGACACATTACACAAGTAAAGAGTTTTCTTCTTGGTGTTGATTGCTCCAGATTCATAATTAGCTAGAAAGTTTTGTGGGTTCGTGTGTACTTAATCAAATCAGAAAAAAAAACTTTTATTATCTTACTATCTCCAATAAATCATAAAAAAAGTTCTCGCTCACTCTTTCTGACTCTGAAACACAAAAGTGAGCTTTTCGTTGACCATCCTACTTCAGCTCCAAAGTGCTATTTGCTCTGAAGGACTAATTGCTGCAGGAGACAAGTCTTCCAAACCGTTTTTCTGTTTTATTTTCATATTATAATCTAAAGCTCAGCATATAAAGTGGCTTGTTATTATTTAGCATGCAGTAGAATTTCTATTCCACAAGATAGAAGTTATTAGTGTTTTGACATACTTATTGTATGTCTGACTTTTTTTCTGTTGAGAGACATCTTTTAAAAGCATCTATGAAACCCTTTCAGATGCTGTGTGCATGCCTGTCACTATCACTATGATTTACATTATGGTGTGAGACAGTACACCATTAAAATACTTTTTTATTTCTGTGCTTTTATGGGTGCATTATAGTCTCACATCATAATGCAACTCATGCTGACAATGACATACATGAACTCACTTGGTGTCCCCTTCTTATTTCCCTCCCTCCCAATAAGGAGTACCCAGGTTGACCTTGGTATTATTCACATGAATACGCATAGTCTATGGTAGTATTTCTACTAATGAACCTAAGTCTTCTTCCACCCCTACTCTTAGATCTCTTCCCTGGCTCCCTTGAGATTTCTCATTATCTGAAGTCTCTCAATAAAATGTTTTTTAAAAGTATCTGTTAGCTGTTTTTTGTTTTAACCATCATAAATAGAATATACGTGTATTATTAATGTTTTATATCAATACATATTAATTTAATATGTATTTACACATGTTTGTGAATGTGTATGCATCGTGTGTGTGTTATGAACTGCATACAGATTTATCCTAGTTTCTATATGTTTGCAACTCAAAACTAATTTTTACTTGTCTTTTTCTTCTCCCTCCCTTCATTCTTTCCTCCCTTCCTCCTTTCTTTCTTTCTTTCTTTCTTTCTTTCTTTCTTTCTTTCTTTCTTTCTTTCTGTTTTTTGTTTATTTGCTTGTTTTGCATGTGGGATTGAACCTGGGGGCATTCTACCTCCAAGCTATATCTCCCTTCCTTTTAGAAACAGGGAAGCTGGGCTTGGTGGCCCACATTTGTAATCCCAGCATTTGGGAGTATGAGGCAGGAGGATTATGGTTCACAGAGAGCCTCAGCTACTACTTAGTGAGGCCCTTTGCAACTCAGTGAGACCCTGTTTCAAAATAAAGAATAAAAAATAGGGCTGCGAGTACAGCTCAGAGGTAGAATGCCTCTGGGTTCCATCCCCAGTACTGCAAGAAAAGAAAGAAAAAGAAAAAGAAAAAGAAAAAGAAAAAGAAAAAGAAAAAGAAAAAGAAAAAGAAAAAGAAAAAGAAAAAGGAAGGAAGGAAAGAGGGTCTTGCTAGGTTGCTAAGAATCTCACTATGTTGCTGAGGCTGCCCTTGAATCTGCAATCCTCCTGTCTCAGCCTCCCAAATATTGGGGTTACAGATGCACATGACCACACTCAGCATAGCAACTTTTTCTTATTAGAGCTTTCTGAAAGAGTCAACTTAATTTTCCCAGATTTAATAACCCTTTTGCTTTTGACACTTACATTAGGATCCCAGTTGCAAATCTGCCTCATTCCCAGCAAACATGCAACTCAATAGATGAACACAGAAGTCTGTAGTCATATTAAAGGGGTGCTCAGAAACTGTGGGAATCGGTACATATTTTAGGCAGGTTATAGGGAACGTCAGTTAACCTGGAGAATTCTTTAGAAAGTGCCTGCTTTTAAGAGAGGGCCATCCCTTAATAACAAAGAAAAAAATGTAACATTGACATCCCCAAAAAATCATTTCTGAACTAGCTCTGAGTAATTTACTTGTGGATCAAATAGAAAAAGAGCACTCTCTGTCAACAACAAACATCAAAAATTTGGGGTTTATCTTCTAAGTGAAGAATGAAATGGCAATGTTGATTCACTAATTCTCAGATTTTAAAAAATACACGTAGGCATCTATTGAGTACTAAACATTGTACACAGCTGGAATCACAAAAACGAACAAATAGGCAGGCTCTTTCTCTCAATAAATCCATCTCTGCTAGGGGAGAGACAAATACTTATAAAACAATAGACAGGGAGCCATGATAAAATAAATATAGCCCACGAAAAGTAGGATTCGAGGAACATACTTGTCAATTGGAAAGACCTCAGAGAACAGTGAATTTCCTGTATTCTCTCCAATGCTAAAGTAATATACATGATTTGTGAGGACTTCAAAGACTTCATCCTAATGAAGATTGAGAATGATGACTTAGAAACTGAAGAGAAAATGAGATATATCTCAGAGACTAGAAGTAAATGTTGATGCAAAGTAAATGAAGGTGCAGGCTAGAAAGAAAACATCTCTGGCAATTTGTAAAATAGCAGTTTTAAGTCTATAAAGTAAATGATTAAAAAGTTTTATAAAGAAAAAATCAAAGGCATCGTATGCCATTAGGAGTATTATGCTTCATAAGTGTGGTAGTATGCTTTTTTAAAAAAATAATAATTATATTATGCTATCTTCTGATTTAACAGCAGATGTGTGGATTCTAACAGGATTCAAGAGCATTCACTTTCATGTTTAATCTTTTAATTCCATGATGCCTAGAATAAGGCCTAACACAGGTTGGTATACAAATGAAATTGAGGAATGGGTGAGTAAATAAGTAAATAAAATATTAGGGTCGAGTAAAATATTAGAAGGTCACATACATTCACCGTTCTTCTAATTCTGAGCTGAGCCTTCAAATATATGGAAGTTGGCTAACCTAAGAATAGTTGTACATGTGCAAAAGATCTGACAGTATCTATAAGCATTTTGAAAAATATAGAATATTTGGTGTGGCTACTATATAGCATATACATGGAAGAGGTTTGATTATCAGGTGATAAAACTTAAAAATATAAGCCAGGTGTGGTGGTGCACACTTGTAATCCCAGCATTTGGGAGGCTGAGACCAGAGGATCGCGGTTCGCTGACCGCCTCAGCTACTTAGTGAGCAAAAATTCAGTGAGACACTGTTTCAAAATAAAGAATAAAAAAAATGGACAGGGGGTGTAGCTCAGAGGTCAAATGCCTCTGGGTTCCATCCCTAGACCTGCAAAAAAAATTTTTTTAATATGTGAAAATAGTAAAGAGTCTTCCAAACCAGATCTATATATATAAAAAAATAAAAAATAAAAAAATAAAAATATATATATTTATAGGCTATAGAAATTAGTGACATTTTCAATAGAAGAAACAAAGTCAAATTTTATCTCTGAGAAGACAATTCTGACAGTAGGTTAATAAAAGAACTTGAGGACCAGGCATGGTGGTGCAAGCTTGTAATCCCCGCACTTGGGAGGCAGAGACAGGAGGATCGCTCAGGTTCAAAGCCAGCTGCGCGACGCTGGCTTAGGAGACCCTGTTTCCAAATAAAAATGTAAAAATAGGCCTGGGAGTGTAGCCCGGAGGTAGAAGGGCTTCCAGGAGCCCCGGTACTACCAAAAAAATTAATAATAATAATAATAATAATAATGTAAAAAATAAAAAATGAAAGAACTTGAATGGAAAGAGCCTTGGACAAAGACATGAGAGTTATATGTGTTTATTAAAATATCACACTAGGCCCTATTAATAAGTACAATTAATATATGCTGATAAAAAGAATGTTTTAAAGACTAGAAATAGAACCATCATACAACCCAGTTATGACACTCTTCAGCATCTTTCCCAATGAATTAAAGTAATAATACTATATTTATACATGCATATGCATGTTTACAACAGTAGAATTCAATTTGCATTAAAAAATTAGGCTAAGTAGAAGTCAGACACAAAAACTACCTACATAACACATGATTCCATGTCCTTGGAATAAGCTAGTATTTAAGATGAAGAATTTACTACCATATATGTTCAATTAAAAATTTGTATTAAAAAATAAAATAAAATAAAATAAAGAACAATTGACATTTACAGCAGAAGATAATGTCACTGCCAAAGATGCTCACTTTCTGGTATTTCCACTACTGAATATTTTATGAATTAGCCATTCCATTTGATGTGGAGTAAAAATCAGTTTGCATATATAATGCTTGTTAAATGCTATAAATGAAATTTAACTTTGTTATTAAACTATTTTGTCTATTATCATCAAAAAATAAATAAATAAAATAAAATAAAATGAAGAATTTAAATTTTTCACAGCTCATTCATGCAGAAACCCGGGTCCAAGAACAGCTAATTCAGCCATCTCTTTGACACATGTTAACTAAGTGTACAACTATATTACTCTCTAATACACAGGATGAAAAAGGTAGTGGGGGCCATTGTTTCAATGAATTAACAGTTTGATGTGAGGAAAATTTGAAACCAAACTATGTAGTGTATCATGAATAAGCACAAGGCACATTGGTCTCTCAGGGAGTGTAGCCTTTATGTGAGCTGAGAAGTTTTGAATCTGAAAAGGATATTGGAGCTAATACTTGAGAAATTGGCGCATGCTTCCTGGAAAGGGAAAAGAATAAGACAACCATTTGGACAAAGACCAAAACATCAGCTGTTCTGCCCGGCTGGGAATAGAACAGAGCAGGAAGACATTGCTAGGCGAAAAAGACTTAAACAAGGTGCCCCTTGCAACTCAAGAAAACTTTATAGTCTATCAGAAGATGAAGAAAATTTTAAAAATTAAATTAAATTAAAAATTTAAAAATTAAATGTACAAATTAAGTGAATAATATGTGCACATTGAAAGTAATACTTTGGTGGTGAACCAAAGATTTGCACTAATAATAATAATCCAATTAAAAGGACTTAAAATCTAAACAAACATTTCTTAAAAGAAGAACTATAAGTAGGCAACAGATACATGAAAAATGTTCAATACCACTAATCATCAGGAGAATGGAAATCAAACCCATCATGAGCTACAACCTCACCCCAGTTAGAATGGCTATTTATAAAAAGGAAACAAGATAATAAATAGTGGTCAGGATATGGAAAAAAGGGACCTCCTATATGCTGTTAGAAGAAATGTAAATTAGTACAGCCATTGTGGAAAACAATATGGAGAGTTCTCAAAAACTAAAAACAGAACTGCCATATGACCCAGCAAGCCCACTACTGGGTATACATCTGAAGGAAATGAAATCAGCATGTCAAAAAGATACCTGCACCCAACGTTTATTTCAGCACTATTCACCTGAGATAACTGAGATATGGGATCACCCTAAATGTCCATCAACAAATGAATGAATAAAGAAAATGTAACCAGACATGGTGGTGCACACTGGTAATCCCCCTGGGGAGGCTGAGACAGGAGGATGGCACAGGTTTGAAGCCAGCCTCAGCTACTCAGTGAGGCTTTCAGCAACTTAGTGAGACTCTGTTTCCAAATAAAGTATAAAATAGGTCTGGGAGTATAGCCTGGAGGTAGAAAGCCCCTGGGTTCTACCCCCACAAAAAAAAAGAAAAAGAAAATGTAGCATATATATGCTACATGACATCCTGGTATTTGGGACACGGATAGACATGAGGTTCACTATGTAAAGTGAAATAAGGCATAAGAAGGACAAACACTGAATGATCATCAACATGACTTCACTCATTCTAGAACCTACAGAAGTTGACCTCATAGAAACTGGGAGCAGAAAGGTGGTTACTAGAGATGGAGTGAAGGGGAGAGATGGGGAAGTGGGCTAATTATTGGGTACCTTGTTACAGTTAGATAGGAAGAATATCTTGGTGTTTTATGGCACATCAAGGTATATATAGTTAATAAATATGTGCCTCATATCTCAAAATAATTATAAGAAAGGATTTAGAATATACTCACATTAACAAAATAATAAAAGACAATGAATATGCTAATAACCCTGAATTGATCATTAACAACTATATACATGAATCAAGACATTGTATCATACTTCATAAATATGCATAAATAATTTTAAAATATTTGAATCTTAGCAAATCAATAAAGTGGTTGTTGCCATAACACACACACACACACACACACACACACACACACACACACACACACGAGGATTGAAAGAATCCAGGGATAATGGTCCTGCCCTAGTGATGTTTGCATAAAAGGTTGAAAAAAGAAGGTAAAAAAGAGTGAGATCAAACTTAGTATGATTATTGTTTGTGGATTAGATAGTTGGGTGGTTACTGGCACCATTACATCAAAAGAGAGAAGTTTTCTAGGATAAAGTACTTAATAGACTTCTCCTGTTCAATCCAGGGCATGAATACAAAATGTACTATACACACTATTTTCTAAAGGATCAACACTATTCAAATCTGTCACTGAGATTAATTCTGGAAAGAACCATTTCATAATGAAACAAAATTTAAAACATAATGTAAATAGTAAAGTAAAACATTATTGTATTTCTGACAAGTCTATGCCGAAATAACTTTCATGCAGATAAAATGCCAACAGTCCACTGGCACAGGCTTACCCATCTGGTTTTTTCCAGCTCCATTTGTTAAGTTTTTTCCATAAAATTTCTTTGCCCATTTGCGGTCCTTTGTGAAATTTGCTTTACTGTCATGATTCTCTATAACATCTTGCCCCTCTCATGCAAATGATCTATATAGTCTTGGCCAAGAAAGCTGTCCAGAGCATCTCCATTTACCAAAGATATTCATGCAGCAAATTTTCTTAGAAATGACGAATTATTGGCAGTGACATTTACAGTGCATATAAGTTTAAGCATTGCTCTTAAGGGAGAAGACTGTGCTATAATTTCACAGGAATTCCAATTGTAAGTTTCTGCTTCTTTTAACAACCCACAGAGTAAAATAACTAGGAAATGGTAGATTTTAAAATGATTTCCATGACTGTTTCTAAATTATCTTTGATGAGACCCAAGATAATTTTTCATAAAATAATTCTTAATCACATTTCATTATCTTTTTTGTATTTTAAATCTATAAATAAGTATCATAGAAGATACATAATGAATATTACTTGAAAGAAAGAATAAAATAAAGTATTTAGTGCTGAGGTGCCAGAGCTTCTAACTGCTTTGATATTCTCAAGATGAAGACCCGGTCTGCCTAAAATGTCAAGCAGCACTCTGAAAAGATTGATGAGTACCCTATCTCAATTTGTAAAATTACAATAAAAATAATATTGGTCTTATAGCATTGTTGAAAGAACTAGAAAATTTATCATATAAATTTGAAGAACACAAAAATTATAAAATTTGGGGTATTTATTTAAATGAGATGATTTCATCATTCTATATTGAACATACTAGTTTACAAAGAAAAATCACTTACTCTAGTGAGCCCTGATAAGAGTAGGGTGGAACGGAGCATATGGGGTGTTTTGGGGAAAGTGAGATTGGGGAGCATGATACATAATATGAGTGACACCAAGGAAACTTGCTGTCATCGTGGCAAAGAATAAGGCTGGCCTCATAGACAGTAGGACTGGATAAGCATTTGTTTCCAACCCACATAACTACATAAGTGTCTCCTCCATATATATGTAACTGGAAACCTAGGACTTACCTTTTAACACTTACCTTCAAATTATATATTTATTTATACAAATTATATACTATAATTAAGTATGTATGTATGTAGACATATACATATACATATATGTAACCAGGCATATCTTGTAACTTAATAGTTCGCTTCAAATGATATACATATACACATATACATATAGGTAGAGAGATTTATTATGAAATTGGTTCACATGATTATGGAAGGCAAAAAGTCCCATGATATGATATTGGCAAGCTAGAGAACCAGTAGAAGTGATGGTATAATTAATCTGAAGTCTGGGGTGCCACTGGTATAAGCCCCCAAGTCCAAAGACACAAGACCCAGGAATTCCAATGTCATACATAGGAGAAGAATGTCGCAACTCAAGAAAAAAGAGATCATGCTCTGTCTTCACCTTTTGGTCGCACTCGGGCTCTCGAAGAATTGGATGATGTCCATCCACTTTGGTGAGAGTTTGTCTTCCTTATGTAGTCTCCTGATTCAAAGGCTAATTGCTGATCTCTGCTGGAAATGCTCAAGAATTGTTTCCCCAGCTGTTTCAGTCAGTTAACATTCTCACTGCTGTGACCCCAAAACAATTGACCAACACAGCTTGAAGGAAGGAAGATTTGCTTCCTCAGGGTTCAGTCCATGTCAGGTCAGGTTCATCAGTGGAGCCAGGGCATGGCAGTGGAAGGTAGAAAGAGGGATAAAGAAGAAAGAGGCTTTGCCCTCCGAATATTATGAAGGTCATAAAACAGAGAGCAGAGGAGGAGGAATCATGTATCATTCCCAAGGCCACACCCCCAGGGAACTCTCTTCAGCAACTAAGCCCTGCCTCCATCATGCCTACTTTCTGTGAGGTCTCAGGAAACATTTTCGATCCAAACCACTACTCCAACTATCTGAGTTCTCATTTCTCATGAAATGCCTTCAGATATCCTCCAGTCACATCTAAGGACTCTATGAATCTGAATGTTTCTCTAACTGCACCAGAGTCAGGGTTAGTTCCCCTAAGCAGGTCTTGATCTAGGGTTTACAGCATGCTTGGTTTCTTTAAACTAATGGTAGGCATCTCCAAACTCAGGAAAAATTAAACTTGTTGTGTTTTTTTTTTAAATTTTTGGTACTGGCAGTTAAGCCCAGAGCCATTCTACTTCAGAGCTAAGCTTCCAGCCCTTTTTATTTTTTATTTTGAAAACAGAGTTTTACTAAGTTCCTTGCTAAATTACTGAGCCTGGCCTTCAACCTGTGATCCTCCTGTCTCATCTTCCCAAGTACTGGGATTACAGGCATGTGCCATCATGTCTGGCCTTCTTTTTATTTTCAATTTGAAATATTATACTCTTAATTTCATTGCTCCTAAATTTTTAAGAAAATCTAGCTAACTTTTTCATTTTTCAATCCTCGCAGATCAAATATAATGCTCATTATGCCCAAAGGGTACTCAGTAAATGTTGGGAAGTAGATTGTTTTTTCTAATTTAAAATTAAAAATATAAAAATTAAAAAGATATTTAACTTCAGGCAGTATACACAATAGCTCCTCTACTTGGAAAGACTTCATTAGAAAAGAAGAAAGTAACCATAACTGCCTATCCATAGGATGACACTTTAGCTGCAAAACTCTATTTGTAAAAATAAATAAATAAATAAATAAATACTGGAAAATGCTTTGTCAAAGATAAAAAAAAGATTCATTGGCTAGATGCCTAAATGAAATCATTTTTTTCATAACACTCCATTCTCATGCTTTACTCTAATAGCCTCAAAGTAAAAACTGTTGCATTCACAATCTATATGGGCAAGCTGCAGGGCTTATCAAGAATGAATTTAAGGACTAGGATCCAAATATGCCTTTCCCCCAAAAAGAAAGGAAAGTGAAAAACTAATATTTTATGCCCCGAATAAGATGATCCTCAAGAAGCCTAGAGAAGGAAAACTTAGAAATTGAGGTCCTTACTATAATCACTAAAAGGATAAAAAAAAAAAAAAAATCAGAGACGGGCGCCCTTCTGCAAAGATGAGTGCTAGAAAGTTTAATTTTGAGTTCAAGTGGAACAAGACCAGAAGGTGCCTCTTTCCATAAGATTGAGAGTAGAGCTAACACTCCAAACCATGAATTGCAGAGGTCATTAGCTGTGAAAATAAAAACCAGCATCAACTGATGAAGGTATATACCAGAAACATCTGGAGCTGTTCAGCACCACAGCGGAGCAGTAGACTGATTCTCTACAGGGACATAATTGTTTGGTTAGAAGGTTATTGCTTCTTTCAAAAGAAACTCCTTTCTTCCTCCTTCCTTCTCTTTCTTTCTTCCTTCTTTCCTTCTCTTATGCAAAGAATTAAACCCAGGAGTCTTGTATCTCTGAGCTACACCCCTGCTTCTATTTTATTTTTTATTTTACTCATAAATCTTTATTTTTAGTCTATTTTTCATTTTGAAACAGGGTCTCACTAAGTTGCAGAGGGCCTTGCTAAGTTGCCTAGACCTTATGAACTCATGATCCTCCCATCTTAGCATTTCACATACTGTGATTTCAAAAGTTCAATACCACGGCTGCCTGAAACCCTTTCTTTTCTTCATTAATAAACCATGTGATTAGAGAAACAGAAAAAGACCTGAAGAAACTTGGAGGAAGTTAAAAACCTAAATCTTGTCTCTGTAAAGACCAGGAATCATACACCTCTCTCTACACACACACACACACACACACACACACACACACACACACACAAGGGAAGTGAGATAAGAAATTTGGGGGATCGACCGTGAAGTGGGCCATTCCCAAAAATCAAGTATGGGGCATCAAGTAAGAAAAGAGACCCAACGCTGCCTGAAATGCAGAGAGAAAATACCGCCTTTCCGGGAAGAGGCAACACAAACTCCCCAAATACCATGAAAGGAAAAGATATGAGAACAATTTCTTTTTGCCATTTTGAGGAACCTAATAACTCAGACCAGAATTTAATTCTGGGCTGAGTAAACATCTTTTGAATGACTATCACTTTTATATTACAACACTAAGAATTTTCAATGTGTATAAAAATAAGGGAGCTATAACTCTTATCCTGGAAAACCCTCAGACAAGAGAGCCAATTTGGATATTAATATACTTTCACTATAAGGTAAAATATAACAAGTAACCTAATCGTCATTTAAAAAAAACACTAGAGGATCAAATGAAGAAACACTTCTTGCTGATGTGCTCAGGGAAGGTTTTGTGGAAGAGTCGGTCTTTTATCTTTGTCATAAATACTGGCCAAGATTTTATCAAAGTGCTCTGAAGTCTTACTTATAGGCACAAAACAACATGAATCACCGGGCGTTGTACAGTTGAGCACAGGGCCTGTGTGGGCAGCAGCAAGGAGAATCCTGGGACTGGGGAGCTTTAAAGACTGACCTCCAGCTTCCTACGAACAAGAAAACACTGAGAAATCAACCCAGCTGTCTGAGGCCCTCTCTGTGTGCAAAGAAGCCAAGTCAATGAAGTTTCTCTCTCACTCTTCTCCACTTGCTCTGAATTATGTCACTCGTTCCTTTTGATTCATTAAAATCCTAGAGATACTTTCAAATGAGTATTGTTCTTGTAAGCGCCATCAAAATAAATTTTGCACTACCATGACATAATTTATATTCATGTAAAAATAATAGGAACAATAACCTTGAGATTAGTTATTGAGCAATAAAGACAAGTGTATGGCTTTATTCTAATACAGTCTATATATTTAACATACACCTGTAGTTCACCTGTACTAAACTTGCTGTGTAAATACTAATCCCAACATGAGAGTGCATTGATTTTACTGAGAAACATATCAACTTAGGCTATGTTTTTCTTTCTCTAGCTCTTGCCTATGCTCCTTGAATACTTCTGGCCTAAAAAGGAGACATCCTTTCCTAAAAGAGTGATATTTTCTATTTCTAAATTCAAGTTTAACTCAAGTCAAAGCATTCTTTTTCAAGAAAGCTGATGTGAAGATGGTATACATTGTGATATTGACCCATACTTTTATTACCAACAAATTGGTTCTATCCTGCAAAACCCATTTTTTTTTAATGACTAGCTTCCTTCCCAGACCTTTCCCCTACTTAGTTCTTCAGATCTGAGCTTGCCAGGGAAAATTTAATGTTAAGAAAAGTATTAAGTCTGGAAGAAATTAAGTCTTTTCTAATGTACTCGGGCAATTATTTCCCATTACCTTAACAAATCATCGCCTCAGCTAAGAAAATAGAGTAGCCTGAGAAATCACACCTCACAGCTCAGCTGGCTTTATTTAATTTAGCCTGAAGAATTAAACCATTGGCTCTAAATCAAACTATCAAAAGAGAGTTAAGCTTCACAAGCTGTTAGCAATAGCTTCATAAATTAATTGAAGTACTTCAAGAAATGCAGGTGAATCCAGCTCCTTTGACCATCCTTTCCTAAATTGCAGAAAGGCATGGCTTTCACATCAGTAGCCTAGCACATAGACACACCCAAGTGCTCAGGGACTGAATGAAAGCAACGCTCTTGTCCCCGACCCTCTTGCTCCTCTTCTTTCATCTCACAATCTCCTAGGAAGGAGATTAAGGTGGTTACGGTGTAGATTTTTCTTTCCTTCCAAGTGAGAACGCAACACATAACTCACTCTTAAGAAACTCAGAGGAAGCCAGGAGAGATGTAACAAAATCACCAGCCCCGTCATGGTGGCTCTAGACCATGGCACTTCTTCCCATACTCCCAAATCTCACCAGAATGGGAACAGGAACTTTGCTTCCTGAAGGTGACTCGTTTCCAGGAAACAGGAAGCAGGTCATGCATTGGTCTGGGTATGGATTTGTGTGTCCCCAAGTGCTGATGCGTTGGATACCTGGTCCTCAGTGTGGCAGTGTGGAGGGGTGCTGTGTAACCTTAAAGAGGTGGGGCTACTGGGAACTAATTAGGTCACTGAGATTTGATGTGGTTCTCGTGGGACCCTGGTTGGTTCTTGCAAGAGGTTTGTTATAAAAGAGCAGTTCTGGTCCGTCTCCTGACTCTCTCTAGCTTCCTTTCTCACCATTTGGTCTCTTCATCCTGCACTTTCTCCTGCCATCAGCCCTGACAGAAGCAACTTGATCCTGGGACCATTCTTTAGGACCCCCAACACTTTGGGCTAAATGAATCTGGGATATAGATAGATAGATAGATAGATAGATAGATAGATAGATAGATAACCCAGCTTCATTTATTTGTTGGAGCAATAAAAAAATGAATTCAGGTACCATGCTCAGCCTCTGCCCTCAAACTCACCAACCAAATAATGAAGGATAGGAAGAGATACATCACTTGAAATCCTTCCACTTGTATAGAAACATCGGGAGTGGAGGGGAAAATGTCTCACACCTTCAATACTTTTCTGAGCATTTATTTCTTTAATCACTTTTATCATCTTCTCTGCAAAATACATAAATATTCATATGTAGCCTTTGTGCTGTTCACCTTACCTGTCCAAATCTAGATTTTTATCAAGCACAATTACTGAAAACATATCACAAGATACATCAGTCACTTTACTGAGTAATAATTCACTTGTTATTAGCAGAGTGTAGCAGCACATGCCTGTAATCCCAGTACTTGAGAGGCTGAGAGAGGAAGATTACAGGTTCAAGACTAGCCTCAGCAAGTTAGTGAAACCTTGCTTCAAAAAAAAAAAATAGTGGGGTGTGGTGACACATGCTTATAATGCCAACCTTAGGGAGGCTGAGACAGGAGGATCGTAGTTCATGACCAGCCTCAGCTATTACTTAGTGAGGATCTCTGCAACTCAGTGAAACTCTGACTCAAAATAAAGAATAAAAAATAGGAAGCCAGGCATAGTGGCACACGCTTGTAATCCCAGCATTTGGGAGGCTGAGACAAGAGGATCCCATTTCGCAGACATCCTCAGCTACTTAGTGAGGCCCTATGCAACTCAGTGAGACCCTGTTTCAAAATAAAGAATAAAAAATAGGGTAAAAAAAAGTGTGGCACTGGAGGTAGAATGTCTCTGGTTTCCATCTCCAGTACTGCAATAAATAAATAAATAAATAAATAAATAAATAAAGGGGGGTAGCTAAAAGGTAGCATGTCCCTGAGTTCAATCCCTAGCACTACAGAAAAAAATTGTAATTTACTTATTAAATATTCATCTAGTACCTAGAAATAATAGTACCTATCATTTACTCATTAGATATAAAAACTGCTTTCCATAAATTAATCCTGATGATTGTTTACAGTTGAGGAAATTTGTCTGATTCTAAAACCCATAGTCTTGTATTAGTTAAAATTATTTTGTGACAACCAAGGGAAAAATGACCTTGAATGACTTAAGTAGAGAAGGAAATTATTACAGTGACATGGAGCAGCTCAGAATTGGAGGGCACATTAAAAGGATGAGAATTAACAGCAGGCACCTCTGTGGCAAGAACATGCAGAATAAAGCAGAGAATGATTACCTGATGGGTACAGTGTTCTTGGGTGATGAGAAGTTTTGAAACTAGAGAGAGGAAGGTTGCCCTACATGACGGATGCACTAAATGCCACTATCTTGCTGGGTACCATGTGAGTTTCGCCTGAATAAATGTCTTATTAATTGCTGTCTGTCTGTGGGATGCGACCTCCATAACTAATTAATTGCCTTCAACAAATTCCAGTGTTGTTGCAACCTCTGAAATGCAGGGAGAGGGCATATGTTTGTCCCAGTTTGCATCATACACCCACACTGCAAGCACCGTGAGTGACAATTCTGCCAGATAAAATCCAGTTGGGGTGATAGTAGTTTCCATGAGGAAGTCCTGAGGGGCTGGAGATGGAGCTGAGCATAGCATGTATGAGGCCCCGGATTGGATCCCTAGTACGGAAGGAAGAAAGGAAAGGAAAGAGGGAAGGAGGGAGGGAGGGAGGGAGGGAGGGAGGGAGGGAGGGAGGGAAGAATGGAAGAAGCAAGGAAGGCAGGAAGGCAGGAAGAAAGGAGGGAAAGATGGAGGTAGGGAGGGAGGGAAGGAAGGGAGGGAAGGAGGGAGGGAGGGAGGGAGGGAGGAAAGGGAGGGAGGGAGGGAGGGAGGGAGGGAGGGAGGAAAGGAAGGAAAGATTATTAGGGTACTGTTTGAGAAAAGGGAAAATGGATATTGACTCACAAACTACAAAAGTTTCTCCAGCAGCTCTTATTCACTATGATATATTTTTTCTTATTTCTCAGGATTTGTACTAGGCCCCAAAGATTATAAGTAAATAAAATGTAAATCATTTTTCTCAGTAATAGCAAGAGGGCTTGGGACATGACGAGCCTATATAGAGAGCAAAGAAGTTGGGTATGTGGAGGTAGGTCATGGATACAGCAGAAATTAAACATAAAGGAACTTAAAGATTTGATGGTGTATTGGTAAATTGGAAGGAATCCTGGTTTTGCTTTTTTTTTTTTTTTCTTTAGATAGATTAGCTTCACTGAGCTAAAAAAAAAAAAAATATTCTCAACAAAACAGAAACAGTAAGTTTTATTTCACAACTGAAAACTAAGAAACATTTTTTTCCCTCTTGGTAATTTTAATTTCAAGTCCTGGTCAAAGGTAAATTGTGCCCAATCTGTTTCTTGGTAAATCAGAATGTCACCATTTATCCTTGGCCGAGTTACCCGGTAATGGAGATGAAAGGTCCACAGGACAATCTGTCCATCTGATTCACTAAGTTCTCCTTCAACATCATGAATGTATCATCTGTTTTGTCATGGCTTGTCCAAATCAAAGGAAACGTTGATGGCCACAAGGTGGGGTGGGAAGGGTGCTGGCCTGCCTGTCAGGGGGCAATATTCACACACAAGTTCACATCATAACTGCATAGTCCTTCAGGAAAGAGATACTAAAAACTAGGGAAAAAATTGCTACTGGAAAGAGAAGTTGCATGCTGAGGAAAATGAAATGATTTTTTTCATTTTTCAATTTTGCTACACACACACACACACACACACACACACACACACGAGAAAATAATAATAACAAAAGACAGAATAAAAAGGACCATATTTCTGTTAGCTCTGCTTGGAACTAGGTGGATAATCTTCTCCTTCAGGCCTCAGATGCCTTTTTTAAAAAATATAAAATAGAAGAGAGTCATTGCTTTTTTTTATTTTATGAAGTACAATATATGTATGTTTGTAATGATGCAATAAGGGCTGTTGGTATACCATATCCATCAAATGCCCTTTAGTAATCAGTGAGAAAGATCGCTTCTTTAGGAGGTTTCTAAATGATTATGCAGATGCATTTACACCAAAACCTATAAATCTTCACAAAATCCACAGGAAGTCAAACCCAAACTGGCTTAATTTGGGATTCACAGAGCCCTTGCCCCAAAGCTAAGAAGTACCCTCACATTTTTTCTTCATTTTACTATTTTTTTTCCTACCTGCCATTTGTCCTATTTTATTACATTGTATAATTGGAAAGCTTGCTATAATTTGACTTTGTGAAACTTTTAAGGAGACTTAGGTATTTGTTGTTGTTGTTGTTGTTGTTGTTGTTGTTTGTGGTACTGGGTATTGAACCTAAAGGCACTCTACTTCTGAACTACACCTCCAGCTCCATTTTATTTTTTAAAGGGTCTTGCTAAGTTGCTGAGGCTGGTCTTAAGCCTACTGTCCTCCTTTCTCCGCCTCCCACGTTCTAGGATTACAGGCATGTGCCACCACACCCAGCGCAGTCTAAGTAAATGAGTGATTTGACTTTGGACAGCACTATTCTAATTTTTAAAACTGGACTAAAATCTTCTAAGCCACTTTTTTTTTTTTACAAACAACCTTTTGAGTAAATTTTTAACGAGATAAAAAAAACTAACACATAACAGAGGAAATAAAGGTACAAGAAAAGATTTTATTGGCTGTTCTAGCAAAAAAAAAAAAAAGAAAGAAACAGAAAGAAATGTTTATACCAGCCTGAAATGAAAAAAAAAAAAACTTTTATTTTATCATCTTCACCTTTCCTCCTACCTGAGTCAGACAGCTACACTCATAAACCTCAAGATCTTAAAAAATGAGTAATGTTCCCACAGTGACAAGGGTAAGGTCTCAGCCCGTGTTAACACCACCACTGATGTGGGCAGCTCCTCTTTTCTGGGTGGCTTTCAGGGGCTGCACCTGTCACAGTGGGCTCAGGGCCCTTCAGGAGCGTGGCCTTCCAGACCACTCTGATCCTGAAAAGGTACCATGGCCCAGTCTGGGAATTGCTTTCCCCTTAGCTATTCCTACCTCATGTGCCCTTTTCTGTTTCCCCTAAAGAGGCTGAAAAATAAAGACTGATTATTATCTGATCCTCTTCCACCCCGGGGAAAAGCCCTGTCTCCAAATTCTACCTAAAACACAGGAAAGCATCTACCACGCAGTGCTTTTCATACTCTGCGGGTTACGGGGTTCACCTGGGGATCTTGTTAAAATGCAAAATCTGCATCAGTAATGAAGCCTGGGATGCTGCATTTTAACCATTTACAGTCAAGTGGGCGACGCTGGGCTCTGAGGAACATTGTTAGAAGGTATTAAAGTGAGATAAGAGGATCGCAGGTTCAAAGCCAGCCTCGGCAGCTGAGTGAGGCCCTGTTTCCAAATAAAATATAAAATAGGTCTGGGGGTGTAGCCCAGAGGTAAAAGTTTCCTGGGTTTCATCCCCAGTGCCACACACACACACACACACACACACAAACAAAAGGGAAAGTAAAAGAAAGAAAAGTATTAAAGAGTTCATTATAAGGATTTTTTCATCTTCATTTGGACAGAAACATGCAAGAAGAAAGCTGTAACCATCTTCCTTTCCATCTTTCTCTGGCTTCCTACTTTGGGATAATAATAAAAATGGATATGAGTGTAGGGCTCTATCAGTTTCTTGTATCCAGGAGGAACAGAAAGCAATGAGCTGAAGTACAGAAGTGTCCAGGTCTGCGGCAATGGCATTATGTACCTGAAGTCAGCTCATCTTGGGTCCCTTCCTTAGACTTGTCTTAATGGGAAAATAAATATCATTGTGATTTAATTTTTGTGCGTTTGTGTAGTACTGGGGATTAAGCCTGGGGGCATGCTACCTTTAAGCTATACTTCTTAGCCCAATTTGATTTTATTTTTTGATACAGGGTCTCACTAAATTGCAGAGGCTCTTGCTAGGTTCCTAAGTCTGGCTACAAACCTAAAAATTAAATAAAAATAAAAGTTATGTAAAGGTACTAATTTCTTCATTACCAGTGAATGAATTATTTTAGCATTTTATCTCAGAAGTTGTTTTCTCCTGTAAAATGCAGAAATAAAGCATTATAACATCCTTATGAGGAAGAAAGTGGGATAAAAAAAAAGTACAAAGAAGGTGCCATCTCCAGGTTAAAAACAACTAGGATTTTGTCTGGTTATCGTGGTGCACCTGTAATCCCAATACTTGGAAGGCTGAAGCAGGAGGATCGAGGCCCTCAGCAACTTAGCAAGAGCCTGCTTCAAAATAAAAAATAAAAAGGCTTAAAGGTTTATACCTTTAATGTCCCTGAGTTCAATCCCCAGTACAAAAAAAATAAAAAAGGTGTTCCTGGATCCTAAAAGTAGTCTAGTAGTCTAGGAGGAAGCTACAAGTGTTATAAGCATTTTATCACTAAGCAGGACTGACGAGGATGTCAAGAGATTATGTAACTATGGTAAAATGCCAAAGTATTACATTGCCTGCTCTTGAGAAAATAGTGGTACTGTTTTGATTTAGTGTAGATACTAACTCATAACCAGGATTCACATGAGATGGAATCATCCCTAGGATACAGGTAGGAATGAGCTTCCGTAAGTCTAGACTGGACTGTGTGGGTTTCTGACTGTGACTGGCCATAGGATATACAAGCAGAGTGGAGGAGATGATTAAGTCTGGGGCAGCATGCCCTGCAGCCCAAGGGATGACGTTTAGACATGCTGGGCAAGAGCCTTTCATACCCAGAGGACACAGGATCAGGAAAGGTTGTCAAGGCCCAATTTGATAAATTCTACATATAACATAACTGAGCAATAAAGGATAGTGACTAGGGGCCCATACCTTCATGACAATCTTTTAAAAATGAGAATTTTAAGTTGGGCGTGGTGGCGCACGCTTGTAATCCCCACGCTTGGGAGGCAGAGACAGGAGGATCACGCAGGTTCGAAGCCAGCCGTGCTGGCTTAAGAGACCCTGTTTCCAAATAAAAAGTATAAAAATAGGTCTGGGAGTGTAACCCGGAGGTAGAAGGGCTTCCAGGAACCCCAGTACCACCATAAAAATGAGAATTTTATTCCACCACCCTAGTAGCAAGGTCTATCTAAATTTTTCTTGGAACCCAAAGGCCTCTGTAAGGCCTTATCAGAAATATAAGGTTAAAAGGGCTGGAGAACTTGACAGTCCTATAAATAACATTCATATTTCATACACAGATGGTTAATAAGTTCATAAACCAAATTAAGCATTAAATATTATCTTTAATATTTATAATAATAATTAAGTTGGAGGACACAGTTGGTAGAAAAACTAAATGGGCCAGGATTAGACTTTCCTGTCCAATCACACGCAAAGTGGCGGGCAAGTTAGCAGGCTTTCCCTGCCGCAGAAGAGCTTGCTCCTGGGAGAGCAATAAATCTGAGCGCCTAGATCCCCAAAGTGAGAAGGGCTGCATGCGCTCCCCATCCAGAACTTGAGGTCTTACGTATCATGTTAAGATGCTCAACTCACACAATTTGTTGCGATTTGTAAAAATAGAACAAGAAGCAGAGGGAAGAGAGGGGGTGAGACGTGGTACAGCTTGAAAAACCACAGCTCTGAATCTGCTCACTGGCCCAGCTTCTCTCTGCTGCACCAGCCTTCCCTGCTATTGGTGTGGTTATAAGGACCAGAATTGGTTATGTCCACACAAGAAGGTTTCTCTGCCCATCTTATTAATATGTATGGGAAGAGAGGAAAGGGAATGGGGCGGGTATATGGAGAGAAATACACAAAAGAGGTGTGTGTATGTTTGCACTGCTTTGAATCCCGCTATGATGTATAATTACATCGCACCCGCAAAAGTATAAACACACAGACGCGGACAGAGTTGGGATGGAATGGATGGTGCCTGGAACCAGTGCACACTTGGTCTGTTGGGGAAATGAAGAGGCATGTGCAGCTGAGCAGAGCTGCTGCTGTCAGCGACATTTCTAAACCTCTGCATCCGCATACACCCGGGGTCAGAGTGATGCTGTGGACATGGTGTGCACCTGAGCTCCACTCATAGGTCGTGTTTGTCGGGTCTTTCCATGACTTTCCTTTCTATCTCTCTCTCATTCTTTGCATTTTCTTTCCTGTACTCAACCTACATACATCCCATTTATCTCCAGCTTGCCATAGAGGTAACTAACATTATTTGTACTGAATGCAGCTTATGAGTTTCACCCATTCTATCTGTTTCTCTTGCTTTGCATATGGCAGAACTGAATATTCTCAACCATTAGCACATGATAAACAACTCTAATTATTCTTCTCAAATTTACTAATCAAATAAATGATCCTGAAATGAGGGGAGAGAATCTAGGAGTTACATTAATGGAATTCATTAGACAAAAAGGAAAACATTAAGATGTTAGGAGAAGTGTTTCCCTGTATAGACAGGGTTTTAGATCAGATGAGCTCTAGATTCCCTTTGCCTCTGTATGTATGTACAAATAAGATATTATTCACTTTTATAACATCACAAAAATATGTATTTTTAGTATAACATTTAGTATAAATATATAAATAATTGTATAGTATAACAAAATTTGTACAAAAGCATTGTATAAATCTTTAAGTGAAGCATTATGTAATAATATTCTGTTTATTAATGTTTGCCTGACTGCCAAAATAATGAAAAAGAATAAAACAAAAAGATATTCTGGAAGCCATAAACTTTATTTCTCTTTATCAACCCAAGTGTATATCCCATAAGACATTACTTTTGAAATCACATATTACTCATCAAACATTGCAAAGCACTCTGACCATTCAGAAAATACTTTAGTTCTGTGGTTAAAAGCTTAAATTGTCTTCTCCATTAGTTCATGCACTAATTTCAAACATAGTTTCATTTCCTTGTGGATATTTTAAAGAGATGTATATCCCTATATGGTATTAGGTAGGCCACCTCTTCCCATAAAACTGAAAGTTTATTAAATCAAACACTTTAATAACTATGTGATGATTAAATACCAAAGTTACTTATAATTTTAAATATATAACTGTTACTTAATACTCTATAGCAACAACAATACAAACCTTGCTCCTTGATATTATTAAAGTAATCCCAAGACTTTACTAATATAAACTTTCCATTTCCTGCTCACCTTGCCAAAAGGCAGAAGAAAATAGTAGCATTTGAAAATAGCACAAATGCAACTGGAGTCTAGGACTGTGTAATCATATCTGTTTTCTATCAGATTTCCAAAAATTTTCTTAGCGTGTCCCTGCTGACACATCTGCAATCCTGAAACTCTCCAAGTGGGCCTGCTCTGTAATGGTCCAGCTTTTGCCCTCTTTCTTTCTTTTCCAGGAATACTTGTCTCATGTCTCCTTCCATGAAATTTCTGGTGAGTGACTGGTTAAATAATGAGTTAAACTAACTCAGGTTTGATGTGGAAAATAATCTGTGCCGAGATGTTGATGCTGATGACAATTTAATGCATCTCATCTCTCACTTCTAAAGTATCATTCTGACATCAACCCTCAGTGGGATATATCAAAAGAATGAATTAGATCAAGAACAAACAATGGAAGAAACAACATCGGCTTTGTTTTAGGTAAAGTGGATTTTAAAAATACTTTTATTGGTGCATTGTAACCGTAGTAAAGTGGAAAGTTATACAAATCAAAATGCACATAGGTCTTGGTGCGTTTTCCCCGCCCCGCTACTCACCCCTCCCGGTACATGTGAGTAATATTTTCTTGTATGGACAGGCACTATTTGAACTGTTTCCTTCATCATTCTTTCTTTCACTGCAAAAGTATAAAATAGAAGGAGACATCCTACACCCTATTCTGTCTCTACATAAGAATACTTAGAGGCATAGACCTGGAAATCGGTTGATGAGACTTTGAGACTTCCTTCCCATTGGCTGAGCATTTTGTACATTCCTTTTTTTTTTTTTTTTTTTTTGTGGTACTGGGGATGGAACCCAGAAGATTGTACCTCCGAGCTACACCCCTGGCCCTATTTTCAATTCTTTATTTTGAAACAGGGCCTCACTGAGTTGCAGAGGGCCTCACTAAGTAGCTGAGGCTGTTCTCAAACCACGATCCTCCTGTCTCATCCTCCCAAATGCTGGCTGGGATTACAAGCATGTGCCACCACACCTGGTTAGACCCCAATTCTATTCAGGCTACATTTTGTTGTTTCTTGTTGAGTGACTGTGTTAACCTTTCCCTCCTTATTATTCTGGAGGGGTTTCCCCAACCTGGATAAGTCACCAAAAGCCAAGACCAAATGAAGAAGCCTGGATCCACATACACACCTACAAAACAACTTAGAACAGTCTTTCTAGGTTTACTCCTTTTACAATGGAAATAATGTTTTTATATTTTACACTGTCGTTATAGGAAGAAAATAGTTTAAAATATTAGTAAAACATCCAAAACATGATATACATATACTTAAGACATTATTAGTTTTGTCCTAAGTTATATTTTTCTATTAAAACTTACTAACAAGTAAAATACATGAAAAAAGTCTTGATTTAAAAGATTTTTTAAATTCAATTAGAGGGGAAGAAATATGAGAATATATAAGCCAAAATAGCAATTATGTAGGATGAATAACTTTAGCCATTTAATATAAAAATGAGGACTATAGTTTAATAACATTGTATTGTATTAGGGATTTCTATTAAATAAGTATGTTTTAGCAGCTGTTGTCAATATAATAGAAATAAATGAGAAGATAAATATGCTAATCTGTTCTACCACGGTAACCACTTTACTATCTATATGTATCACATAGCATCGTATTACAAACCTCAAATATAAACAAATTTATGTTCTTTTAAAAAGTGAACAAATTAAAATGGAAATGATTAAATGACTCCTACTTCAGGAGCATCCCAGCAGAAAACAATTAGTTCCTCTCCAGGATTTGTGCTTATTCGAGATTGTGCTATTACTGTGGCAGTGTTTCTACACAACTTGATCACTGACAAAAAAAAAAAAAATCTGTTTTATGTTTTCTGTGGGGGGAGCCCTATTCTAAAATACAAAATCTCTAATTTTCTAAATTATAGTCATTCGATTTATTCCATTATATCCACCTTTCTATGTCCAAATCTGTGTTCACATATTCTCCATATTGCCATTTTTCCTACTCACGTGTGCCTTTATGCTTAGGATTACACATTAAGCAGATGCCTAGCCTTCTGCTTCTGAAGATAACATTCAACCATTTGTTCATTACAGTTCTCAGAAACTATTTTTAAAAATCACCATGAAGCCAGGTGCAGTGGTGCGCAACTTAATGAGACTTTGTTTCAAAATAAAAAATAAAATAGGGCTGGGGGTATAGCTCAGAGGTAGAATAACTCTGGGGTCAACCTATAGTACCAACAAAATTTTAAATAGAAATAAAATATGTTGGATGCTCAGGAGATGGATGTATTTATTTGTTCGTGTGCACACTTTCTCCTAATGAAATAAAAATAGTAATAAAAGGGTAAATAATGATTTTTGTAGTGAAACATCTATCACTAAAATTGAGATAATGAAACACTAGGAAAAAACTCTAAGATGTTGCATTTCTCCAACATATTACTTTAAAACTCTTTTAAGAGCTCTGTATGGGTACCAATATTGATTATGATGTAACAAGAAAGCATTTATATTACTTGTAGCATAGAAATAGAGAACTAATGTTTAGTATTATTCAATACTAAAGATAGGGCCAGGTATGACGGCACACATCTGTGATTCCAGTACTTGAGAGGCTGAGAAAGGAGAATCACAGGTTTAAAGCCAGCCTCAGCAAGTTGAGACTCTTAGCAACTTAGAGGCCTGTTTTAAAATAAGAAAAAAAAAAAATAGGGCTAAGGATGTAGCTTGGAGGTAGAAATCCCCCAGATTCAATCTCTAGGACCACAAAATCAATTATACAAATAAATAAATACTAAAGATAGATGGTAGACACAGTTAGGAGAGAGAAATTAGCTGAGAAAATAGGAAAAAATATTCAGAAAATAGGAATGGTGGTTATAAGCCAGGACAGGTTAGAAGTGATAGAGGTTAGATAGTAGGCACAAAGTTACAAATCGTACAAATACATTAAGTATTTGATAGCACAGTTTATATATATATATATATATATATATATATATATATATATATATTTCAAAACAGCTAAAAAAATAATTTTGAATGTTTTCACCCCAAATGATAAATGTTTGAGGTGATGAATATAGTAATCAAATTTTATAAGCACATTTTATAATTGTATCAAAACACCAGATTCTTTCCTATGAATATCTACAATCACTGTACATCAATTTAAAGTAAAAATTAGGTGATAACTTTATTTTAACATGTTTTAACAACTGTTATTAAATTATATTATACCTATGCATTATAAAACACTGGAAAAATTAGATAAGAAAAAATAAATAAGAAATACTAAATACTAAAAAATAAATAAGAAAAAATAAATAAATAATTGGAAGCATTGTGTTAGTCAAGCAGACCCGTCTGTCAGAAAGCATCAGAATATGGCTCCCTCTGGAAGAAAGCATTCTGGGAAATCCGAGGGATCAATGGAGGATCCGCTTGTAAGATCTTATGTCTTTGAGAAGGAAGATAAAAAAGATTTGAGTGGTTCAGAGAAGGTTGTTTCTGAAGGAAAGAATCTAGTACTTGATAATAATAAGCAAAAGAAGAAAAGATCCTCTGAAAGAACATAAAAAAAGATGTTGGGGGGTAAAACAGAATGTGCTGGAAAGATTTGGAGCTGACATTAACATGACTCTTCTTGCTGCAAGAGAAAAAGACTAAAGTCTATATCAAGACTTCTCTTTAAGCCTGTAACCAGAACATGAAACATGTTTGGAAAACATAATAAAAGCAAGGGCAGAAGCTGAACCAGGAATATTCTCAGCAGTTTCTGATTTTGTTTCAGCAGTAGGATATAGATTTTCAGAGCACTGAAGAACAGGAAGAAAAACTAGCTAATATGTTTCCAGGGCAAAAAAAATATTTCTCACTATTATTGAATTGTTCAGAGCCAGAGATTCTGAAACAATTACGGACATTGAGGGAAGCAGTTCATAAAGAGTCTGAATGGCTTTGAGAAGAATCATTAGAGTGTAATTACTGGTGCTCACAGTGAGCTTAGAAAGAAATGGCTGCGCTGCAAAACACAGTGTATGATGGAAACTCAGAACCATGAAGTGACAAGTGTTTGAAAATCCCTTCCATTCATGTTATTCTGATGACTTCAAAAAATTTGGACTTAAGTAATACCATTGTTCTGTGTGTGTGGTACTGGGGATTGAATCCAGGGACATTCTACCTCTAAGCTATATCCCTAGCCCATTTTTATATGTTTGTTTTGAATCAGGGTCTCACCAGGTTGCTAAGAGTCGAGCTTAATTTCTGAGGCTGTCCTGGAGTCCTGTCCTAGCCCTCCTCTGCCACCATGCTCAGCCACTACCAATTAACTTTTATCAATATAGATTATGTAAATTCTAAAAAGAGAAAAGAAAAATCACTTTTAATTCTACCATTTGGAAGGAAAAAGAAAGGAGGGAAGAAGGAAGGAAGGGAACCAACTGACATTCTTATAAACCCAAAGTTCTAAAGCCACTGTGAATACTAAAAACTCTATAATGGGAAAATAATTAGTTCTTGATGATTAACAACTGTTAACATGCTCTGCCTCACTGATTGCCTGTTTGCTTATCTAATCTGCCACCTACAGACTGACTGCCCCAGGACTGTGTCATGGTTTCATGACCCCATCTGTTCTCTCTCCCAACAAAATTATCTTGGACTTTTCTTTTTCCAAATTCTGCTCAGACCATTTGCCATTCCCGTTAAGTTTAGCCTTGTTACAGCTTTTAGTGTGAGATTTGTCTGAAGTGATTTTAATCTACTCTTGCTTAAAACAAAAGAGTCAAGAACTCCTAACTTAATTTTTCTAGTAATGGTCTTGTACAAGAACAGAGGTTTATTTCATGGCTGGCTTGACCAAATAATAAATTAGTGGAGCAGAAGTAGACCTTTTGGACTGAGACAAGAAGGTCTCAGGAGTAGGCAAAATGAGACCAGTAGTCAGGCGGCTGGCATCCCAGACCTTCATTGGAAAGTGACAGTCTTGGAAAAAGAAAAAAGGCAGCTTGGAGAGACAAAGAGATGAAGAAATACTAACAGAGGGGCTCAGAAAACCAGCCCCCAAAACATGAGGCCCTACATCTTTTGTATACGGTGCAGGGCTCAAAAATAAGATTCCAATTCATAAAGAAATGAGTTAATGGATCTGGGTGTAGTGGCTTATATCTGTAATCCCAGTACTTGGTAAGCTAAGACAGTAGAATCATAGGTTCAAGGACAGCCTCAGGAACCTAGTGAGACTCCCAATAACCTAGTGAGACTCTTTTTTAAATTAAACAAATAAAAATAGAGTGTAGTTTGGAGGTAGAATGCACCTGGATTCAATCCCTAGTACCACAAGAAAAAGAAAAGGGTTGATGGCAATGAATTCAAGGCAGGGACCATTTTGTGAGACTTAAGTCAGGAACTACAAATGGAAGAAAGTGGCCTCATCCCACAATCAAACCCAGAGTTTAGTTACTCAATCAAGAGAAGGAAAACAGAATTGCAAATAACAGAGTGTTCATGCCAGCAATGTCCATCAGAGTTTCTCATATACAAATGTCTATTAAATTGAATCCTCCATGCCAGGTGTTTTTTTTCAGGGGCCAAGGCAATCAACGATTGGAGCCATGGAGGCAGAGAACCATATCCTTTCTTATACCAAGAGTAGAAAATACACGGCACCAATTCATTTCTTACCCCTCTTGGCTGTTGTAGGTTAATTAGTAGAACATCACTTTACAGTCATCTTTTCCACAAAGCTTAGAACCACAAATTGTCATAAGACAGACAGATCTCTAGGAACCCACCACCAATAGATTTGTGTCAGTGTCAAAGAAATCCCATACTGCCACACGATACATCTTCACCTACAAAGCACAGCTAGATAGTTGCAGATCAGGACTCAGAGGTTCTTCTTTAAAGAATTTTTTATTCCATCACTCTGCTGATGAATGATGTCCTACAGGTTATAAACCTGGCTTTATGTATGAATATATCTTGCTTATGGATACTGTCACTCAAGTCTGGGCTCACACTTTTAGGAAAATGTCTTTATTGATGTTTACCAACACGAGGACTCGAAGTTCATGGTCATCTCCCTCTTTTCAATTGTATAGATGTTACCCAAAAAGATATGTTCTAGTCCCAACACCCTGCCTCTCAGAATGTGACGATATTTGGATAAAGGCTCTTCAGAGGGATAATCAAACTTAAATATGATCACCAGAAGGGGCCCTCATATAACATGGCTAGTGTTCTTGTAAAAATGGGAAAATTTTGACACAAAGATACATACACACAGGGAAGACACCGTGATAACATCAGAGTATTGATGGAGCGATACATCCACAAGCCTAGAAAAGCCAAGCACTGCCAGCAACCCTCCAGGAGAGGGACAAAGGAGAGATGGTTCCTCCCAGCCCTCAGGTGAAACCAACCCCACTAACACCCTGATCTTGCACTTCCAGCCTCCAGATGGGTGATACCATAAATTTCTGTTTTTTTAAGCCCTCCAGTTCATGGGCTTCTTTACAAAAATCCTTGGAACTAGCACAGTAAAAGACCAAAAGTTGGTGAGTAGCCCTGGTGATAACCAAGAGTGAATTGTACTTTCTGTCCCAAAGCACAAAGAAGTATTTTATTGTCAGCCGCATTGCCTAGTGATAAGGCATCTGTAGAGACAGACTTCTGCCTACCACTATTTCCTGTATGGCAAACAGGGATTCCAAGCATGTTGTTCCTGTAGCAACCATTCTAGAAAATGTCTAAGTCTTGGCACAGATCAGAAGCATCAGAGCTTTATCACAGTCTCCTTAACAAGCTCGTGGCCTCACAAACAAGGCAACAGCATATGCCCTGGAGGACTCAGTAAAACACTGGTGGGGCTCTAGCCTCTGATTTAGTAGGTCTTGGACTGACCCCTAAATTTTGCATTTCTTATGAGTTTCATGTGATGATGAGACTACTGATCCTGGAACTATACTACAAGAAGCCTGGCCTCTGAATTAATGCAACCATTATTTTAAAAAAATGATCACTTCCAGATGAGATGCTCTCTGTGATATTTCCATCACACAGTGAATGCAGAAGAGGAGTTTTTTTTTGGGGGGTGCCAATTTTCTTTTAATTCCCTTGTCCCCACTCAGGGTAAATAGTCATTCATATTACAATCATTAAAAGAGAAAGGCATGGTTGGATTGCAAATTAGTATAGTCATTATGGTGATCAGTGTGGTAGTTCCTTAAAAGACCAACTATACCACTCTTGGGGATCTTTACAAAGGAACTGAAATCACAAAATTATAGGGATACATGCATATCCATATTTATTGCAGCACAATTCATGACAGCCAAACTATGGAATAAACCTAGGTGTTTGTCAACAGATGAATGGAATACAAAACTGTGATGTGTATATATATACACACACACACACACAATGAAATTCACTCAACCATAAAAAACAAAATTATGTAATTTGCAGGAAAATGGATGGAACTAGAGAAAATTATGCTAAGTGAGATTAGTCAGTTCCAGAAAGTGAAGAGCCATATGTTTTTACTCATAAGTAGAAGCTTAGAGATAAACTGCTAAACAAAAAGGACTTCAAATAAGAAGGGGAAATATGAGAACAGTGAAAGGGGATTTTGGGAGGAAGGTGAGGATATGAAAGTGGAGAGTTGATAAAGAAAGCAGTTAAAATAATCCTATGTTCATATATGAAGCTATCAGTATTAATTTAATATTACATACAGAGTTGGGGAGCAAATGGGGTGGTACTGGGAGGAAAACACATAAATGCTATGTATGTGTGTGTGTGTGTGTGTTTATCACAACCGAATCCTATTATGTTATAATTACAATATACCAATAAAAGAGAGACAGACAAGCACAAATATCAACACAACTAAGTGACCATCCGGGCTACTACTTACCTCTTGCATATTAGAAAGATTTAAGTTAGTGAATATTTTTGTGTGAATACTAGAGAGAAGTTCCCTCTCTGGGTGCACAGTTTAATGAGAGGAGGGCTTTGCCTGGTGCCACAAACAGCACACAAACCCAGTGATTGAGCACAGCAGCTCTGGGCTGGGAGTCGAGTCAAGGGCAGTCCAAGAGAGACATATCACAAGTTATGATTTGACAGAGTCCAGAATAAGTAAATTAGGAAGTTGACAGAATGTGACATCCGAGATTAACTAGATGTACAGAATTTAGAATCTGGATGAACAGCTCAGGGCTGTCAATCAGAATCCTGTGCCATGTGGATCTTGTCACTTGACCCTGACCCTGAGTTAAGGATTTTAGTGTCAGACAAACCTAAGTTGGAATTCAGTTGTCTGACTTTCGATAACTAAGCTAAGAGATGAGGTCATTAAGTTTCCCCATCTTTAAAATGTGGACAATTTTGTCATTCCTTTTCTTTAATTTTTATTGGTGCATTGTAGTCTTACATCTTAATGAGGTACAAGATGGTAGAGACATACATGCATATATCACCTAATTAGCCCTTATCCAAAATTATGAGTTAAATTTTTAATGGCATCAAGTGTGTGTATATATATTTGCATCAATTTGAACTTCACTCTGATAAACAATGGAAATTCACCAATAAGAGTATAAAAATAATTATACAATGTATGCTATAGCTCGGGCTTTCCCACGTTCCATTTCTACCGTTGCTTTTACTACCAACCACTCCCCATTCTGTCATTCCCCCCCCCCATTTCCCTTCTCCAGGCACTTTCCATAACCACATCTATGACAACAGCCCCTGACAAAACCAAAACTCCTGATAATCAGCAGAAAACTCCATTAGAAGGTGAGAGTTGTAATAGAATCTCTCTTCCCACAAGAAGAATTCCAACTCTAACAACTCAGTGGGCTCCATGAAGTGTCACACCTTGGCCAGCATGGAAATTGGAAATTGATGGTGGCCTGTAAATGCTATCAGAGACTGACAAGTGCAGGATATAAATCTTAACACACTGAGAGTAAGATTTTTAAAAGCAATAGTTAAGAAGAAAGTGTGTGTGTGTGTGTGTGTGTGTGTGTGTGTGTGTGTGTGTGTGTGATACTGGGGATTCAGCTACACCTTCATTTTTTTTTTTTTTAGTTTGAAATAGGGTCTCACTAAGTTGTAAAGGTCTCACTGCATTTCTGAGGCTAGCTGCTATCTTCCTGTCTCAGCTTTTTAAGTACTGGGATTACAGTGTGCATCAACATGCCTGACAAAAGAAAACAATTGAATAGGAATTTTCTATATATTTCAGAATACCTGAATTTTTATTTATGGTTTTGCTTTTAAAGAGACATTTTCTCTCATATCCTTTACCTTTAATGCTAGCAGAAACAGGTAAGTTAGATACTTAAAATCAGGCAGCTTGCAAGGAACTGGGTCATGGAATAGATAGGTATGTTTTATGAGTTTTCTTATTTATTTCTCCAAATGACTTGGAAAAAAACAGGATAATCCACCACATTCTACAGTAAATGAAGATATGGGACAAAGGGAAAGTAACTTGCCCAAGAATATAGATGAGAAATGTTGGAACTTGTGTGTAAATCAGGTCTATGTGACTGTTGTGGATACCACCCCACACAGCAGGATTCAGTCAAGGGCAGTGGGAGCCATAGCCATCCAAAATCAAGCAGAGGAAGAGAGTGTGAGGAATGGTCTCAGACCAAAGATGAAGCCTGTCAGGCCTCCAGGACAAAGACATCTCCAGGAGCGCAACTAAGGTTTACAGAGGCTGAGACAAAAGGATAACAGCTTCCTGGCCAGCCTCAGCAACTTAGTGAGATCTCGTTTCAAAATAAAACTAAAATAGGACTGAGGTTGTAGCTCAAAGGCAAGATGCTTCTGAGTTCAACCCCCAGTGCCAAAAAAAAAGTAAAGAGTGGTTTTACAGAAATGTTTACACTTCCTCTAGAATGAAAGAGTGCCATGTAGTACTGACAGCTTCAATTCTGACACAACCCTTTTTATCCAGAAGGGCTATTACCACATGTCCCTAAAACATTGCTTTCAATGATTAATCTTCTGAGATAGAGCTGTGACCCTCTGTGTTTGTAGGCTATGTCCTGGAAAAACTGGACCCTCCTATCCTCCTCTAGGAAGATGGTATTTACTCAGCTATAAACGACTCCCTGGTGATGTCCTGATGTCCACGTGGTGACACGAATGAGCTGACATGGATCATAACACAGGTTTATAACATCATCATGGTTCTGCCATTCATGCATGACTTCAGTCGTGGTGGTATTTTCAAGGGCAAGAAGAAATGTTGAATTGAAATTATGTGAACTTATCTTTTCCTGATTCTATTTAAAAAACGGTCATTCTGAATAAAGGTTCATTTATGATGAATGCTGAATGAATGGTATTTTTGAAATACTGATAAAATTTTCTGGTGAGAGCATAGCCTCCTACTGTAGCCACTTTGCATTATGATGATACCGTCTACCTCCCTGCTGGGTCCCTAGCTTCCATCACTCAATTTCTTCTTATTTTCCACTGGGACAAGGGCACCAAGCTCTGAGTTCTCTTCTACCACTTACTAACTTAGGCACACTGCTTTTTTTGTTTTCAAGATAATATTTTAAATAATTGTGACTACTTTTACTTATCATGAAGAATAAGTGAGGCAATCTATAAATGTGGTAATCTATAAAAATAGTAAAGCTCAAGGTAAGTAACTTACTAGCTACATTTCAAGGCTCTGCCTACAATCCTAAATTTCCATGGAATCTTACTGAACCATGTAGGTTCATACTTATCTCACACATACCTCATCTTCTGTAAGAAATCTATTCATCCTAGTGATTAATTTGCTTCTTAGCCATCCATTTTCTTGCATTCTTCTCTGGTCCTTTCCTGTGTGCATGCAATAATATACTGAAGAAAACTGGTTGTCTATACACCCTTTGTAACTACAGCAATCTTAAAGAATAGACATTTAAGTGTGCTTGGAACACCAATAAATATGTGAAGTTCTACATTTGAACTTGTTTGTAATGAAGCATAGATACAAAAAATCAAATAGAAAAAATAAAACACTGAGATAAATAAAAGAGCAAGTACAATAGCATTTTTCATGGCTGGTCTTAATGTTCTGTCTATGCTGTGTTGAAACCACAAAAAAGAAGCACATTATGAAACCAGCAGCCTAGGTGTCCACCAACAGAAGAATGGATCACAAAACTGTAGTATATGCACACAGTGGAACTTTACTGAGCCATCAAGAAGAACAAAATTATGGCATTTGCAGGCATATGGATGGAACTTGAGACTATTGCACTGAGTGAGATTAACCAGCCTCAGAAGGCAAATAGTTGTATGTTCTCTTTCATATATGGAAACTAGAGAAAAACTGGGAGACAAAAGAGACCTCAAATGAGCAGAGAGAGATGAAAAGAGGTAATAGCCAAAATAATGCTATGTGCATATATGAAATCACCGATGCCGATCTCAGTTATATGAACAGGGAAGGGGAGGGAGGGGATGGGAACCAGAGGGAAGTATACTGTGTTGTGTGCACATATGTTCCTATCATTTTATACCTCAATATGATGTATAATTACAACATACCAATAAAAGTATGAAAACAAACAAAAAAAGATCTTAAAATGTGGCAGAAACACAAATAAATTACTACAAAACTGGTAGCTTTTTTCATTATAATTCTTTAAATGAAGAACATAACAAGTCACTGGTGGTGCAGTGAAATGAGTTTGTCACACGTATTGGCTAGGAGAAAGTAAACGGAATGTCTTTTTAATGTGACCATTTTGTAATTAAAATGGGGAAGTTTATGAGAGAGGAAGCCTTCTTTGAAACTTCTCCAAGATGATATAAAAGCTTCGTCTAGACTTGAATTGAAGCTTTCTGGAGCTTTTAGCAGCCAGGATTGTAAAAAGGGATTCCTACCTCATGGCCCTGAGCCTCGGCACAAGTAGAATAATGCTGCCTGTGTTTCAGGACTGCTCATTCTCTCTCACAATTACTTGGACCCTAGCTGGGGAGAAATGGGACTACCTGGAGTGGTTGGCAGCAGGAACATTGCCTCTCTGGACTGCACCCTCTCCTTAGATTTCTGGAAAATTGGCCATTACCTTCTTCTGTTACTTTAAAGTGATCGACCTTCTGGGGACAGCTTTAATGAGCTCACCACCTAAAATATTCAACATTTGTATGCTCCACTAGCATTTATAACAGCCAGAGCTAAGAAGCATAGCACTATCGGGAGAGACAGCCCAAAGAGGAATAATACTATGTACTGAGAAAAAAGAAGTACTGTTATCAAGAAATGGATGGAACTATGGTAAAATAATGCTTCAATAAACTTAGCAGTGCATTTTTATTCCATTGAAAAAGGATTCCATATCACAATTAATCAATGAACTCTGAATAACCAGTATCCGATCATTACCTAATTTTCTTCAGTTTCTTTACCTCATATTCAATAATTGCTTTAGCCCAGTGTGCAGGAATCCCACTATATTTTATTGTTAAAATATAGGCAACATTGTTGGTATTATTAATAATATCCATTTATCTCTTTTTGTTTGTAAGCTCCTTAACTATAGTTTTTGGGGTTTGTCATTTCTTATTTCATACTTTTCTCTAATTGTCAGGCTACTAGGTCCTCAAGGAACAAAAATAACAGTGTAATTTAATAGCAAAAATTACTTTTTTGTTCTCTATCAAAATACATAAATATAATATTAAGTGGCTTTCTAGAAATAATTATAGTGCTATAATATTGATATCATGTGAATGAATAAGATGGGTAGAAGCCACAATGTAATATAAGACCTTACCTTTAAAGCCACACACCATCATTTATGTTATATGCTTTACATTGGATGGGGATTTAGCTTATCATCAAGGAAAAGAAATTGGACTTGCCTACTTTTTGAAGGTAATTCATTCATTTATTCAACAAGTATTTATTAAACAGCCACAATACATTGGGCGCTTATGTCTAATCCCTAAAGATTTAATAATTAATAAAACACAAAATTCTTGGCCAGAATCTAGAAGGATAGATTCTATTAAGGTAGACAAACAGTAGACAAATGTGTGTTTGTGTGTATGTGTGCCTGTTAAAAAATTAATCACAGCCAAGCATGTGCACTCGTAATCCCAGTACTTGGGAGGAGATACTGAGATAGGAGTACTGAGACAAGAGGATAGACGGTTTACAGCCAGCCTCAGCCACTTATTGAGACCCTGTTTCAAAATAAATTAAAATAAAAAATAGAGCTGGGGGTACAGCTTGGAGGTAGAATGGCCCTGGGTTCAATCACTAGAGCTGCAAAATAATGATGATGACGATGATGATGAGAAGGAAGAGGACGATGATCAAGTTAAGGAGATAGAGTAAAGGTCATGATTTGTTGGAGGGGTGTTAGGGATCTCTGAGAAGACATTTTAATATACTTTTATTGTTGCATTGTAACAACACATCATAACAAGATGCAAAGTGATAGGGATATACATACGAATAGCACTTGGTGAGCTTCCCCAGATCCCGCCCCCCCATCCCTATACATGATATAAAGGTTGTCACTGATAGCTTCCTACATGTACATAGCATCAATTGAAGTGTTTCCTTCATCGAGTCCCTCCATCACTCCACAGGGATTTCTCCCCCATTACCTAAAGCTCCTCTTGTATCCCAATTTGAGAAGACATTTGAGGAAATGCCTGACTACTTGGAGGTAAGAGGAATGCAGATATTCAGGAGAAGACATTTGCTCCCAGAAGGAAGAAGGAGAAGGGGGGAGACAGGAAAGCAAACTGAAATGTCTTGACTGAGAAAGCTCTTGGCACGCTTGAGGTTCAGCAAGAAGACTTGGAACATGGCAGTCAAAGACTGAATAGAGAAACAAGAGACCCCAGAGGTCACAGGGTTAAGAGTACAGGGAGGACTTTCCTAGAGCAACGAAAGCCATCGACCACTGGATGCAGAATGAGGCGGTGGGTGTGATCTGACCTCATTGTGACAGGAACACTGTGGCTGCTGTGTTGAGAACGGGTCTTTTGGGACAATGGAAGGTCACCGAGGTAGTGTGGTGATCAACACAATGCCTGGAAGGATGGATACGTGGGTCGTGAGTGAGCGGACACCTCATCTTGATACATCAGAAAAGAGATTTCAATGGATTACATATGACACGTGAGAGGAAGCAAGAATTCGGAGATGGTACTCTAAGAGTTTGAGCCTAAGTAATTGAGTGAGTGAATGGATTCACCATCCATTCATGGTGAATCCATTCAATCTATTTTTCTCATTCTAACTTTCCAGTCTGCGTCCAAGCAATGGAATAGTCAACTTATCCAATAACCTTGGAATTCACCTGAACCATGAAATTTAAGAATAGTAAAACTCCTTCCAATTTGCTTCTATATGCCTTAGACTTCATTACTCTTCCTTATTACTTTTCCCAAATGTCTGCAATCCATCATCTGAAAATTAATCTGGGTCAACTTGTTTTGTTGCTGCATTTATTTAAATGCAAACACACTTATATGATTTGGCAGGCTATTAATCACACATTTTGTCTGTGACTGGATTTAATCTCATTGCTCGCCTCCCAATGCCAACCTGTAACAGGATGTTGAAAGGACAGTGATCTTCAGGTGATAGACTAAAAGAAATGTTTGGGAAGAGATTTTGGCTAAGTAATAAGCAGTTCACAGTAGCAAAATAAAATATGAGGCTTTGGAAGGCCAGAGAGCTGCATGAAGCCAAAGAACCTCTAAGAGGGTCAGGACATTCATAGGGATGTCAGAAACTAGCAAACAAAATCAAAATTCTTACCAGTTTTGCCAAAGGCATACCCTGGTCTATGTCAAGAAAATGTGTATTCCATAGCAGCAAAAGTTAATTTAAGCTCAGTATATTTTACAAACATTTGTTTTTCTATAGTGGTTGATAAAGGCATTTTGTTCTTTCATTTTACATACCTTAGTAGGGGAAAAGCATTTAATAATCTTATCAAGTTAGCAAAATATCAAGTCAGAAAATTTAAGGAGATAGGACAAAAGAAACACAACTGAGAGATCCCAGTTATGGTAACAATATATCCGAAATCAGAGTAGACAGAATCTGATAGGTTTGTAATTAAGAGAACAATAAGAGAAAATTAAATAACTTCCCTTAAAAATCCAAGTCGTTTCATTGCCCTACAAGGGCCTCACAATACAATAATAATTTATTACTCATTTACAAGCTCTAAATAGTATCTTCCCCAAAAGTTGCATTTTTCTCAGAAAATCAGATGTTTCGTGAATATCAACCTACACTCACCATCAAAAGGACATTTCTAGGGTTCTGGTTACTAAGATAGACTTTTCTTTTCATTGAGTTTCTTCTCTGACCTAATCATAAATACTGTACTACGGGTTTATCTGGGAGTATATTTTAGCACCAACTTAGCAATGTCTTTCTTTCATCAACTCTAGCCTTTAAAGAATACCCCTACATAATGAAGTTGGACTGCTATGGGGCCAAGACAGAGCTGGAGAAACATGACCCTTAAACTCACATGTTTTTACTTTAACTTATTTACTTATTAGAAGTAAAGTAATTAGGAAGACAGAGAGGTACAGTCTGATTGGCTTAATTTTTAACTTCATAGCTCTAACTCCTTTAGAGTCTCCTATACATTCCCACCCCATACTACCCCCTTCAGCTCCTTCTCTCCTGTCTCCACTTCCTAAAATCAATGTCATATCAGAACACTATTCTATCAGGAATACAACACATTTAATTCCCTCAACTATGTTGTTGAGGTGATAAGGATTGGGCATGATGAGAAACGTTTTGGGTTTTATATTGTTGTTGGTTTGGTACTGGAGGTTGAAGCCAGGGGCATTCTACCACTGAGATACACCTCCAGCCCTTTTAATTTTTATTTTGAAACAAAGTCTCACTAAGTTGCTGAGGCTGGCCTCAAACCTGCAATTCTCCAGTCTCAACTTCCCAAGTACTGGGATTAGAGGCATGTGCCACCAATTCTCCAGGGTTAGAGGTGTGTGCCACCACAATCTGCATGGGAAAAGTTAACAATTGTAGCCATTCTAAAATATGTCTTATTTTAGAACAACTAATGAATTTATTGACAATCCTCTCCTCAAACAACAAAGTTTAATTTTCTTTTCTTGATGGTTAGATAAATCCCCATTCAGTGAAAAGCATATAACATAAATGATGGTGTGTGACTTTAAAGGTAAGGTCGTATATTACACTGTGGCTTCTACCCATCTTATTCATTCTTATAATAGCAATACTGTAGTGATACAATTCTTTCCAGAAAATCATTTAACTCATCCCTAGAAATGTAATAATGATCTGCTTCAACAGTGGGTATTAATGAAGAAGCCTGTTGCAATTTCAACAATGTTGGAATTATAAAGAACTAAATTTATTTCTATTTGCAGATGACATAATCCTATATTTAGAAGATCTAAGAAATTCAACAAAAAGACTGCTAAAGCCAGGCGTGGTGGCACATGCTTGTAACCCCAGCATTTGGAAGGCTGAGATAGGAGGATTACAGTTCACAGACAGCCTCAGCTACTTAGTGAGGCCCTCCGCAACTCAGTGGGACCCTATTTCAAAATAAAGAACAAAAATAGGGCTGAGGGTGTAGCTTGGAGGTAGAATGCCCCTAGGTTCCATTCCCAGTACCAAAAAAAAAAAGACTTCTAGAGCTAATTAATAAATGTATCAGTGTAGCAAGATACAAAATCAATCTGAAAAATCTGTAGCTTTTCTATATGCCAACCATGAATCTACTAAAAAAAAAGAAATCCAGAAAATAATTCAATTCACAATAACCTCAAAAATAGCCAGGTGTGGTGGTGCACACTCCCAGTACTTGGGAGACTGAGACAGGAGGATCGTGGATTCATGGCCAACCTCAGCTACTTAGTGAGGCCCTCCATAACTTATTGAGGCCCTGTTTTATTTTTTTTATTATTTTTTTTTATGGTACTGGGGTTCCTGGAAGCCCTTCTACCTCCGGGATACACTCCCACGGGCTACACATCCAGACCTATTTTTTGCTTTTTTATGTGGAAACAGGGTCTCTTAAGCCAGCAAGGCTGGCTCCGAACCAGGCGATCCTCCTGTCTCCGCCTCCCAAGCGCAGGGATTACAAGCGTGCACCACCACGCCCGGCCTATGAGGCCCTGTTTTAAAATAAAGAGTTAAAAATAGGGCAGGGGTGTAGCTTGGAGACAAAATGTTCCTGGGTTCAATCCCGGTATCACCAAAAGAAAAAAGAAAAGCTCAAAAATAATTAAATACCTAGGAATAAATCTAACCAAGGAGGTAAAAGACTTCTACAATGAAAATTATGAAACATTAAAAAAGAAACTGAAGAGGATCTTAGAAGAGATAAAAAGATCTCCTATACTCTTGAATGGGCAGAATAAATATCAAAATGACCATTCTACCAAAAGTGACCTACAGAGTCAATGCAATTCTTATCAAAATTAAAATGTCATTCTTCACAGACCTAGAAAAATCAGTTCTAAATTTCAAATGGAGAAACAAAAGAACAAGAATAGTCAAAGCAAGTCTCAACAATAAGAACCATACAGAACGCATCACAATTCTAGACTTCAAATATACTATGAAACTATAGTAACAAAAAACATGGTATTAGCACAAAAACAGACATATAGACCAATGAAAAAGAATAAAAGGTAAAGAAACAAATCCACAAACCTATAGCACATTAATTTTTTTAACAAAGGCACCAAACCCATACTTTTGAGAAAAGACAGCCTTTTCAACAAATGCTGTTGAGAAAACTAGTTATCCATTTGTAGAAAAAAATAAATTAAGTCCTTATCTCTTGCCCTGCACAAGAGTCAACTCAAGATAAATTTTATACCATCTGGTATATCTGGAAATTATACCAGAGACTTTGAAATTACTAGAGAAGGGCATAAGACCAACACTGCAACACATAGGTACAGGTAGAAAATTCCTCAATTACTATATAGGCATTAAAAACTAAGAAGCTTTGCTCATCAAAGGAAACCATTGAAAGTCTAAAGAGACAGCCTACATGATGGGAGAAGATCTTTTCCAGTTCTTCTTCTGGTAGAGGACTAATATCTATAATATACAAAGAACTTAAAAGACTTTACACAAAAAAATTACCCAATCAAGAAGTAGGCGAGTGAACTAAATATATACTTCACAAAAGAATACATACAATAAATGGTTAATAAATATATGAAAAAAAGTTTCAACATCATTAGCAAGATCCAGCTATACCACTCTAGGTTATTTTTCCAAAGAAACTGAAATCAGAATTATAGTAATACACGCATATCCATTTTTATAGCAGCACAGTTTGCAATAGCCAAATTACAGAACCAACCTAGGTGTCCATTAACAGATGAATAAATTACAAAATGATGGAATATATACCCACAGTGAAATTCTACTCAGTAACAAAGAAGAACAAAATTATGTTATTTTCTAAAAAAATGGATGGAACTAAAGAACATTATGTTAAGTGAGATTAGCCAGCCACAGAAAGTGAAGATTCATGTGTTTTCTTTCATATGGGGAAACTAGAAAGTTATTCTAGATACCAGAGAGATTTCGGATAATGGAGGAGAAATTCCAGTGGAGCCAGGGAGGTGGTCTACGGGGGAAGGAGGAGAGGAGGAGAGGGAGAGTCGATGAGGAACACTTCCATTGCCTTTATGTACATATGTGAGAATATCAATTTCAATTTCCAATGCCATCCTGTATGGGAAGGGAGGAGCTGGGAGGGAGCGGGGAAAGCCTACCAAGTGCTGAGTGCACACATGCCACTATCACTATGATTTACATTATGATGTAAGACTATAGCACACCAATAAAAGTATAAAAAATATAAATTTTAAAAACTTAATTGGTTTAATAATGTTTCTAGTCACTTTTGTCACTTAAAATTTATACTGTACTTTCCTGATGTTTTACAAAGTTATTGTTAATATAAATTATACACACAAAAGAAAGTGGAAAACCATATTCCTAATCCTCAGGACCTGGTCATAAATGTTTACTCAGTTGCAATAAAAAGCATTTCCAATAATGCTGGGAAAAGGATATTATAAACCATGTCTTTAGTTTTCCTAAATTTTACTTTTAAATTTATTGCATTTTTATAATTTTCAAGAAAATCATATCTAGCAGTATCCTAATTTTGCAAGAAATGTAATTTTATCCAGAATTTCACACTTTTAAACATTGACCACCATTTGCATATTTCAAGATATAATTAATGTATTGTCTTGGCACCTTTGTAAATTCTTTAAAAGGTTGACATTTTCCAAACAAGCAGCTATGAGCAAAATCAAATTTTCTCACATTATTTTATCAATTTATTCTTACTTCTTAGAAACAAAGAGGTAAACAAGTTGACCTTTATGCCTTAAATAAATTCTTTGTCCACAATCTTTCTAATATCTGATGTCAATTCTACCTTCCTGTAAGACTCTTCATATTTTTTTTAATTTCTAGTATATAACACATTGCCTAATTTAGCCAAAAGCTAAAATCTATCCGACAACAATAATAAAACTAATAATAACATTTTTAGTCCACCTAAGTGCCTCTTCTCTCTCTCTCTCTCTCTCTCTCTCTCTCTCTCTCTCTCTCTCTCTCTCTCTCTGAAGCAAATGTCAACCAATCAGGCAGAAAAGCATCATGAAAAAGCAGCCCTGAAGGCATCTCAATCTTGGACTTCCAGCCTATATAACCATGAGAAAAGTAATTTCAGGGCCTTAGTCACCTACCTAGAGGTATTTCACAGTGGCTGAGCTGACTAACTCATAGTGTTTACTCCCTGACTGCATCTTTCAGACACTTTTAGATGAACCTTAAACAGTTAACCATACTTTATCACCGTAGTTACTACCCAATAGAAAGTTGACTATAATTAATTACCTGTGCAATCTTCTTTCAGGTCTTATTCTCCAATGCATTAACATTCACTATTCTTATACTAATATGAAGCTTAACACTGTAATTACCTAGAAAGTATTAGTGCTATTAATCATGTCATCCATATAATTAAAATAAAAATGTTGTCAAACACAGCCTTTCCTAGATATATTAGTTTTACAGCAATGGACTAATAATGTCCTTAATGCTTACTTAATTTTGAACTTCACTGACTCCTCAAAGGGACCAACTAAATATTAAGATGTCTGTTTTTAATCTTTGTATTAAATAAATCTATCTTTAAATTAATTAAATTAAATCTTTGTATCAATAAAAGAAAAGCCTGGGTTGTTTTTGTTTTTGATAAAAGAAATAAGATTGATTAAACACATAGCTGATCTAGCAAAAAGAAATCAAGAATTGACCTAAATTACAGAAATAAGAAGTAAAAAGGAGATATCACCACAGACAGCATAGAAATCAAGAGAATAATTAGCAATGATTTTGAAAACTTATATTCCAACAAATGAAAAAACCTAGGAAAAAATGACAAATTTCTAGACATAGACAACCTACCTAAATTGAACAAAGAGGACATAGAAAACCTAAACAGACCAATAACAATTAAAAGATTGATGCAGCCAGGCGTGGTGGTGCACACTTGTAATCCCCGCGCTTGGGAGGTGGAGACAGGAGGATGGCTCAGGCTCGAAGGCAGCGCCCTGGCTTAAGAGATCCTGTTTCTAAATAAAAGTATAAAATAGGTCTGGGAGTGTAGCCCGGAGGTAGAAGGGTTTCCAGGAACCCCAGTACCACAAAAAAAAAAAAAAGATTGATGAGACAAAAAAGCCTTCCAACAAAGAAAAGCTTAGCACCAGATGGTTTCCCAGCTAACGTCTACAAAATCTTTAAAGAAGAACCAAGCCCAATGCTCCTCAAACTCTTTCAAAAGGTAGAATAGATGGGATACTCCTTAATTTATTCTATGAAACCAGTATCACCTTACTACCAAAACCAAATAAAGATACTGCAAGGAAAGAAAAGTACAGACCAATATCCTTGATTAACATAGATGCAAAATTTCCTAATAAAATTCTAGCAATTTGCATTTGAAATCATACCAAGAAGACTGTGGGCCACAACCAGCTTAGTTTCATTTCAGGGGTGTAAGACTGGTTCAACATAAGCAAATCAATAAATATAACTTATCATATAAATAAAACCAAGGACAAAATATACATGATCATATAAACAGATACAGAAAAGGGATTACAAAATCCAATACCCACTCATGTTAAGAACACTGAAGACATTAGAAATAGAAGGAACTCACTTCAACATCATAAGGCAATATATAGACAGGCATGGTGGTACACTTGAAATCTCAGTACTTGGGAGGCTGAGACAGGGGGATCACAGGTTCACGGCCAGCCTCAGCTACTTAGTGAGGCCCTCCACAAATTATTAAGACCCTGTTTCAAAATAAAGGATAAAAAAGGGCCGTGGAGTGTAACTTGGAGGTAGATGCCTCTGCGTTCAATCCCCAGTACCACAAAAAATAAAAACAAAAACTGAAGGCAATACATGATAAACCCAAAGCAAACAAAGTATTTAATCTAAAACCAAGAATAAGACAATGATGCTTACTACCACTGTTCCTTTTCCGTATAGTAACTGAGATTCTAGCCAGAACAATAAGGCAAAAAAAGGAAATTAAAGGGTTACAAATAGGGAAATACGTAAAATTATCTCTATTTGCAGATGACATCATCCTTTACTTAGAAAACCAAAAAAAACTCAATAAGAAGACTTCTAGAGCTGATAAGTAAATTCAACAAAGTAGCTGGATACATAATCAACTCATAAAAATCACTCTCTTTTCTATATAGCGACCATAAATCCACTGAAAAAAATTCAGGACGAAATTTCATTTACAATAGCCTTAAAAAAGTACTTAGGAATAAATCTAACCAGGAAGCAAAAGACCTCTGCAATGAAAATTACAAAACACTAAAGAAAGAAATTTATGAAAACCTTAAGAGATTGAAAGACTTTCCATGTTCTTAAATAGGCAAAATAAATATTATCAAAATGGCCATACTACCAAAAGCAATCTATAGATTCAATGCAATCCCTATCAAAATTGTAATGTCATTTCTTTCCAGAGATAGAAAAATATGTCCTAAAATTCATATAGAAGAAAAAAAGACCCAGAATATCCAAAGAAAGTCTGAGCAATAAGAACCATCCTAGAGGTATCATATACCGGTATCAAATTATACTACAGAGCTATAGTAACAAGAACAACATGGCATTGATACAATAGCAGTCACATAGACCAATGGAACAGAATAGAAGACACAAAAACAAATCCTCACACATATAACTGGTTGATTTTTGACAAAGAAGCCAAAACCATATGCCGGAGAAAAGGCATCCTTAAAAAAAAAAAAATAGTGCTTGGAAAACTGGGCATCCATATGTAGAAGAATGAAATTAGACCCTATCTTTCACCCTGCAAAAAAAAAGTTGACTCAAGATAGATCAAAGACTTAAAAATTAACCCAGAAACTTTGCAATTACCAGAAGAAAATAGAGAACCAACTCCCCAAGATATAGGTACTGAAAATCCCAAAGTTCAAGAAATAAAACTGAGAATCAATAAGTAGTATGGCATCAAGTTAAAAAGTGTCTGCACAGCCAAGAAAACAACCTAAGGATCTGAAGAAAAAGCCTATATAATCAGAGAAATTATTTGCCCACTTACAATAGAGGACTAATATCTGGAATGTAAAATAAACTTAATAGCTGGGCGTGGTGGCGCAAGCTTGTAATCCACACGCTTGGGAGGCTGAGACAGGAGGATCGCACAGGTTCGAAGCCAGCCTCAGCTACCTAGTGAGGCTCTCAGCAACTTAGTGAGACCCTGTTTCCAAATAAAGTATAAAATAGGTCTGGGAGTATAGCCCGGAGGTAGAAAAGCCCCTGGGTTCCACCCCAGTACTATAAAATAAATAAATACATAAATACATAAATACATAAATAAATAAATAAATAATCTTAATTTTTAAAATACCCCATCAGAAATGGGCAAGTGAGGGTGTATTCATTTCGAGTCATTCCCCCATGCCATTTTGGCATGTGGCTGTATTCCTATTTTCTGTATTTCTATTTTTCTAATAGACTTCTTTAAATCTTCAGCAAAAAAAAAGAAAGAAAGAAATGGGCAAGTGAACTGAATAGACCCTTCAAAAGAAGAATATATCCAGTCCATATATTTTTAAAATGTTCAACATCATTACCAGCCAGGGAAATGCAAATCTAAACTACACTGAAAAACCACATGTGGCTCCAGTTAGAATGACAATCATCAAGAATACAAACCACAACAAATACGAGGAATAGAACCATCATATGACCCAGGTATACCATCCTCAGTATCTTTCTCAAAGAGTTGAAATCAGAATACTATAGTGGTGCTTGCATATCCGTGATTATTGTGGATCCAAAATCCACAATAATCAAATTATGGAACCAAGTGAGGTGCTTATAAACAGGTGGATTATAAAAATGTGTTATATACACATGATGGAATTTTACTCATCCACAAAGAGTAACGAAGTTACGTCATTTGTAGGAAAAATGGAAGAAACTATAGAGTGCTATGCTAAGGGAACTCAGCCTCAGAAAGTCAAGGGTCCTATGTAAGTTTGCTCCCACATGTCAAATCTAGAGAGAAAATAAGACACAAAGGGACCTCGGGTGAATGAGAAGAGAGAAGGAATTTGGGGAAGGGAGTTGGAAAAGAAGAAAGAGAGGATTAAAGAAGGAAATAGTACAAATGACATGATGCCCGTGCATGAAGGTAACATTATCAATCTCACTCACGTGTACTGGGAGAGATGAGGAGAGCAGGGTGAATCCAGAAGAAAATACACCAAGTATAGTGTTCCTGTGTGTGTGTATCACTTTGAAACACACTATGATGTATAACTACCATGCACAGATAAAAGGATCTTTAAAATTCCTGTTTTTCAAGAATTTTGACAATTTGTAATGATATAAAGTTCCCTCTATCTGAATCCTGGCTTCACAACGCTTTTGCCTTTTTTCTCACTGGGTACTGGCCAGTATCCAAGAACCTAAATGATGCTATAGCTTCTGGTCTCAAAAGACCTGGAAGCCCTGTCTTGCCTGCTGTCAATTTTTTTCTTTTTTTCTAGGACATCAGAGCCTATAAACCAAACGAATTTTGCCTATGAGTTTTGAAGTCAGACGACCTGAATTACAGTCGTTTCTCCACCTGAAGCAAGTGGAGATTGGTCGAGTTTCTTCAGTTCAGCGAGCTTAGCATCTTCATCTGTTTAAAATGGTAATAGCTGCTGGCTTATTATAAGGAATAAATTAAATTAAAAACACTTAGCCAAGTGTATGGAACATCGTAAACACTTAATAAATCCTAATTATTAGTTGCTCATTAACTGGATTAATACATTGTGTTCTTTGTAAATGGATGCCCCTGGATCAAATTCTATGACTGCAGGTAATATATTTTAAGAGGGAACCTCTGGCTGAAACATTTTAACTAAATAAATCATGGAGGTTAAGAATTTTAGGAGTCGGATAAGCCTGAAAAATAGGATAATTGGTTAGAAGCAAGCAGGCTCTTTTTTTTCCTGTTCAAATTACATCAGAAAATAAGCATTTGGTTCACCCAAGCAGAAGTATTATAATAAAACCACTGGAGAATAAGAAACAGATTTGGAGGGAGAGATGTGACGAGTTCTATTTAAGACACACTGATGTGTTTTGTTTTGCTTTGTTTCTTTCTCTTTGTTTTGGAAGTTTTATTTTATTTCGTATTGGTGCATTGTAGGCACATATCATAAGGAAGTTCAGAGTGATAGAGACATACACACACACATTACTCAGTAAGCCTCCGCCAACTCCTACTCTGTTCCCTCACCTTTAATGTCCATGAAACTTCCAAATGTCAATGTCTAGTAGAAACCCAAGCAAGGGGGATTTGAGGTGGAACTTAGAATTTCAAGGAGAGCTCTGGAAGATGATTTAAACCCAAGGCATCAGTGTGAACAGAAGTGCATGAGAAGGCCCTGGAGAAGGTACAGACTAAAAAGGAAGAGAGTGGGGTAGAATCCTGACACTTGCCAATTAATCAAAGGAGAAGAGGTGCCCACAAAGAGCCATAGGAGCTCCTTAGGGAAGAGAGAACTGGGAGAGGCAGGGAAGGCCAAGGGGAGTTGGGTGTGTCCAAAAGGGAATGGTCTCTTGGTCAAATACTTCCAAAAGTCTGCATAAGGGAAATATGGGAAGTACAACCAGAAGGTAAGTAGAGCTTCTGCGGAAGTTTCCAGAAAGTGTTGATGGAAGCTTTCACCCTCTGCTAGAGTCCCTTGATCTTCCTCAATTTCCCTGAACGCAAGTGCAATTAACAGTCCATATCACATAATTTAGCAGTGTATCATAGTGACAACTGTAACATTCACCGCATAAAACCATCATTTTGTAAGTATTAATCTTGTCCTCCTAAGTAGATATGGCATCGTTTATCACAGGAAATTATCAGTGTGTTTCCTAGTCTGTATAAATAATAAGTAATGAAGAAACTCTTGCTAGTGGTGGAACTGGATCAATTTTCCACTGGACTATTAGATTGCAAGTGAGCAGTGGAGAGATCCGAGAAAAATCCTCTATGATCCCCACCCTGCTGGCCTTGAGCCCAAAAGGTGTTTGCTGAGGGCCACATAGCCTACCATGGAGTCGGGCGTGGTGGCGCACGCTTGTAATCCCCGCGCTTGGGAGGCTGAGACAGGAGGATCACACAGGTTCAAAGCCAGCCTCAGCTACTTAGTGAGGCTCTCAGATACTTAGTGAGACCCTGTTTCCAAATAAAATATAAAATAGGTCTGGTAAAATAGCCTAGAGGTAGAAAAGCCCCTGGGTTCCACCCCCAGTACACCAAAAAAAAAAAAACAAAAAACAAATAGCTTACCATGGAAATGAGTCTTAGCCTATCCTTTGATAGGTATGTGATCTTACTGATCAAGTAACTCCTTACACTAATGGGTTACACAATAGGGCCCCCAAAACCCTGAAAGTTAATGTAATTATGCATTTCTTTCTCTTAATCTGTATTTCCCCAAAAGTGAAAAGAACCTCTGAATTAATTTAAAATTTCCATATGACAATTGGAGGGGTGATAAAAACCCAACAGAGTCTTTTGCAACCTAAAGTATATTTTTTTTTTCTCTTTGTGGCCCAGGGGATTGAACCCAAGGGTTGGAGGAGCAGGAGGTTCTACCACTGAACTACACCCTAGCCCCTTTTCTACTTTTTATATTGAAACAGATCTTCACTAAGTTTCAGCCAACTGGCCTTGAATCAGCATTCCTGCCTCAGCCTCCCAAGTACTGGGATTACAATTGTGCATCATAGCACCAGGTCTAACAGGTGTTTCTAAAGGGCCAGGCTGTGTCAAGGGCTCAGAGGTGAAAGGTCCCTAATGGTTTTACGAAGTTCCTCAAGGGCGTCACTCTTCAATGGCGGGGCGGGGGGTGGGGGGGGTGAGACACTCTAGACAGGAAAAAGCTCAATCCCTCTGCTCTCTCTCTCAGCCACAGAGAAGTAGGGAGTCTCAACTGGCCACAGCCATAAAGGAGAGTTGCTAAAGATAAAAGAAGCTCAGCACATCCCCTTTTCCCCTGGAGAATTCCCATAACAGAAGATGTAGCTGAAGGTGGAGTGGTTAGAACTTTTAAATCATTATGGAACTCAGACTATTTGGAAAGAACCAAAGCACTAAAAGATGTTTTAATTACCTGAAAATGATTGGCTAAGCATCAGGGCCTCTGCAGAATTTTATCCAAGGGCAAGAGAAGGACAACCACACAGAACTGATTTGCAGCAGAAATAACGAGAGAAAAAAAAAAAAGTTTCCTTTCTTCCCTCACCCAGCCAAGTCCAACTTTTTCAACGTACTGACTATAGCAAAAGCAACCTTTACAGGAAATTAGAATATATATACTCTTGAAATCCAAAGCACATATATTAGCATAAATAGTATTTAAAAAGACCCATCTTGTATATAATAGGCTCACTGGTAGTAACATAAAAGTCAGAACCCAGGACATGTTGCCAAACAATTTGTTTACATTTCAAAAGTTTCCTTTAGCAAATCTCTATGAAAAAGCATCATCACCTTGCTTAGATAAATATCTTCAACAATGGAATTTATTTAATCTCTTCCAAATTTTCAGATGAAATTTTGGGGTTGTGCCTAATTCAAATTTATACTTATGGGTAGGTAAACTGGCCTAGGAACCCTGTCCTCTTATGTCTAAGCCATATCTTTCTTCTCAAGATTTTATTGTCCAAATGAACCCACGCTAACCCTAACCACAGAAAATCTCTTTTGTTTCTTCTCAGACCACAGCGACTTTTGCCAATGCCTCATAAGGTGAATATAAATTTTACCTTTATTTTTGTGTGTGTGGTACTGGGGCTGGAACCCAGAAGCATTCTACCTCCGAGCTACACCCCCAGCCCTATTTTGTTTTTAATTCTTTATTTTGAAACAAGGTCTCACTAAGATGCAAAAGACCTCACTAAGTTGCTGAGGCTGTCCCTCAACTGTGATCCTCTTGTCTCAGCCTCCCAAATGCTGGGATTACAAGCATGCGCCATCATGCCCAGCCACTTTTAATTTTTAAGCCTTAAACACAGGTCATATTTTTTAATTGATACTTAAGATATATTACAATAGGATATGAGGAATATGAAGAGGCCTATAAAAATCTGCGTGCATTTTTATGACAAGTCTTCATTCAGGTTTAACCCTTAGAAACCTTAACTGCTGAGTAGACAAATCCAAAATTTCAGTGTATAAAAGGGACAATGAACGACTGTGACATCACTTTAGTGACTTCTGAATGGAGAAAATACTGAGGGGAAACTGCCCCCAAGCAGGAATTATACAATTAAAGAGGCTTATTTTTGCCTATCCTCTTGACCAAGCGTTCTTAAGTCAAAAGAGTTTTTATGTCCCTGGTTCTGGATTAACAGGCCAACTGATATAACAAACCATGTAATCTTTGTTTATAGCTAAGGGGTAAATTATCAAAAAGTCTTAATGTGCTTCTGAGCTAGGAAATCTGTTAACATCGCTTCAACCTGCATTCCTAATTAGTCTCAAGAAATCATTATGAAATGTTTTTCTACTCCAAAGGAAAATACATTATTAAGGACATTTAAGACGGAATTGCATGCATATTGATGACTTTGTGAAAATGAAAGCATGCTTACTTACATCTCTGTTCAGTTAAGATACTTTGTCAAGCATCGCAGTAGATTGAAAATGGCAGTCAAACACTCAAACTCACAAAAAGCAGCAAATGGCTTGAAATAAAGATCAAATGTCTTGATATAACTGTGGGGCTTAAACAAAACTGGATGCCTGTGCTCTGGGATCCTCCAAGTGCTCAAATTTTATAACATGCTTTAAGAAGGATGGTGGTGAAATTGATAACACCTGCAATGAAGAAGAAGGAAGGAATTCCTTTCCGTGAAAAACCACCTTCAGAAACTGGAGATTTTATCTTAGGAAAGATTACACAAAGAGAGAGAGAGAATGGAAATGAATATGAATAAGAACTGATTCCTTAAATAGTTAAGGGGTTAAAGGGCCAGCTTTTGGAAAAAGTGGACCAAACTTGGTTCACTATTAGTGCAAAGGAGACAGCTCAAATCAATAATTATAAGGCCACAATTTAATTATAATTCTTCCACTGCAGACAAAAAACACCAATAAATATATAAAAACTATTCAAAATTATTACCAATCACAGAGATTTAAATCAAAACTACTCTGAGATTCCATCTAATCCCAATCAGAATGACAATCATCAAGAAGTAACACAACAATAAATATGGAAAAATAGGAACCCTTCTATACTGTTGGTGGGATTGCAAATTACTACAGCCCTAGGGAGATCAGTGTGGAGATTCCTCAAAAAACTTGGAATAGCCGGGCATGGTGGCGCACGCTTGTATTCCCAGCATTAGGGAGGCTGAGACCTGGAGGATCACGGTTCAAGGACAGCCTCAGCTACTTAGTGAGGCCCTCTGCAACTCAGTGAGACCTGGTTTCAAAATAAAGAATAAAAAATAGGGCAGGGGGTGTAGCTCGGAGGTCAAATGCCCCTGGGTTCCATCCCCAGACCCGCAAAAAAAAAGAAAAAAAAAAAAAAACTTGGAATAGAAGCCAGGCATGGTGGTGCACGCCTGTAATCCCAGCATTTCAGAGGCTGAGATCGGAGAACTGTGGTTCGCAGACAGCCTCAGCTACTTAGTGAGGCCTTTTGCAACTCAGTAAAACCCTATTTCAAAATAAAGAATAAAAAATAGGGCAGGGGGTGTAGCTCAGAGGTTGAATGTCCCTGGGTTCCATCCCCAGGCCCGCAAAAAAAAAAAAAAAAAAAAAAAAAAAAAACTTGGAATAGAGCCACCATATGATCCAGCTATACCACTCCTGGGTATCTTTCCAAAGGTATAAAAATCCAAATATTATAGTAATAAATATTATAGTAATATGTGCATGCCTATGATTACAGCAGTACAATTCACAATAGCCAAATTATGGAACCAACCGAAGTGTCCATCAACAGATTAATAGATTGCAAAATTATGAGATATACACATCATGATATTCTACTCAGCAATCAAGAACAAAATTATAGACGGGCGTGGTGGTGCACGCTTGTAATCCCAGTACTTGGGAAGCTGAGACAGGAGGATCACATTGGTTCGAAGACGGCCTCAGCAGCTTAGTGAGGCTGTCAGCAACTTAGTGAGACTCTGTTTCCAGATAAAATATAAAATAGGGATGGGGGATAAACCAGAGGTAGAAGGTCTCTGGATTCCATCCCCAGTACCACACACACACATAAAAAAAAAAATTGTCATTTTCAGGAACATGAATGAACCTGGAGAACATGATATTAAGTGAGATCAGCAAACACAGAAAATGAAGGGTCGTGTCGTATGTTTTTCTTTCATATGTGGAAGCTAGGGAGTAATAATCATGAGACAGGAAGCACTTTAAGTAATGGGAAAGAATCCCCGGTGAGGAGAGAGAGGTCGTCTAAGGGAAGCTGGTAGGGGAGGAGTGAACTGATGGAGAAAACACTTCCATCGGTTTTGTACACATATGTGGGAGTGCCAATGCCAATCTCACTTGGGAAGAAGGGTTGGAGAGGAGCCTGGAAAGGCTCACAAAGCGCAGTGCGCATGTATTCCCCAATCACTATAAACTACATTATGATGAGAGACTATAAATGTATTAAAAATGCAAGCTTTTAATCAATAGAAAACTGTATAAACATATGTTATGCAATAACATAAATTAGTTTATTCCAGTTTTTGAGAGACCATCTAGTTACCAAGGTCTGCTTGAAATCCCTTGAAATACGCATGAAGTGAATCCTTTTTCCCTTAAGGGGCATTATACCAGAAGATCTAAGTGTCCTTTAAGAGCTGCTTAGTGAGTGGGACCGCCCTTGGGTACATCAGATATTCTCTTTCAGCCCTGGTTCTCCCAATCAAGAGCTTGCCAAGGGGTAGGGTTATATCGCACAAAAAATACAGTGATTATGATCATTGCCCAAAGAAATCCAACATAGTATGCACAAACAGATAACAAGACACCATTCATTTGCCAGTAGCAAATATATATACATACATGTGTGTGTGTGTATATATATATATATACTACATAATATATATACATAATATATATATTATCTCAAATACAATCTCTCACAAAACATTTTCAAAATCCAAATACTGATGCACAAAGTATCCAGCCCTGTAATATCAGTACTTGGAAGACTAAGACAAAGGATCATAAGTTTGAGGGCATTCTCAGCAAATTAGTGAGACCCCATTTCAAAGTAGAAAGGGCTTGGGTTAGGGATGTAGCTCAGAGATAGAATACTACTAGGTTCAATTTCTAGTACTTCTCTCTACCAAAAATATCTACATATTCTCTAACTATCCTTTAGAGAAGATAGGACTTGATCTAATGTATCTCTATAAACCAGAAAATATTATTTGCTGATTTAGATTCTGTAGCTCATTGTAAAGGAAACTAGGTGTTGACATAAAAAAACCTGAGAATTTAAGTTGGTATCTTTTTTCATAAACAAAGAAAAAATTTATTGTTTTGAAAATTAAAAATGCTAAAATTGACTGTGGCTACCAACACCTATTTCAATCATATGTTAATAACAGTTACGATTTATTGGGCATGTGTGTGGTAAGCCATTGCCAGGCATTTACCCACATCACCTTCAACTCATCAAGAAATTTGAGTCAGGTATGGTGGCGCATGCTTGTAATTCCAGTACTTAGAAGGCGAAGACAAGAAGATTGCAGATTTGAAGACAGCCTCAACAAGTAGGGAGACTCTCATCAACCTAACAAGACCCTGTTTTAAAATAAGATTTAAAAAATAGGGCTGGTAGCATACCTTGGAAGTAGGATGCCCCTGGGTTTAATCCCCAGTACTCTACACACAAAATAAATAAATAAATAAAAATATGTGTAGAAATGTTTTTGTTTTTGTTTTTGTTTTGGTGGTACTGGGGTTCCTGGAAGCCCTTCTACCTCCGGACTACACTCCCAAATCTATTTTATACTTTTTATTTGGAAACAGGTTCTCGTAAGCCAGCGCAGCTGGCTTTAAACCTGTGTGATCCTCCTGTCTCTGCCTCCCAAGCACAGGGATAACAAGCGTGTGCCACCATGCCCGGCAATATGTGTAGGAAGTTTTAGTTATCTAATTGTATGTGTAAAACCAGAGAGGTATAGAAAGGCTTTATGACTCACTGGAAGTAAGCAACTAATAAGTTGGTATTGTTATTTATACAAAAATGTATACATATATGCATATATATTAATGACTGATATAATACAAAGAAGACTTAAATGTTTAACTCTAAACCTGGCAGGGTGGTGCATGCTTGTAATTCCAGTACTTGGGAGACTGAGGCAGGAGGATGGCAGGTTGTCATGGACAGCCTCAGCTACTTAGTGAGGCCCTCTGCAACTTAGTGAGATCTTGCTTCAAAGTAAAAAAATAAAAAAATAGAGCTGGGGGTATGTCTTGTAGATAGACTGCCCCTGGGTTCCATCCCCAGTACTGCAAAAAAAAAAAAAATGTTTAGCTCTAATACTAAATGATTCGTGTGTCAATACAAGCAAAAATAACAACCTGTTTTATCTGCTACTTTTCTTTTTGCAATACTAACTTCTATCTGGTTGAATCAACACATGAACATTAAACTGAATTTTATGTTAGTTTGCCCAATAACAATTTAAATGCTTCTATAATGGATATGCCTATTTATGTTTTTCATCACATATGATAGAAAAAAACAGTTCCAGTTCAAATACACTTATTATGTAAAGAAAAAAATAAAATTGTTTATAAAATAAGATAATATTGTTTCATTTGCTCTATAGGATAAAAATGAAGATTTGTAGAGTATATTTTAACCTATAATTTTCAAAAAATATGCAATCACATCAGTTAGATTTTCACAGTAGGGTTTTTCACGCTTTGTTCTATTTATAGCATCTACATACATTTTCACAATGATAATTGGCTTGAAATTCCAGGCATTTATTTTCTTTTATAGAATTCTAGATATTAAAGAATATGTAAATTTAATCCCAGATTGCATGGTTATTTTTTAATGTGGAAATTTAAATTCAGAAAGTTGGAAACTTGAATAAAAGTTTTCTTCTGCCGCCTTCCAAATAAGCCACAAAGCATTATCTGTGCTAAGATTTAGCATTCCTTCTTTCTAATGGCACAAAATATCTTATGCCATTTGAATGCTAAAGTTTATTATTTCGTTTTTAGTTTTTTGCTTGAAAAACAAAATCAGGCTAAGAGAGTCGATTTAGCACAGCAGCCATTGAAAATCAACTTTCTCTAGCTACATTTTGTGTGTGTGTGTGTGTGCGTGTGTGGTACTGGGGTTCCTGGAAGCCCTTTCTACTTCCGGGCTATACTCCCAGACCTATTTTATACTTTTTATTAGAAACAGGGTCTCTTGCCAGGCGTGGTGGCGCACGCTTGTAATCCCCGCGCTTGGGAGGCAGAGACAGGAGGATCGCGCAGGTTCGAAGCCAGCCGCGCGTGCTGGCTTATGAGACCCTGTTTTCAAATAAAAAAGTATAAAAATAGGTCTGGGAGTGTAGCCCGGAGGTAGAAGGGCTTCCAGGAACCCCAGTACCACCAAAAAAAAAAAAAAGAAAGAAACAGGGTCTCTTAAGCCAGCACGCGCGGCTGGCTTTGAACCTGCTGGATCCTCCTGTCTCTGCCTCCCAAGCGCAGGGATTACAAGCGTGTGCCACCACTCCCGGCCTAGCTACGTTTTTTTTAATATATTTTTCCTGCCTCTGACCATGCCTTCCAAAATTCTACTGTCTCCACATTAGAGGACTTCTTTAAAACATAGCAAATCAAATGCTCTCCATTTTCTCTCTAGCTTCTACATATCAGAGAAAACATTTGACCCTTGACTTTCAAAGACTGGCTGATCTCACTTAGCATAATATTATCTAGTTTCTTCCATTTCTCTGCAAATGACATAACCTTATTCTTCTTTATGGCTGAATAAAGTTCCGTTGTTCCACATTTTGTCCTTCCATTTACCTGTTAATGGATGCTTAGGTTGGTTCCATAATTTGGCTACTGTGAACTGTACTGCTCTAAGGGGCTTCGGATAATAGAGAGAGTAATAGGATAGTGGGGGGAGTTGGGGTAGAGAGGGAGGGAATAAAAGAGAATCGAAGAAGGAAATAGCTCAAATAATGCTATGTCCATATATGAAGGTATCACAAACAATCTCGCAAACAAGTACAGGGAGGGAGTAAGGAAAGTGCTGTAGGGTGCAGAGGAAATACACCAAGTGCTGCACACATGTATGTTCACATCACTTGAACTTCCAACTATGATGTATAATTACAATGCACTAATAAAAGTATAAACAAATGTGCAAAACCATGTCACTTCTTCCCTCTGGTTCATCCATTCACTTGCCTTTTTATCCAGAGTCAAATCCAAAACCCTAACAAGGACCCTCCTCTACCTCCCTGCACGCCCCGCTCTGACAAACCCATCCCAATTCGCTCTGCTCCCCCTGCACTGGTCCCCACACAGCCTCCTTACCATCTCCAGCTCAGGCACACTGGCAACTCAGAGCCTTTCCTCTTGAACCCGTTTTCCTCGGAAATCTCTTTCCCTAGATAAGTCCCCTGAAATCAGGCTAGCTGGAATGGCCATCCACCTGGACGAAGGGTAACCTTGGAGGCCAAAGCTGTGCTGCGGAGCTAACCTTCAGGTCTGACCTCGCAGGGGTGCTACAGCCACTGCAAGAATACTTGCCCGCTCTTCTTGATTGACATGGTCACCTCCATACTCTGAGGAGCACTAGGAATTTGCAACAAGAGAGTCCAGGAAACTTGTGAGAGCCAGAAGAGCCTCGTTTCTTCACTTCCTCTTAAAATGTATATATTGCAGGGCTGTTCACAAATAGCCAGAATATGAAATCAACCTCGATGAGCATCAGTAGAGGAACATTTTCTTTGATGACGATTTTCATCATCATCACAATTTTTTACACAGAAAAACAAATAACCAAGGAAATTATGCAATTACCCAAAGTGCTAAAGCTCATCACTTATAGAACTAGGGCTTGATATTTTGTCCATCAACCCCTACAGCCGAGCTCTTTCCAATCAGCCAGGCTAGCTCAATTAATATGTGTTTACATGGTAATTAGAATAAATGTTGTAGACATTTTTTTATTGTTAGTAGAGCCTTTTGTCCTATCTGACTAAAATGTCTGGCTTGAATAATATGCTTTAAATGTCTTTGTTCACATGAGAACTTAAGAGAATTAAGGAAATTGAAAGTAATTCATTAGAGGTTGAGAGTATCAGATCAAGGAAACAAGAATGATTAGTAATCCAGAGAAGGCAGTGTTTGGTTAAATTATTATTACCTTTACAAAGTATTTTTTCCCCTTACAGTACTGGAAATTGTTGGTATGGGGGGGTTGAGTTTTTTGTTTATTTGGGGGTTGTTTTGTTTTGGTACTGGGGATTGAACCCAGAGGTATTCGACATCAGCCTACATGCCCCATCCTTTTTTTTTTAAACAGGGTCTAAGTTCCTGAATGTCTTCCTATGATGAGGAGGTTGACCTTGAATCTATGATCCTTCCATCTCAGCCTCCCAAATACTGGAATTAGTGATGAGCACCACCACACCCAGTTACTGTACTGAGGATTGAACCCAGAGGCTCACAAATGCTTGGCAAAAAACTCTGTTTATGAGCTAGCTTCCTGCTCCTTTAATTTATTTTAATTTTTTATTGGTGCATTGCAGGCATTCATCTTAATGGGGTACAAGATGGTAGAGGCATACATGCACACATCACTCATTTAGCTCTTTTCCAATTCCCACCCCACTCCCTCCTCTCTCCCTCCTCATGTTTGGCTTAGTGATTGATTCTGATATGTGTGTGAATGTACATCATGTTAAAATTTTCATTATGAGACAGATTCTCACTCAGTTACCAGGCTGACCTTGAACTCGTGCCCTCACCCCAACTTCCTGAGTAGCTGGGATTACAGGTGTGGATCATGGTGCCAGCTGAAAGAGTCTTTTTAATAGAGAATGATTTCATAGTTTACTCTCTTCAGCTTTTCCAAGAAGGAAGGTTTAAGATGTCACACAATTCACCAGAGACTGAATTATTCAGGTTCTCCAGAAAAATAACATCAACAGGATGTCTGTCTTAGTCTCTCTTCTCTGCAGGGGTGTGTTGTAAGCATCCCAGCAGATGCTTAAACCCATGAATAGTGCAGAACTCTTCAGATATACTTGTTTTATTCCATAAATATCTATAATACAGATAAATTTGTAAATTAGGTATAGTATGATATTAATAATAATAAAATGATTAAAGTTATTATTATTACAGTTATTTTATTTTATCTTATTACAGTGGATCTCATAAGCAAGGCAGTTGCTAAGTGACCAACAGGTGGGTAGCATAGAAGACATGGAAACACTGGACAGAAGAACTAGTCACACCCCAGGCAAGACAAAGCAAGATGGATGGCACAAGATGTCATCATGCTACCCAAAAGAGTGTAAAGTTTAAAACTTATGAGTTGTTTGTTTCTAGAATTTTCCATGTAATATTTTTGGACCACAAATGACTATAGGTGATGGAAACCACAGAAAGAAAAGTCGCAAATAAAGGAAAGCTACTACATAAAGAGAGTTATTCTAAGAAATTGGCCTGTGCCAGAAGGGAGACTGAGAAGTCCCAAGATGTGTAGCTGACAAGTTGGAGACCTAGAAGAGCTGATGGTATAGCTCCAGTGTAAGTCCGTCGACCCAAGAATAAGGAGAACTGACAGCGTAAGTCCTTATCTGAGAGACAATAGGCAAGATACCAAGAAAAGCTGGGTTCCATCTGACACCAAGGCAGAAATGACCAATGACCCAGCTCAAAGCTGTCAGACACGAGAGTTCCCTCTTGGTCTTTCTGTTCTAGTCAGATCTTCAAGTTGACTGGATGAGGACCACTTACATTAGTGAAGGTACTCTGCTTTCTTCAGTCTATTTGATCCAAATGTTAATCTTATCCAGAAACAGTCCAACAGACACACCCAAAATAATGTTTAACCAAATGTCTGGGCACCCAGTGGCCCAACAGGTTCATGTATAAAGTGAGTCAGCTCAAGGACTTAAAAGAGATCTGACACAGCCTCCCTGATTTGAATACCCAAGTCCTATTGGAAAATCAAAATTGGCTTTCAATTTATTTTATTAAAATTCTTTATATTTCTTATTATAGAGAACAGAAAATAAATGCAAATTAATGAATTCATAGTTTATTAATATACATACAGTTTCGTTCTAACACAATCATTAAAAAATAACAGAAGGTCCAAAGATAGATTTGAGGGTGACGATGTTGAACACAGTGGACCAAGGAATGAAGTTGCTACTCTTTGTTTGAATTCTTGTGTTCTTGCATGTGGGCTAGTGTGTTGAGTCATGGCCCTGTGGAGCAAGCACTGTCAACCAGTTCCTACTGTCCTTGTCAAAGAAATCCCCAGGGGTAAGTGAAAGGCATACATGCTGAGCAGAACTCATGGCTCAATGGAAATAAGAAAATGAGCTGTTTCTGTGATTGCTCCTCCAAAGTTTAGTTTGTATAACAGGACCAGATTGTTTCTGTGAAAAACAAACAAACAAATGTTCAGCTGGGCCTGGTGGCACTGCCTCTAATCCCAGCACTTGGAAGGTTGAGACAAGAGGATCACAGATTTGAGGACAACCTCCGCAAGTAGTGAGACTCTCATCAACCTAGCCAGACCCTGTTTCAAAATTAAAAAGAGTAGAAATAAAAATAGGGCTAGGGGTATAGCTCAGAGGCAGAATGCCTTCTGGGTTCAATCCACTGTACCACAAAAAAAAAAAAAAAGTTCAGCTATGAAAACATCAACAACAAAGCATAATTTGTAGGTCCCTGTGAGCTTTATTAGTATTTCCAATTTTTATGTGAAAATATTCAATTCGTAGTGAATCTTCCCTTTTTGAATAATTTATGAAACTACCATAAAAGTATATGGCATAAATGTTTAGTGATAAGCTAAGAAGGCACACATTTCATTTTAGCCAGCTTTTACTTGCATTTCTAATTTTCTCATATTGTACTATTTCTCTTTTTAAAAAGTGAATATGACTTTCACTTCACGCCAGGTGATGGGAAGAAAACAACTTCCTCTCAATGAAAAAACATAAATACCAAAAATTGAAGATTTTAATAACTATCATGACAAAGAACTGCCTAGGAAAATAGGTTTAGCTTTTGAAAATAAACATCTTTTTCTTTAATGATGTGCTTTTTACTGGTGCATTATACTCTTCTCACCTCATAATGTAAATTATGTTGGCAATGACATACACGCACACAGCGCTGGGTGCCCCCCACCTCTCCACTGCGCAGAGAGTACTTTTTTTTTTTTTTTTGGTGGTACTGGGGGTGGAACCCAGAGGCTTTCTACTTCCGGGCTATACTACCAGACCCATTTTATATTTTATTTGGAAACAGGGTCTCACTAAGTTGCTGAGAGCCTCACTAAGTAGCTAAGGCTGGCTTCGAACCTGCGCGATCCTCCTGTCTCAGTCTCCCAAGCTCAGGGATTACAAGCGTGCGCCACCACGCCTGGCTGCACAGAGAGTACTAAGATTGACATTGGTATATTCACATATGTACACATTGAACATTATCTTTGTACATGATCTTAGGAATATACTAAAGCAAATGGGTTTCTAGTCCTGCCTTGCCAGTTGGAAAGAGCAACTGCAAGATACACAATAAAATTCAGAGTATTTTATAAAGAACTCTGACAGTTGTTGGTTTTCCGTCACCTGATCTTCACCACCACCCTTAAGAAAATATATATGTGTCATTATTCCTACATATAGAAAAAAAAAAACTAAGAAAAGTTTCAGCTTCTAAAACTAGGCTGGGTAAAGGTAAAATTAAGCCTGTTGCGTTTGCTTCCCAAGTTAGTGTCTAATTACTCTTAGACGTGAATATCTGAATTATAAATTTATCAAATCTTTGAGATATCTCCTAAAATTATATATAAACCCTCAAAAATTAGGTAACGGCTGCTGACGGCCAGAAAGAAAATGAGTGAGTCTTTGGTGGATTGTGATATTGCTGAAGATTTGGTGGAAAAGCTGAGAAAGTTTTGTTCTCAAAAAGAAATGAACAATGCTGCCATTATAATGAAGATTGACAAGAATATACGCCTGGTGGTAATGGGTGAGGAACTAGAGGGCGTTTCACCAGATGAACTTAAAGAGGAGCTACCTGAACGACAACAATGCTTCATTGTGCATAGTTACAAATATCAACATGATGATGGAAGAGTTTCATCCTCTGTACTTTATTTTCTCCAGTCCTGTAGGATGTAAGCCTGAACAACAGATGATGTTTGCTGGGAGTAAGAATAAATTAGTCCAAACAGCTGAATTAACCAAGGTATTTTAAATAAGACATACTGAAGACCTCACTGAAGAATGGTTATGTGAGAAACTTGGATTTTTCCATGAATGTGAACTTCTGCATTTCTAAATTATTTATGGATTAACCTGACCATACTGGAACCAGACATAAATACTTATTGGTGCCTAAAAATGCACTGTTACTTACAGTTTGTTTCCTGCCGTAAAGAAAACTTCTTCATTTGTGCAGTTTGAATAAAGAGGAAATCATATTCATAGCAATAAAACTTTGCAAAGTATTTCCTTATATTTTAATTGTTAGGTGGACTAATTTTCTCCAGGAATTTTTTGCACTCTTATGACTAATTTCTATAACTTAGGGTTCAGAATTTGTTACTATTTACACACACCATTGGAAAGTGGGTATTAGATTGTGATAGACAATAGTTACCTCCTTTTGACAAATACTGAATGTAACAGTTTATATATGAAAATAGCATTTTATCACTTGTCAAATCATTGAAATTAATTTGGAGTTTAAGACTTGAGTGACCCAATTTTGAGCCACAAATAGTAATGTTCTATAACATAATCTGCAATACAAGTACATTTTTCCTCAATTTCATACCTCTTTCAGTTTCCTGTATCTTTCTAATTAAGTCTAGGAACTATGTTCATCAATCATATATTTTAGGTCAGTAGTTAGATTTTATGATAGAGTTATGGCTGTTAGATTTTCTTATGGAAATAGCATCTAGTTTTAGAATTGGTGGGTTATAATAACTAAGGGGTTCATCCTGACTATGTCATTTCAAATTGATTTGAATCTAGGTTATTAGCACTTCATTTATAAAGCATCTCTTGACTTCCGGCAAAATGGCGACCAAGAAAAGCAGCATTTACGAGTCCTGCTAACACTCGATCCCTATTGCCACAAAATCAGCGCTTTTCATAGCCAGAAAACACTGTCAGCAGAGAAATAAAAACTGTAAATACAAGGGACAGAGAAAAAGAAGACTAAAAGAACAACCAGAGACCAGAAAAGTAACTAGCCCACATTGCGGTGGCAGAGCTACACTGGCACCATCTTGCCTCACAGGACCAGGCTCCAGAGAGGAAAGGTAAACAAGGTGCTGAAGTAAGCAGCTGCAGATCAGTCAGATATAATTCAGCAGTTCTTTCAGTGCAAAGAACGTCTAAAACTCCCAGTGGCCAAGCTCATTACGCCTTCCAGGGACTCAGAACAGAGCTCAAAACCAGAAAATAAATATGCCAGCCTCACAGCTGAGAGCGTAACAACAGCACCATATTGCCAGCAGGGGCAGTGAGTTCAACATACCCACAACAGCTCCAGATCAGCGTGCACAACAACCATAAGTAAAATTGTGGCCCCTAAGGGAGAAATCCCAGCATTGCACCCCCAGTGACTAGTGCAACTTTGATAATCTCCCTGGGTCTGAGATTCTGCAGTCTAACCCAGTGAAGGGGTAACAGTGGCAGAGATACCACACCCTAGTCACAGATCCCCATGGGAAAACACCCAGCCTGGCACTCCACGGTCTCACACAGCCTTGATTAACTCTCTGGGTCTGAGCAATACAACCCAGTAAAGGAGTAGTGGCGGCTAAGATTACCACAAACTCAAGATCCAAAACATCCTAAGTGAAGTCATGGTGACCTGGAGAAGAACCAAGAGAAGGCACAAACTTCTGAAATCATGGGGAAGAGGAACAACAGTGGAGCAATGAACACCCACAACCCCACAACATCAGAACCTGATACACAGAAATTTAGAGATCTCCAGAAGATCAAATCAGGAATATAACTGTAGAAATAACACAGGACCTTCGGAAAGAATTTAGAGAGAGTCTAAAAGAAATAAAGGATGCAATCATTGAGGTAAAGGTATCAATTCAAACTACAAACAATTGATTAAACCACATGGATAATAGAATCTCGCTTTTAGAAGATGATCACTCCAAAAACAAATGCATAATCAATACATGGAATTGCATGAAACTGAAGAGCTTCTGTTCAGCAAAGGAAACTATCAAGAACCTCAATCGAGAGCCAACAGAATGGAAGATTTTTGCCACCTACACCTCTGATAGAGGACTAATATCTAGAATATACAGAGAACTCAAGAAACTCCACACTAAGAAAACAAAGCATTCAATCAAAAAATGGGCGAGTGAACTAAATAGATACTTCACAAAGGAAGAAATTCAAATGGCCAATAAATGCATGAAAAAATGTTCAACATCATTGGCAGTCAGAGATGCAAATCAAAACTACCCTGAGATTTCACCTAACTACAACTAGAATGGCAACCATTCAAAACACAAACAACAAATGCTGGTGAGGATGTGTAGAATTGGGAACTCTAAAACATTGTTGGTGGGATTGCAAATTAGTGCAACTACTTTGGAAAACATTATGGAGTATCCTCAGAAGAGTGGGAACAAATCTACCATTTGATCCAGCAATACCACTTCTGGGTATCTACCCAAAAGATAGGAAACCAAACTACCAAACTAATGCATGTATATCTATGTTCATAGCTGCACAATTCACCATAGCCAAACTATGGAACCAGCCAAGATGTCCATCAACAGATGAATGGATTACAAAACTGTGGGATATGTACACAATGGAATTGTACTCAGCCATCAAAAAAAAAAAAACCTCAATTACAAATTTTTCAGGGAAATGGATGGAACTGGAGGACATTATGCTAAGCGAGATTAGTCAGTCACAAAAAATAAGAAATCGGATGCTTTCCCTAATATGTGAAAGCTAAGGAGAAATGGGTCATAGGAGGAACTCTAGATGAAAAAGTAAATCCTATAGAGGAGCAAACAAGACAACCTACATGAGGGGATGGGAGGGGGGAAGAAGGAAATTCTCTAAAACACACAATGTACTTAAACATGTCGAAGTCAACCACTAAGCCAAGCATGGGAAGGAGGGATGGGGAGGGAATGGGGTGGGAATTGGTTAGGGGTTAAATCAGTGATGTGTAAATGTATGTACACACAAGTTTTTACCCCAATATTATGTATGAATATAATGCACCAATAAAATTTTTTTTAATTATCTCTTAATATCTTGTGAACACAAATTATTTCAAGTATGTTAATACCGTGCCTTTGCTTTGTTAGCTTTAATGTTAGTTTAACACTTTTACACTGCCAGTATTCTAGATTTGGTAAAATTTATACTTTCTAAAGGGTTCAAGTAAAACAATTTTTGAATGCATTTATCTGAAATTTGTAAAAAAAAAAAACTTATGATTTAAAAAAAAAACTAGGTAACAACTTTGTTATAGAAAAATCCAATGTGAAGAGGACTTTGTCTGGGTAAATTTTTAGGGCAAGTGTACAATGAGTAATGAGTGTTATTTTTTCAATAAACTACAGGAAATATAGTTTTCATAGTCTCCATCCTCAAGAGAGAATAAGGCAAATATAACATAATGAATATATGAGCAAGAAGTCCTACAAAATATAAGGGGTCAAAATGTATGAGGAGGAAAGATTAATGTGTTCTGAACTGACAGAAATATGAGGAGTCCCAGAATTAAGAGGGACTTATCTGTCGTGTGTGTGTGTGTGTGTGTGTGTGTGTGTGTGTGTGTGTGTCTGTGTTGGAATGGGGGAAGAGTAACTAGAGTTTAAACACAGAGGCATTCTACCTCCAAGCTACACCCCCAGACCTTTCAATTTTTTGCTTTAAAACAGGGTCTTTTCTATTTCCTTCATCAATTCTCCTTTTTCCCAGCCACTCTTCCCTCCCCTAGTTCCCTTCCACTAGTCTAGTGGTCTCTGGTCTCATTTATCTAAAGCCCGTTTTGTTCCCTATTTTCTCTTTAGCTTCCACATGTGAGAGAGAACATATGATCCTTGACTTTCTGAGACAAACCCATCTCAATTAGCATATTGCCTAGTTCCTTCCATTTTCCTGCAAATGACAGAATTTTATTTCTATGGCTGAGTAAAATTCTATTAGGTATGTATGTCATATTTTCTTTATTCATTCTTTTGTTTTGTAATATTGTGAATTGAAGCCAAGGGCATTTTACCTACAACCTACAACTCTAGCCCTCTTTTTTTTTTTATTCTTTGTTTTGAAGCAAGGTCACACAAAGTTGTAGAGGGCCTCACTAAGTAGCTGATGCTGGCCACGAACCTGCAATCCTCTTGTCTCAGCCTCCCAAGTACTAGAATAACAAGCATGTGTCACCACACCCAGTCCTTTCATCCTTTGATGAACACCTAGGTGGGTTCCACAATTTGACTCTTGTGACTTGTACTGCTATGAACATGGATATACATGTATCACTATAGTATCCTTACTTTAATTCTTTGGGAAAGATACCGAGGAGTATTATGTCTGGGTCATATGGCAGTTTAAGAGTAGTATAGTCTTTTGAGGGACCTCTGTACTACTCTCCATAATGGTTGTACTAATTTACAATTCCACTAATAATATATGAGTTTTTATTTTTCCACATCCTCACCATCACTTATTACTGTTTGTATTCTTGGTGATTGCCATTCTAACTGGCATTAGATTGAATCTCAGTGTAGTTTTGATTTGCATTTACCCGATTGCTAATGATGTTGGACATTTTTTAACATATGGGCCATTTGTATTTCTTCTTTTGAGAAATGTCTATTCAGTTTAATTGCCCATATTTTTTACTCAATCCATTCTGTCCAGTAACCTGTCTTCCCCACTTAAAAGATGCATTTCCATAAAAAGAAGTATATTTTACCTCACTTTAACAATTCCACAGCAATTATGCAGAGATAAACTATCTTTACCTTAACTAGTCTTCTGTTTTAATTGCATTGAGTCTTGGTAATAAAAACAGAGGGTGCTAGAAGAAAAAAACTCTTGATTATTTTCAAAAGTCACAGGTATTAGTTTTCTAGAATCACCATAATGAAATATCATGAACTACGTGCCCTAAAACAAGTTTTATTTTCTCATAGTTTTAAAGACTCTTAATCCAAAAATGAGTATTAACAGGGCTTTGCCTCCTCCTCTGCCTCTAAGGAAGGATCCTTACCTCTCTTCTCACATTATCTGCAGCTGCGTCTTCATCCTTCCTCTGTCTCTGTTCCAGTGGTCTGCTCCCCTATATGACTCTGTTTCTCATAAGATGTTTTCCTCTGTGTGTCTCCATTCAACTTTTCCTATTTTATTTCTTACAGTACTTAGAATTAAGCCCAGGGCTTTGTGTATAAGAGGTAAGCACTCTACCACTAAGCTATACCCTCAGCCCTTTTTATTTTGAGACAGGATCTCTCTAAGTTGCTCAAATTTGCCTCAAACCTGTGGTCATCCTGCTTCAGCCTGGGATCCAGTACCTGGGATTAATAGTACATGCCACCACACCCAGATCCCTATTTTTTACATGGAAACAGTCATTGGATTTAAAGCTCACCCTCATTTTAACTTGATCCTGCCTGCAATTACCCTGTTATGGAATGAGGCTGCATTCACAGGCACCTGTGACTTTAACATGCTTGAAGGGCCATTGACACAATTAAACCCACAGCACATGTGGAATGGGAAGCATTTTAGCATCACTGTGACATCAGATTCTGGACTTGAGCAGCAGCAAAAGAGACCTGGGAATCCAGCAGCAGGTAAAGCTCAGAAATGCCACCCTCCGGGTGACTCAGAAACTGGGCCAGAGCTGAGGCAGGGTCATGGGCCTGGACCATGAGTAGAAGAAACAGGGAAACTGAGGCTGGAGCTGACCCTACCACCTCACTTACTCACATGTTCCCCATTCACAACTTTTATCCATCCTATAAAGTCTAAAATCAGCCCTCATAACCTTGTCTTTTAAAGTTCATCAAATACTGATCTTTAAAAAAAAATCCTCTAGTGTATTCCACCCAGCCCAACCTCATTTAAATCCTTTACTACATTTTATTACTGCCTGTCTTATTATACTCTTTAGTTGTCTTATCTCTGAAATAAGCATGCAAGGCGCTTAAGATTGGATGCTGCACCTCGTATTTGCTCGCCATCCCATGACAGCAACCATCACAGAGCTGGACATTTGGGGAATGTGTGATGCACATAAAATATTTATTAGAGAAAATAACTCTTGACTTGACCTGAGAATGGATGACCATAAAGCCTCCAAAATCCACAGCATAGGGGGGAAATCAGGTGACCTGAAGCCCAATCTGTGGAATTGTTGCTCCTGAACTTGGAGAAAATCCAAGTAGCCTCTCACGGGCACCATCTTCAATCCTCCATGGCTCTTCATACTTGCTCTCTGCGTGTAACCTTTGTCCAGCATTTCCCCAAATAGGATTTTAATAACACACTTTGAGGTCTTATATAGAAACTGAACAGAGAAAATGCAAGAGGTTGCTGAAAGAAATAACATCTTTGTGGTCCAAACACAGCCTGCAATTTTGCCCTTAACCAGCACTTGGGAAGACAAGTCTTGTGTACTTCAGATACATCTCCCAAGCTCGCCAACACTGCTGCCACTTATAGCCAGGCTTCTCCTGAGAATGAAGAAGTAACCTGCCATGCAGTAAGTCTCTCGAGTCACACTTGAATACAGCCTGGCTGCTAGCAGAGATGTGGTGCCTAAACTAATTTGCAGTCACAATCTGACTCCATGCCCATGCCTTTAAGGTAACAAGGGCATTAACTCACAGCACTTCTAAGAGCTAAATTGCTTTTTTTTTTTAACAGCAATTATAAGAGTGCTAACAAATAGCTGGAGGTTTTAAAAATCAATGTGCTTCTAATTCTGAATCATTGTATTAGATTTCTCTCTTGCATTCTAATTTTAAGCCATGAATGAAGAAAATGCATCCTTTCAGAGCACTGAGTAAAAAAGGTACATTTTTGCACATTCTAGAAATCATTTTCACCTTTCTTTTGAATGATCATAAAGAGGGAAATTATATTTTAATAATTATAGGAAAAAGTTTTCTATAGATGGTTGTGGGATAAAATGCTTACTAGCTATAATTAAGTAAAAATTGGTGGAGAAAGTATAAAAGGGTAACTTTACACAAAAAGTCATCCTCTAAGTTTCTGTATAATTAATTAGAGGATGTTGTGAAATACAAGCATGAAGTTGTGTTTTTATTTTATCTCACCGATAATTTTTGGTTATTTTTCTCATTTTAACATTAAAATCACACATGAATAGATCCTTATTTAAAATTGTCTGAGGGTGCAGAATTGAAAATTGAGGACTTCCGGGAAGATGGCGACAGAGAAAAGCGGGGCTTAAGAGCCCCGCTAACAACAAATCTCCATTACCACAAAATCAGCGCCTTTCATAGCTAGAAAACACCATCACCAGTGAAACAAAAAATCACCAGGCTCCAGAGAGAAAGCGGGCTGAGAACAGAGCAACAGAGGAGATACACCGGCCTCACGCCCGAGGACGCTGCAGATGCGGCAGCAGCGCCATACTGCCGGCAGCACCGGCGAATTCACGGGATGGCTACAGCAAGCCGAGGTGAGCCACTGTGGAACAGCCAGGTGGGATTTCTCCGCGCAGAGAGCATCTAAAGCTCCCAGTGGCCGAGCTCAGCACACGCTGCAGGGATTCAGAGTGGAAATCAAAACCAAGAAGAAAAATGCCAGCCCCACAGCCGAGGGCGTAGCAGCGGCGCCATATTGCCACCGGCGGCAGCAGCACCGAATTCAGCGAGGCGCTTGGGAGGCGAAGACAGGAGGATCGCACAGGTTCAAAGCCAGCCTCATTGGCTTAAGAGACCCTGTTTCTAAATAAAATATAAAATAGGTCTGGGACTTCCGGGAAGATGGCGACCGAGAAAAGCGGGGCTTAAGAGCCCCGCTAACAACAAATCTCCATTACCACAAAATCAGCGCCTTTCAAAGCCAGAAAACAACATCACCAGAGAAACAAAAAAAATCACGAGGCTCCAGAGAGAAAGCGGACTGAGAACAGAGCTGAGGATGTGGCCTCACGCCCGAGGACGCAGCAGCAGCGCCATACTGCCAGCGGCACCGGCGAATTCATGGGACGGCCACAGCAAGCCGAGCGGAGCAGTTGCGGAACAGCCAGGCGGGATTTCTCGGCACAGAGGGCATCTAAAGCTCCCAGTGGCTGAGCTCAGCACACGCTGCAGAGATTCAGAGTGGAAATCAAAACCAAGAAAAAAAACGCCAGCCCCACAGCCAAGGGCGTAGCAGCGGAGCCATATTGCCACTGGCGGCAGCAGCACCGAATTCACCGAATTCAGTACAGCTACATCTGCGTACTCAAGAACAGTGAGTCAAATTGCGGGCCACAGAGGAGAAATCCCAGTACTGTACTCACTGGGACTTGACCCAGTGGAAGAGCGGTGGTGGCAGTGATATCACACCATAGGAGAACGTGCAACCTGGCACCCCCCCACAGTCTAAAGCAGCCTCTATCGACTCTCTGGGTCGGAGACTCTGTGATACAACCCAGTAAAGGAGTAGTGGGTTCGAGATACTACTGACTCGAGATCCAGAGCACCTTAAATGAAGTCATAGTGACCCAAGGGAAGAACCCAGAGCACAAACTTCCGAAATCATGAGAAAGAGGAATAATACTGGAGCAATGAATGCTCACAACCCCAGAACATCAGAACCCGATAAAACAGAAAATCAGAGATTTCTAGAAGATCAAATCAGGAAAATAACTGTAGAAATAATAGAGGTGCTTCGAAAAGAACTCAGAGAGAGCCAAAAAGAGATAAAGGATGCAATTAATGAAGTAAAGGCCTCAATTCAAAGCACAAACAACCGATTAGACCACATGGAGAACAGAATCTCGCTCTTAGAAGATGATCATTCCAAAAATGAACGCATAGTTTCTAATCTAAAAAAAAATATCCGACAGCAGGAATCTGATATTGAAGAAATATGGGCCCATTTTAAGAGAGCTAACCTAAGAATAATTGGAATAGAGGAGGGAAAAGAAAGTGAAACCAAAGGGATCAACAATCTCTTCAAGGAAGTAATAGCAGAAAATTTTCCAGACATAGAGCAAGAGGTCGATACGCAGGTCCAGGAAACTTATAGAACTCCCTTTAGACAGGATCGGAGAAGAGGATCCCCACGCCACATAATTGTCAAAATGACCAATGTGGAAGCCAAGCAGAGAATCTTAAAGGCAACAAAAACAAAGGGCCAAGTGACATTCAGAGGCAAACCAATTAGAATCACTCCAGACTTCCCAAACCAAGTTATGAGAGCCAGAAGGGCTTGGAGTAACATATTCCCAATTCTGAAAGAAAACAACTTCCAGCCAAAAATTTCCTACCCAGCAAAACTTTCTATCAAATTAGATGGAGAAATAAGAAGCTTCCAGGACAAACAGAAACTGAAGGAATTTATGTCTTCAAAACCAGCACTAGAGAAAATACTCAAAGAGATTAACTACAAAGAAGAAATAGGTAACACACTCCAGAACTAGAGAAACAAGATTTTCCATCCAACAGACAACTAAGATTGGTTATCTGTGGAGATTCATTATTTATGTTAGTCTTTTACCTATCTCTAAAGGGTATTGTTTGCCTTTATTGTTGTTAATTTTTAGGATTTCTAGTTGGAATATTAATATACCTTCAGATATAGCATTTGGAAATATTTTATCCCATTCTATTAGTAACTGTTAACTCTGTTTACATTGTCTTTGGATATACAATTTTTTTTATTTTTTAGGGAGTTTGTATACTCTTCTGTTGCCTGTGCCATTGAAATCATAACCAAGAAATCACTGCCAATTTCAGTGTTGTGAGGTTTTATGACCCAGATTTTCTCCTAAAAGTTTATAGTCTTAAGATTTATATTTAGGTCTTTTATCTATTTTGAGTTAATATTTGTATATGGGATTAGGTAAGGGTCCAATTTTATTCTTTTCCATGTAATTATTATGTTTCAACAATATTTAGTTAAAAGATTATTATTTCTACCACCAAATGTTCGTGGAAACCTTGTCAAAAATAACTTGACAATATAGGGAAGATTTTAGCTCTAGGCTTTTATTTAACTCCAATGGTTTATATATCTGCCTTTAGAATAGTACTACACTGTTTCAATTATTGTAGCTTTATATGGTTTGAAATCAGAAAATATATATCTTCTAGCCTTGTTCTTTTTCAAGATCGTTGTGGGTACCTAGAGTCCATATTCCATATTAGGATAGATTTTTTTTCTGAAAAATAAATATATAAATATATGATAGTTTCACCTAAAAAATAGAAAAAAAATATTCTCTGGTAAGAAAGAAAGCAAAAAGAAATATTGAAATGTTATCTTTAAGCCATCAAAAGCTTGGTATCAGACAAATGAAACTGTTATGTGAGATTATCATTTTTAATTTTTGATAAATTGCTATAATACTAGATGTCAATCACTAAGCCAAGCATGGGAGGGAGGGATAGGGAGAGAATGGGGTGGGGATTGGGTGGGGGCTGACTGGGCGATGTGTGCATGTATGTCTACAAAAGTTTGTATCCCACTATGATGTATGAATACAGTGCACCAATTAAAAAATAAAATAAAATAAAATAGGTCTGGGAGTGTAGCCCGAAGTTAGAAGGGTTCCATTCCCAGTACCATCAAAAAAAAAAAAAAAACCTAGCCCCCAAAGTGATAGTATTTGAAGTAGAGTATTTGGATAGATCCTATCTCCAAATACCATCATATTTGAGATTAGAGCCTTGATAAAAGACAAGCAGAGAGCTATCCTATCTGTCCAAGCATGTGAGGAGAGTAAAATTGCCATCTATGAACTAGGAAACAGGCCTTCAACAGATATCTAATCTGCTGGTGCCATAATCTTAGACTTCTCAGGGTCCATAACTGTGTGAAATAAGTGTTTATTTTTTCATTCGTAAACCACTCAGCTTGTGGTGTTTTGTTGGGATAACTTGAATAGGTCAAGGTTCCTCCTCACTATCATCAATTTAATTCCCATAGCCCTAATGTTTCTTTTATGTAAACAGGTGATGTGTAGATACAATTGTAAAAAGGGGCTAGAGTTTGCACCCAACATTACCCAAATGTCTAAATTAAAAACTCTTTTAACACTTAGCCTTTTGGCTAAGATCAAGTGTAAAAACTCTTTTGCTTATATTTGGAGAAGTCACAAATTTTAGCAAATAGAACCCGTAATAATTTACAGTGAAGAAGCCTAAAGTAGTGGCACACATCTATAATTCCAGAATTTGGGAGGCAGAGAAAAGAGGATCTCAGGCTAGAGGCCAGCATGCAGTAACTTAGCAAGACACTCTTAAAAAAATAAAAGAGGGCCCAGGCATAGTGGGGCATGCTTCTAATCTCAGTACTTGGGAGGATAAGACAGGAAAATCACAGGTTCAAGGCCAGCCTCAGCTATTTAGTGAGGCTCTCCACAACTTATTGAGACCCTATTTAAAAATAAAAAATAAAAAATAGGGCTGGGGTGTAGTTTGGAGGTAGACTCTCCCTAGGTTGTTTCCAGTACCACAAAAATAAATAGAGCTGGGGTGTTGCTCAGAGGTTGCCCTGGGTTCAATCCCCAGTACCACAAATAATTAAACATATAATGATATTATATAGAGATATGAATAATTAAAAACAGTAAAATTTTCTTCAAAACTTTGCATTCCCTATATTAAATTCTAAATTAAGCATTCCTGTTCCTTATAGCCTATTTCATTTCTTGATAACTCATTAGCTAAACTTTGTACTAATTTTGGTTCTGTTTTTATTCAACCAATAAAAATGCAAATTAACATTGAAAAAATGTCCTTGGCAATTGAGGGATTATGTATGCTTTAAATTGTAAAGTGGCAGTGAATTAAAAATCAAAACAAATAAAAAGTCTAATAGCTTTTCCATGCAAAAATTGAGCATCCAAAGCCAAGTTGGGAAATTTTTAAAATACTGCATTGTGCATCTGTTGTACTCGTATGGAATAGTTTATTACTAACAACACATCCTCCGCACCAGAAATAAAATAAAATAATTGAGTATCTGCTTGTATCTGTGTTGCATATGTCTCTTAACAAAAAAAAAAATACAATTTGGAGACATTGACAGTGAGAGGTGATTATAAAAGAGGAGCATAAAAGATGATTATTTAAAAAACACTGATGAAGCCGGGCGTGGTGGCGCACGCTTGTAATCGCCCCGCTTGGGAGGCGGAGACAGGAGGATTGCTCAGGTTCAAAGCCAGCAGCGCTGGTGTAAGAGACCCTGTTTCAAAAATATAAAATAGGTCTGGGAGTGTAGCCCAGAGGTAGAAGGGCTTCCAGGAACCCCAGTACCACCAAAATAAATAAATAAATAAATAAATAAATAAATAAATAATAAAAAACACTGATGAGCAGAATTGTACTATGCCAGTACTACAGAAAATAAACAAATAAAAACATCAAGCATAAGTCATATTGAATTTCCTCTATTTTTCTGGAATTTTTAGTTTTTCATTTTATGTTTATGTCCTGGACTATTTTGAATAAATTTCTGTGTGAGCTATAAAAAGCAAACAAACAAAAAAGAACATTTACTAAAATTGATCAAAACATCTACTTCTGAGTTTAGCATAGCCAAAGCCTAAGATTCCTATGAATTAAGGCTCTCTCTCTTCTCTCTCTCTCTCTCTCTCTCTCTCTCTCTCTCTCTCTCTCTCTCTCCCTCCCTCCCTCCCTCCCTCCCTCCCTCCCTCTCTCCCTCCCTCCCTCCCTCCCTCCTTCTCTCTTTCTCTCTCTGTCACAGTTAGGCAGCATATAATGTCTTCTGAAGATTTCATGTTTCAATGTTCAGGGTTGATATAATCAAATCCTGAGGATTGTAATCTTACCAGTGGATAAATTAATTGCAGTTAATTTACTGCATGGTAGCCCAGGCAGGTGGGATATGGCTCCAAGAGATATTTATCTGGGGGTGTAACCTTCAGGACTGTGCTTGTGTCTTTAAATCCCCTTGTTTGTTCTCTTGCTTCCAACCTCCATGATGTGAGACCAGAGCATGTGTTTTCTCCTGTCTCCTCTTCCCACTGCCAGGCCTTGAATTTCATGATGTAACCTGGCCTGAAATGGGGTGAACCCCTGAAATCTCCAGAACTATGAGCAAATAAATCTTCTTTCCTCTAAATTGTGATGATTAGTTGTTTTGGATTATATCAATAAGGATGCTGGCTGAAACATTCTCTATTGAAGGTATTAATTCTATGTAGTAAGATTGTGCTACACAAATAGAAATAAAATACTTTCCTGTCTCGGAGTAACCCTTATGGGACAGTTAGAATATTTTATATAAATTTTTCAACAAACACAATACTCTTAGATAAAATTACTGAACAATTGGATTTCTATTTTCTCTCATCTTCCTATTGAGTATTTTTGTGAACCCAGGACTTGGCCCCTGCTACATGCGTATTTCCTCTCAAATACATAGTCTGAAATCTTGACCTCCATGCTGATGGTATCTGCAGAAAGTGCCATTTGAAAGAGCCCTCATGAGGAATTTCTGTCCTTAAATGGAGGACCGAGGGAGATTGTCTGCCTCTTCACCATGGGAGGACACAGAAGAAGACACCATTCATGAAACAGGGACCAGCCTCTTGCCAGACACCAAATCTACCAGTGCTTTGATCATGGATTTCCCAGCCTCTGGATCTATGTAAATTTCCAAATCATCAAAGCAGCCTCCTTTTGTTAGAAAGGTAATACAGTTGCACACAGAAAAAAGACAACTTAGTGAGACCCTGTTTCCAAATAAAGTATAAATAGGTCTTGGAGTATAGTCCTAAACCAACTCTTGTAAACACATGTGGAGCTGCAATACCTCAAAATTTAATTTTTTTACCTGCCCTCAGGTGGTGGTAAAACTCCATCACTTAGCCAAGGTGCTCCATTATCCATTGAGAGATAGCCTCATGCAACAGGGGAACTCTAGAGCATCTAAATACTGAGAAAAAAATGCTTTACCATTGTTCTTCTAGTTATTAAGAAGAATACACATATGCTATAAAAGAAAGAAATGTATTAGAAAACCAGGTATAGTATCATGTGCCTATAATTCCAGTTATTTGGGAAGCTAATGAAGGAGGATCACAAATTCCAGGCTGGTCTGAGCAACTTAATGAGAACCTGTTTCAAAATATAATTCTTAAAAGCGTTATCAACATAGCTAAGTGGTAGAGGGCTTCCACAGGACTCTGGGTTAAATTCCCAGTACACACAAACACACACACAAAAAAAATAAAATCAACTTACCTCATCATCTATCCAAATTGATCATTGCTAATATGGAATCTCTTTGCTTCCATAATTTTTCCATGTATGCATATAAACAAAATATAGGATTTAGCCGGGCATGGTGGCACACACTTGTAATCACAGCACTTGGGAGGCTGAGATAGGAGGATCACACAGGTTCGAAGCCAGCCTCAGCTACTAAGTGAGGCTCTCAGCAACTTAGTGAGACCCTGTTTCCAAATAAAGTATAAAATAGGTCTGGGAGTATAGCCCGGAGGTAGAAGAGCCCCTAGGTTCCACCCCCAGTACCACCAAAAAAAGGAAAAAGAAAGTAGGGTTTAAGATATGTCTCAGCCGGGTGTGGTGGAGACAGGAGGTCGCACAGGTTTGAAGCCAGTGACGCTGGCTTAAGGGACCCTGTTTCAAAATTTTAAAAAAGTATAAAATAGGTCTGGGAGTATAGCCTAGAGGTAGAAGGGCTTCCAGGAACCCCAGTACCACAAAAAAAAAAAAAAGATATGTCTCTGTAAAATTGAGATAATACTTTCTTTTACCTTAAGATTTTCAAATCTCATTGAATACTCTTAAGTATGATTATTAACAGCTACAAAATATTTTACTTTGAGTAAACTATATTTTTTAAATTAAAGATATTATAACTGAGATTTAGGTTGCTTTGGGAAACTTATTTCTGTTTACTTATTTGTTTGACCAAGAGAATCCAGAAGAAAGGGAAAGATCATATAGCTAAATTTTTAAAGGAACAAGATAAGTATGCCTATGTTTTGCTCTAAGGATATGCAGATATTTTATACATTTTCCCCCATCTATATTTCTAGCTTCTGGCCTGACCTGCAGGCACAAATTGCTTGAAGTTGCCTTAACCTATTAAGTACCACGTTTTCCATGCTGCAAATATTTCAATGAAATTGACCCAGATATATTAAAACCAGTCGATATCATAATCTAGAGCTTATATAGATGCCCTTATATTTTTAATATTAATAATATTATTAATATTAAAATCCATAATAGTGTTTGTAGTATTCTTTATATTAAAATAATATTAATATTAATAATATTTAAAATATTATATTTATTAGAGTCATTCTATTATTCTGGACTTATATACTATATGTTTTTATAGCTATTTCTCTTCTGGGTCTAGGGGACAGCATGGGTTATGTAGCAGGACCAACGGAAGCAGATGTGGCTCTTGGAGCCAGCCTGGCACATAGTGTGTAGTCCCCGGTGCTCACCATTCCCATCATTTTCTATAGAGACACCGAGGAGTGAGTCCTGCACTTACCAAGTATGTGCAAGGTATTCACTGATTCATCAAGTCAGATATTCCAGGAGTGAACAGGCAACTTTTGAATACATTTACAATTAAAAGCTCAGCCATCAAGAAGCTACACAAAGACTGAGGAGTTAAGTGGAGACCTCATTAGTTTCATGTGCAAAGGGGACCTCAGGATGGGCTATACCTGGGATGACCTGGTTATACAGTGTGCTGGTCAAGTCGTGAGGGCTGATGAGCAGTGGTGTGGTACAGGGGACAAGAGCTCATCCTGAATGACTCCTCAGAAGTCTGTGGTTAATCACAGTGGCTATAAATTACAGTGAGGAGTTTTGGCTTCCCCCAACAATGAAAATGAGTTAAAATGTTGAGAGGGAAAAATTGGAGAATTTTTTTCTATTATCTTGACATCTTAGTATCCAGACTAAATTGATCTTCAAAATCAAGGAAAATATAAGCCAAGTATGGTGGTGCATGCCTGTAATTAATACCAGTAATGGGAGACTGGAAGATTGAGATAGGAAGGTCCCAGGTATTAACCAGTTGTTGTTGTATTAATCAACAACTTAGTGAGGCCCTCAGCAACTTAGCAAAACCCTTTTTCCAAATTTAAAAAAAAAAATGAATGTAGGGGTAGTGATATAACTCAGAGGTAGCATGCCCTTGGGTTCAATTCCCAGGACCACAAAAAAAAAAAGGAAAGGAAAAAATACATAGAAAGTTTTGGGGGAAAAAACAAAACACAGGACACAAGGAAATTTCTTGGAGTTGCTGGATCTGATTAATATCTTGCTATGGTAATAGTTATATGCATATGTCAGAGCTCATCAAGATGTGTACATTAGTAATTTCATATACATGCATAGTATTATCTCTATCACTCTATATTACATTATGCTGTCTAGTAATAATTACAATGCACCAATAAAAGTATGAAAAATACGCATGTATGGGGAGGGGAGAGGAATATAGAATCCCATGGGAAACACACCAAGTGCTGTGTGCAGGTATTTCTATATCACTTTAAACCTCACCATGATGTATAATTACAGTGCACCAGTAAAAGCATTAAAAAATATATGTACATTAGATATATTCAATGTTATTAATTATATTTTCATAAAGCTAAGAATTTTGATAGATAATACACGCTATAAAGTTTAAGCCAATGAAGGGACACTAAAGAAACAGTCCCATCAAATGATGATAGTGATGACCATCGGATGGTCCAGGCATTGGGGAGAAGTAAGCAGATAAAAGGAAGTCTATGTTTAATGAGAAAGAGGCAAGCCTGTCATCACTACTTCAGAATATAATAAATATTCAAACTAGAATTTCCTATTTGCACAGGAAATTGGAGTGGTTATTACAGAGGGTGCAAGTCACTTTCCTCAGTGCAACGAGGCAGACTCATTTGTTTTCTGCTCTCTGATTAGCCATAAATCAACATACATTAAATTCCCACAGACACTCAGCTTCATTCTTCCACTCCTATCTATTCATTTATGTATAGGTGGCTCAAAGACAGAGGAAAAAAAACTATGTTCTTTACATTTCTTAAGCTTGCTTATTAATTAGATCTGGGAGTTAGGGGGGTGAAATAAAAGTATTCCAAAACCGTTTTCCTTCTTTTGACTGTAGGAGCACCAGTTACAACATAATAAATAATGAGGCAAGTTTACCTGTCTGAAAGAAAAGAACAGCCTTATAGACCAGAAAATTTTAATGAATAAATTAAATCCAGAATAAACTTTGGTATGAGCTGAAGATAAAGAGGATACACATAATTACTAAAAGGGAAGATGTTGTAGAAAGAGGTGGAAAGCTAGTAAAAAATAGGAGATAGTATAGGCTTTTAAAGCAGAAGATTGAACTGTCCCTTAAAAATGACAGGGAACCTTTGTGAGTGCTGAGCTCTACAAACACCATGCCAACAGTATTGGAAGTATGCATAACATAAATCTAAAAACTCATCAGGAACTGTCGACAGTGGCAACAGCTATGAACATATGGTGGTCTAATTTGGATCCCTGGCAGTAAGAAGAAAGAAGAATCAAAGCCTTTGTTCCTGTTTAGAAACTGTTAAAATGAGGTACAATAAAAACTAATGAAAGGCGGTTAATAAAAGTACTACAAGCCAGTCGTTGGTGGCACATGCTTGTAACACCAATACTTGGGAGCTGAGACAGGAGGATCACAGGTTCGAGACCAGCTTCAGAAATTTAGGGAGGTTCTCTGCAACTTAGTGAGACCCTGTTTCAAAAATAAAAGAATAAAATTATTCTGGGAGTAATGCTTGGAGGTAAAATGTCCCCTGGGTTCCATCACAGAACCATAAAAATTAAAAAATAATAAAAAACACTACAACACCAAGAGATATTCCAGATGGATTCACCTTTGTATTGAAATATAACTATTTCATAATGTTACCTATTGAGAAAAAAAATCTTCATGACAATAAATTATGCCAAAACTAAGAAGGATCATCAGCACCTGAAAGAAAACTCACACCCTGATTAAAATGAATTTTCCTAAATACCAAATTTTTAAAGCAAATGAATGCTCATTCCATTTATGTAGACATTGACCGCTAAAAAAAGAACATGACTCCTCAATAAAATTTGTTTTTCTAATATTAGAAACATATGTACCATACAAAATATGTGTAAATGTAGAGTTTTTTAAAACTGTAACTTCAAAGTAGAAAAATATAAAACTGCTTACCTTTAAAAATCAGGCCTCACACACATGATTATTCCATGTTTCAAGGCTAGGAGATAAAAATGTTTGCCACTAAAAAGTGTGGGCTGAAAAAGCCCAAAGTGCTTTATCACATACAATAGCAAATCTAATTTGTTGGACCTGGTGATAAAAGTCTAACAAAAGTTGACATTTTTCTCCCATAGAAATTATTATTTCAATTATTCAACTTACACAGCATTTCTTTCATTCATACTATGTGAAAAACCAGTACTAAGTTCTAATTTATGGTTTTAATCCAGACCTTGTTCCTGCCTCAAATTGTCCAGCTCTAAAGAGTTTTAGCATCTCAATTTGTGGACAGATACAAGACGCATTACTGTCACCATTATCCATAGCATATCTTCTTTACTTTTCCAAGGCAAACAAAAACACCTTCATTATTCTGTAGGTGGTTAGCATTACCAGTCTTACTCTCCCCTTTAATTCCATTGCAATACCATTAAACACAGAAATGTATATTCTATCTCTTTTGAATCATCTCTTGCTGGAAAAATACTAGGCATACCACCTGCTATTTACAAATAGAAAAATTTGCCAGATATGGTGGTATACACCTGTAATCCCAGTATTTGGGAGGTTGAGACAGAAGGATAGCAAGTTTGTGGTCAGCCTCAGCAACTTAATGAGGCCCTCTACAATTAGTGAGACCCAGTTTCAAATTTTTAAAAACTGAATAAATAAAATAGATCTGGAGGTGTAGCTCAGAAGTAAAATGCCCCTGGGATCCATTGCCAGTAGAAAGAAAGAAAGAAAGAAAGAAAGAAAGAAAGAAAGAAAGAAAGAAAGAAAGAAAGAAAGAAAGAAAGAGATTTCATAACCAAACTAAAATCCAAATATCAATTTTACTTCATTTACTTTCTTATATCATAAAGAATGTGTTTGTGGTGTTATAAGAAAATTAAAATATTAGCAGTAAAATACCAAAACAAAAACAAATTTATTTTGGAGTAAGTTTCTGGTCTGTAAAACCAATCTTTAAATACTTTCAATCCCCTTTCAGGATCTTCTTTAAATCTATAATCATAGTTTGATTGTTGTTGGCAATTTTTTAAATTTTTTAATTGGTGCATTGTAGTCATGCATCTTAATAGAGTATAAGATGGTAAAGGCATACATGCACACATCACTCAGCCCTTCCCCAATTCCCTCTCCCTTCTCTCCTTCTCATGTTTGGTTTAGTAATTGACTTTGATATGTTTGTGAATGTACATCATGTACATTAGGGTATTGTTGGCAATTTCTGTCACTTTTGACTATTGTTTTTATTATTTACATACTGTATAATTTTTTCTGTGAGAATGTTTTCAAGTGCTGATGTCCCAAGAAAATAATGTAACTCATATTAACTACAAAAAAAGAACTGCCAGGTAAGAAAAAAATCAGATGGGGAAGGAAACAAAGCACACTAGACCAAAAGAACACTTTCTATTCCTATAACGCAGATGCTAAATTTCAAAAGAACTATATTAGTTAAAATATGAATCAGATATTCAGAAGACACATTTATTTACTGTTCTAAGTAATCTACAGTTGTATATTAATCTCAAACTACTATGTCAAAGAAACATATTCATTTTCTCATTCACAAAGAAAATAACAGTACTTATCCTATCAAGTTGTTATAAGGAAGACATGATTTCATTTATGGAAACTGTTAAAATAAATTGCTAAAATATGTAGCATTGATTTAGTGACAGGGTAGCAGATGGCAAAAAAACTTTATAGGAGGCTGAAAATTTGTTATGAGGAGCTAGAAAAATGAGAAACAAGTGTTATGTAGCCCCAAAATGGACAAAACTGTCACTTGTGATAATCTGAAGAAAGAAAATTAATTTGTCCATTATTGGTAGGCAGTCTCCAGGCAAGATGATGCAAGTGTGAATGGACTGCTTTAAATGCATTTGAAAAAGTTCTGCAAGAAAGGTATGAGGTCAGAGAAGAACCAAACCCTCCACAAACAGAGTAAGAGGGAACATGGAACATCAAAAGCTTTACTACTTAAAAAAATTAACCATTTCTTATTTCCAATCTTTCCAGTTGGTGAAAGATCTTCAAATTCATTTAAAGCCTGGAGTCAAAGATTAAATCAAGGACATTGCTTCTCAGTAGATGTCTAGACTAAAGTATTTTGCCAACAAAAAGTGTCCCTAGAAAACATGGACATGGTCTCACGGCAGCTTATATGCCCAAAATATTTACAACTGTCTTACTTTCAAAGGACTCCACTGTGTCCTCTCTGACACAGTGTCTTATTGTTCTGTCTCTTCTTTTTACCTTTGTAATAATAAAACTTGCTTAAGCTTGCAGCAGTACACTTCTGGCTATTTTTTCTAAACTAGCTAAGAACAAGAACCCACGTCAACATCTCAAAACATTACAGTTTTGGCATCCAACAATGGGGCTCCAGCTGACGGTGGCCTAATGCCATTGCATCTTGAAGGTTAGTAACCCTCCCCAAAACATGATTGAATCCTGGTGGATGACTGGGTAACTGGCACCAACAGGCTCTATGTGATCGTGGAGATTCCCCTGCCACTGCTCAGCTACAGCAGATTCTCCAGGGGAGGGAAAATTATCCTTTAATTAGAGTAAGAGATAAGAAGGGACTCCAGACCCTCATTGAGCTTACTATATGAAGTCATAGGCAACCAAACAGTGACTTGGGAGCCTCATGCCTCTCAAGGTAATGGCTCATGTTGCATTATGTTCTTGTAAGTGAGGCTAGATCTCTGTGAAGATCTATATTGGGTTCTGGGGAAACCCACTATTGTCTTATAAGGCCTAATGAGTGCTTTTCCATTTTGCCTCCATCAAAGATGAGACACTCTGCTACAAAGGACCTCTGGAAAACAGAACTCAGGGAGAATGCTCACCTTTTCATACATAGACTATATCCTCAGGGAAAAAGAATTCAAGCACGTACTGTACACAGACTCTATAATAAAACATATTAGAGGTTATAGGGACATCTATTCTCTGGTTCCTGGTCTCCCTTCTGCTGTCATCTAACTAAAACCCTATATTAATTACCAAGTACACAAAATAGTTGTAGCCCAGAACCTCCATACTTTAAAGACAAGTTTACGTAATAAATAACTTCTAGCAAATAGAGATTAAAAGGCTAAAAACTCCCCAAGGACACGGGAGGATGATACAAGCCTTCTTCAAAAAGGACATATACCATGTGAACCCTGACTTGTTAAACAAGTGACACATCTTGGTCATAACAAAGGCTTGCACTGTGGAGATAATAGGTAAGCCTGCATCTGCATTAGGTCAGGGGGAGGTAAAAAGGCTATTGGTTAAGCAGGATGGGAGTAGAGAGATAATTAATCCTTATAAAAACTGCTTTGGCATTCAAAAACCTTCACTGTCTTACTTTCAAGGCACCCCACTGCGTCCTCTCTGATGCAGTGCCTTATTGTTCCATCTCTGTTTTCTACCTTTGTAATAATAAAAATTGCTTAAGCTTGCAAAATTTTACAATTAAATACAGAGGAAAAAGCAGGTCTTGCAAATAATTATAGATATGTTTTCAGGCAAACAAGACCAATATTAAACATATAGAAACCCCCCTAAAGTTTTTAAGATATATTAGCAAAATTTGTACGAGCCTATTCAACGCGTGCAAATATTCCCACTTTCTGAGACCAAAAACAGGCTGAGAATGTTGTCTTATTGAAAGTGTATAATCTCCACCATTCCTACTGGATTTGGACTGTAAATGAAATGATAAAAACTTTAAAGCTATGAAGGATATATAAAATCTCTCATTACAAAAAAAAAGTCTCATTGCATGATTGAAAAGGAAGAGTTAACATATGAAAAGAATTATAAAGATTAAATATAGTATGCCTATACCCCTGTGCTCCATTAAGATGTATGACTACAATGTACCAATTTAAAAAAAAATAGATATAGCCAGGCATGGTGGCACACTTCTGTCATCCCAGTACTTGAGAGGCTAAGACAATAGGATAACAGGTTCAAGACCAGCCTCAGCCACTTAGCAATGTTCTCAGCAACTTAGAAAGACCCTGCTCCTAGCACCTAGAAGTTGGACTTCTGAGTCAAAAGCTACAAATAATTTCTTGGTGTTTATAAATGTAGCCAAGTCACTCTCCAATATCTATAACTCTGTATATACCAATAAGATAAGTTGGAGAGTGTCTGCTAAAACATTAATTAAATTAGCCATTCTAAAAAATTAAAAAAAGAAAAGATTTTTTAAAAAGAAAGAAAAAAGATCTATTTCCAAATAACAATTAAAATAGGGCTGGGGGTTGTTTGGAGGTAAAATGCCCCTGAGCTCAATACCCAATACCAAAAAAAAGGCAAAATCTGGGTGTGGTGGCACACACTTATCCCAACATTCAGGAGGCTGAGACCAGAGGATCATTGTTCAGACAGCCTCAGCTACTTAGCAAGGACCTTCAAAATTCATCAAGGCCCTAATTCAAAAAAATAAATATTGTTATAGTTGTTTCTCATTTAAAAAAACAAAGATAACACACTCTAGAAAAAAATAAAAAGACAAAAAAATAGGGCTGGGGGTGTAGCTTGGAGGTACAATGCCCCTGGGTTCCATCCTCAGTACAGCAGAAAAAAAAAATAGAAGATATATTTAAATTAGCATTAAAATGTCTAAGAGTCAAATAACATAGTTACAAGTTGAAAAACTATATACTGAAAGAAAATATTTGGAACCTATAAAATATTTTAAACAACAAAAAAGTATAGTGAATGTGTATGAGCTACCACCAATTGACACCAAGAAGGCAAATAATATGATAGAAAAATGAGCAATGGATATAAATAGGTAACTTATAGAAGGAAAAACTCAGTGGCCAAAAGCATATAAAAAGATGCTCAAATTTACTAGGTAACAAAAAATGAAAAAACTTGATATTTCACACTCATCAATTTAACAGAAATTAAAATGCTAGGAATACTATATTTGTTGGTGGAGAAATGAGAACTTTCATCTATTGATGATAGGAAAATACAAATTGGTATACACATTGTGTGTGTGTGTGTGTGTGTGTGTGTGTGTGTGTGTGTGTGTATGTGGGTCTGAGGATGGAATCCAAAGGCATTTGACCTCCAAGCTACATCCCCTGCCCTATTTTTTATTCTTTATTTTGAAACAGGGTCTCACTAAGTTGCAGAGGGCCTCACTAAGTAGCTGAGGCTGTCCACAAACCGCGATCCTCCAGTCTCAGCCTCCCAAATGCTAGTATTACAAGCATGTGCTACCATGCCCAGCTTTGGTATACACATTTTGAAAGCCACTAGCAATATTAAAAAGGCATATTAAGTCTCTAATTTACTTCCAGACTAAAGGTGGCCTACATAAATTTAAAGAGAATGCAAGAAAAAAAAAGGTACCACGAAGCAGGATTGCTCCTGGAATATGGCACACACTAAAAGACTCAGCTTGTTTGCTTGGGGTAGATTACAGAGCTGTCTAGCAATATTGCAAAGAAGGAGACACCATCTGTTGCATGATTCATATTATCCATAAATTTCACCATAAACAAAAACTCAGTGGCTCGGGAGACATGCAACCATTCCTCATAAAGTGATTAGAGAAATTTCTCCAAGGATTATCAAACAGCGTAATATGAAAGCTAATGTACTAAACAAATTTAAGAGACAATTTCACTGCCTTCCTCACCCTCTGACAGTTCATGTGCTCAGCGTCTATTTCAGATGTGATCCTTCCACATAAACGTCTGTGCCCTGTCAGAATATAATAGGACATGCCACTATTTACTGCTCATTTCTGAGCTTTTAGTACATATTTTTCTTCAACAAAATTCATTTTTTGGAACAGAAAAATCACAAGTTCAGCATACCCTGAACCCAGTTATCCCGATGATTAACATCTATAGTATGGAAAATTTGTTAGAATAAATGAGCCAATATTGATTTTTATATACTTTTATTGTAATTTCATATAATTTTATTGTAATTACACATCACATTGAGATATAGAGTGATAGGAATATACATGCACACAACTCCTGGAGCATTTCCCTCCGGGTCCCACCCTCTTCCCTTCCCCATACATGTCTTTGAGATATATTGGCTTTGGTAATTTAATATACATGCACGGCATTATTTCAAATGTTACCTTCTTTACGTTTCTATCCCCCTTTTCTCTCCCCTAAACCTCCTCCATAATTTCATTGGAGTCTCTACTCCTCTACCTGAGAACACTCTTGGTTTTGAACTTTTATCTAAGTTCAAGGTAGTAGAGAAGTCATACACCCATTTGCTTATTGAGACTGGCTAACCTTGCTTAGCATAATATTCTCAAGTTCTATCCATTTTCCTGCAAATGACATAATTTTTCTTCTTCCATCAATAGATGACTGGATCACAAAAGTATGGTAGGTAAAGTATAATTAACTAAAGTCTATACTTAATCCAGATGTCCTCAGTTTTTGCCTAATGTTCTTTGCCTCTTCCTTCCAGAATCCTACATTACATTTGCTGGTCGTGTTAATCTTGGCTGAGTACAGATTCTCAAACTTTCCTTATTTCTGACGATTTGACCATTTTGCAGAATATTTATCAGGTGTTTTTTGTCGAATATTCCTCACCTGGGAATTGTCTAATGGCTTTCTAATGATTAGATTATGCTTATGTTTTGGAGAAGGAAGACCACAGAGATAAAGTGCCATTTGGATTGTTTTAATTCCAGTATGACAAGGATATAGACTATAAATATAACTTACCACCAATGACACTGACCTTAATCACCTGGCTGAAATACTTTTCAAGTTGCTCAACATAAAGTTACCTTTCTCTTCGTATTGTAACCTTTGGAAGACACCAATGCACAGAAACTGAATACATAGGAGTTGTACAAGGCAGAATGTGCCTGTGATTCTAGCTACTCAGGAGGCTGTGGTAGGAGGACTGCAAGTTCAAGTCCAGCCTGGGAAACTTCACAAAGCCCTCTCTAAAAATAAAAATAAAAGGCACTGGTAATGTAACTCAATGGTAGTGCATAGCATGCATAAGGCCCTGGATTCCTTCCCCACTTCCATCAAAAAAAAAAAAAAAGTGGGAAGTTATGTTCTACCTCCTAGAAGCAGTGTCTGCATAAATTCTTTGTAATGACATACCAATTAGAAGGAAGATTCCATCAGAATTCAGTCTTCCAGAGTGGTACCCATATGCTTGCATTTCACTGTGCCCCTATCACATCATGATTTATCGCCTTGCTTTATCATTCTTCCAGAATCCTTCATAACTTGGCATCTTCTATGCAGTACAGCAACAGCATCACATGGGAATTTATTATAAGTGCATACTCGTCAGCCTCACTCTAAAGTAAGACCAGTGCTACTCAAACTATTCCATTAAGTAGATGGGGAAGAAACCTTTCCAAAAAAATTATCCTGTTACCAAAATCTGGTAAGGATACAGCAACAACAAAAAATAAAAATAAGTAAAGAGTCATGATGCACATTTGTAATGCCAGTACTTGAGAACCTAAGAAAGGAGGATTGCAGGTTTGTGACTAGCCTCAGCAAGACAGTGAATCCCTTCACAACTTAGTGAGACCCTGTTTCAAAATAAGAAGTAAAGCCAGGCATGGTGGCGCATGCTTGTAATCCCAGCACTTGGGAGGCTGAGACAGGAGAATCACACATGTTCTAAGCCAACCTCAGCTACTTAGTGAGGTTCTTTGCAACTCAGTGAGACCCTGTTTCAAAATAAAGAATGAAAAATAGGGCTGGTTTCTTGGAGGTAGAATGCCCCTACCTTTTGTAGTACTGCGTTCCATCCCCAGTACTGCAAAAAAGTAAAATAAGAAGTAAAATAGGAAAGGGGGGTGGAGTTCAAAAGTAGAATGCTCCTGGGTTCTATCCCTAGTACCACAAAAATAAAGAAAACTATAGGTCAGTATCTCTGAATGCCATTGATACAAAATTCCTCAACACAATACTTACCGAGTGATTTAAGAGCACATTAAAAAGACCAAGTTGGTTTCATTCCATGTATGTGAGAATGGTATAACATATGAAAATCAATAAATATAAAAAAGAACAGAAATAGGATCACAGATAAAAAAAAATCCATGATTATATCAATAGATGCAAAAACCTTTGATAAAATTCAACATCTCTTCATGACAAAAGCCCTGAATAGGTACAGAATAATACCTCAACATAGCAAAAGCTAGGTATGGAAAATCTATAGCCAGCATGATACTGAATAGGGAAAAAATTGAAAGTCTTTCTTCAAAAATCAGGAACAAGACATGGTCATCCACTCTCTCCACTTTTATTCACAGTGCTAGAAATTCTTGCCAGAGCAATCAGGTAAGAAAAAAAATAAAAGAGACACAGGTAAGAAAGGAGGAAGCCAAATTATTTCTGTTTATAGATGATATCCTGTACATTAAAAAAAATCTTAAAGATTTTTAGAACTGGTAAATTCAGTAAAAATCTGTATACAAAATCAACTTATAAAACTTACTAGCTTTTGTATTCAACAATAATAAGCTCATTGAGATAGAAAAGCAATTTCATTCACAATAGCCACAAGAAGATAGATTATGATGAAGAAAAAGAAGGAAGGGAGGAAGAGAAGGAAAATGAGAAAGAGGATGAGGAGGAAGGGTGGAGGATGAGGAAAGAAAAAGGAGAAAGGAGAGGAAGAAGAGGAGGAGGGATAAAACAACCTAGGAATAAACCTAACTAAGAATGTAAAAGATTTCTACAGTGAAAATTACAAAACACTGAAGAAAGAAATTGAGTAAAACACTAGACGGTAGAAAGACTTCTGACATTCATGGATTGGGGAAAAAAGTAATATTATTAAAATGGCCATATTACCCAAAGTAATTGACAGAGTCAATGAAATTCCCATCAACATACCAATGACATTCTTTTCAGGACTAGAGAAGACAATCCTAAAATTCATATGTAAATACAAGGACCCCAAATAGCCAAAGCAAGCGTGAGAAAAAAGAACAATGTTAGAGACATCATAATACCTGATTTTAAGACATACTACAGCACCATAGTAACAAATACAGCATGGTATTGGCATAAAGACAGACCTCTAGACTAATGGAACAAAAGTAAAGTCCAAGAAACAAATTCATGCATCTTCAGCCAACTGATTTTTTTTACCAAGATGACAAAAACATACATTGGAGAAAAGACAGCCTTGTCAACAAATGATGCTCGGTAAAATGCTCAATCCTGCCATCTACTTATTTTTATTTTTCCTTCTGGGGTTCTGATTTTAATTTATAGTTTAATTATAATGTGGATTGAGCCCTCTCAAAATGACTTTTCTGTCTGTCCATCTTTCTAATTTGTTCCTCCTTTTCTCCTAAACCCTATTAAGTTGCCATTGGAATCTAGCCTGTCTTTCACTACCTCTATCATGGTTTGCATGGGGTGATCATGCTTTCCTTATCTCACCATATTTCCTCAGATTTTTGGTCGCAGATGTGGCTCATACATTAACACAGGTACAGGCATTTTTCTTGTTGACTTATCCTTAAATCAGGGCCACCAAAAGCTTCCAAGAATGCTTTTTGCAATAAAAATCTCACATATCACTTTGTATTAGAGATATTCACAATAGCCCCAAAACTGGAAATCTTTCAGATGTTTATCAGGAGTAAAATGGATTAAATGATTTGTGTGTTTAAAAAATGCAATGGGGAGGGAAAGAAAATGGCGACTATGGGACACAGCACATTTCATTAGCTGTAACAAGCAAAAATCAACTATTAAGAAGGCAGCTCCTTGACAAGAAAAACAGAAAAGCAAAGATATTTATGAATGAAAACACAAAAAAAGGGGAAAATGGCAGAAGAAAATCCAATACTCAGATCTTGAGATCCACAGAACTAACAAGCACAGAACTAACCTGGTGTGGTAGCCGGTGCCACCCCAGCTGCTGGCTGAAACCTGACTGCCGGATCCGCAGCCCCAAGAAATTACAAAAAATAAACCAGGTACTTGAAATGCAGAAAGTGGCAGCAGAGATCCAACATATTAATTGGCCAGCACCACATTTCAGGGACAAGGGAAAAGACCCAAAAGACTATGCACTCACCAGAAGGTGGTACCCGCAGTGGCACACTGTGCCCTCAGAGACCAGGACCACAGGAGAGTAAGGTAACCATGCTCTTCAGAAGGTGTGCAGCCGCAGGGACCCCAGCAGGCTAAGATCTGGTGGCCTACCCCTGAGGTGGCCAAGTTATAACCTACAGACACAGAAAAGGCCCAGTGCCCAGTGCACAGTACTGGAACAGGGTTATAGGGGGTCACTCGGAGATTACACTGGATACCCTGCACCAGTACAGATAGGGAGTTGCAGGCCCAGGGCCAGAAGGCGCAGAGCTAAGGGCCTAAAAGAGCAGAGCCAAGGGCCAAAAAGCACAGAGCTAAGGGCCTGAAAGTGCAGAGCCCAGACATAGAAATTTCAGAGCACCAGGCCAGAGAGCACAGAGCACAGAGCCAGAGAGTGCAGAGCCAGTACTGGAAAACTCAGAACTCTGTGCCTACAGGGAACTCATTTAGAGTGACACATACTGCCCTGATACCTGAATAGAAAGTGGTCAGAGGTGAGAGAAGGGCACAAACTCTCATAAAGTAGGTCTATAATCTGACAATAAGTTACAGAGCAAATAAGAGATACTGTAACATACTCCAGAATCTACTACAGTGAAGACACATCATCTGAGCCCGGTATATGCAAATTAGCAATACTGCTTCTTTTTGTTGTTGTTGGGTTTTGTCTTTGACTTGTTCTTATAATTGTTAGTTTTTGTTGCTTGTTTTGTTATTATATGCATGTTTGTTTGCATATAATTCATTCATTTTATGTTTTTTCCCTTTATTCTATCTATTCTCTTTCCTCAAAACTTTTTCCCTTACTGTATATCCTTGTTTTATACTCAGTATATTTCATATTGCCATACCTAAATACTCTGTACTAACTATAAGAATCCTACTATGTCACAATCTCTCATTCTCACCCAGACACGATCTTATTATACTTCTTACTCAACTTAGTCATACCCTCTACTTTACCCTACTCCTATACCCACCACCCCAGCTCCACTCATCTTACCTAATCCTAACCTTTGAAAATAACACTACTTACCCATGTATGAACCTGTTGACACCTCTAAATCCCTACTGCTAAGATTGGATCAGACAGGTTTCAGACTCACACATAAAAAGAAGAAAGATGCCAAGATAGGAGAAACACAAACCCAAAAATTCTGAAAATATGAGAATTAGGAACAGTGAGAAAGGAAATCACAAATATTGACCTACAAAAAATGCAAGAAACTAGAATTCTGAATCCTGATCTTCAGTATGATAAAAGGCTTTACAGTAGGTATACAGAAATGAAAGAGAAAATTGAGACCTTAAGAAAAATCAGAAAGAGTCCTGTAATAAATGAAAAAGTCAATAAATGAAATAAAGACAGCAATAGAAAGAAATACTGGAGATTAGATGAAATGGAAAACAGAATATAACTGTTAGAAGAAAGCTCATTCAAAACCAAAAACACATTCAACAGTATACAGGAGACTTTACAACAACAGAACCTAAACATCCAAAAACTACGAGACAATATGAAATGTCCTAATTTATAGATAAAAGGCATTAAAGAACGGTCAGAGGGACAGACCCAGGGTATCCATAATCTCTTCAAAGAAATGATTTCAGAGAATTTTCCAAAAAATGAAAATAGACTTGGACATCTATGTAAAAAGAGACCTACAGAACACTATGAAGATAAAATCAAGGTAAGACCTCCCCCACACCATGCAATAATCAAAATGACCAACATTGAGGCTAAGGAAAGAATTTTAAAAGCAATGAGAACAAAAGAATGAGTGACATTCAGGAGCAAAAACAATAAAAATCACTCTCGACTTTACAACCCAAGTCATGAATGTTGAGAGAGACTGGTATGATGTAATCCAGACCCTGGAAGAAAACAGCTTTAAACCAAAACTGCTATATCCAGCAAGGTTATTATTCAAAATTGATGAAAAAATAAAAGTGTTTCAAGATAAGTAGAATGGCAAAAAAAAGTATGAGTACTAAGCCTGCATCAAAGAAAATACTTGGAGAAATAAATCATAAAGGAGAAGAAAAGCAAATTTTAGAATCAGAGAAGAGATTAATTCGATTAGTGGGGCAACTAAGCAAAGAAGAAATAACATTATATCAAACAGAATATAGAACACAAAATGGCAGGAAACAAAAATCATATATCAATAATAACAGTGAACGTCAGAGGACTTAACTCACCAATTAAAAGACATAGAGTGGCGATGTAAATTAAAAAAATATAATCCAAATATATGTTGCTTGCAAGAAACTCACCTTACAGCCAAATATATTCATAGGATAAAAGTGAAAGGATGGAAGAAGATATATCATGCTTAATGGAGACCAAAAATGAGCAGGGGTAGCAATGCTGATATCCAATAAAACAGACTTTAAGCTAAAACATCAGAAGAGACAAAGAAGGCATTTTCTTTTATTAAAAGGAACAATTTAAAAGCAGGGCATGATGGCACATGGTTGTAATCTCAGCATTCAGGAGGCAGAAACTGGAGGATCATGGTTCACTGACAGCCTTAGCTACCTATTGAGGCACTTCACAACTCTGTGAGACCCTGTTTCAAAAATAAAAGGACTAAAATATAGAGTTGAGGGTTGAGTTCAGAGGTAGAATGCCCCTGGGTTCCATCCACAGTACTGCAATAAAAGGAACAATTCAGCAAGAAGATATAATGACAGTAAATGCTTATTCCCCAATGTGGGTGCACCCACATTTGTAAAACAAACCCTTCAGGACATCATATCTCAAATAGACCCAACTACAATAATATTTGGAAACTTCAACTAACCACTCACAACACTAGATCTATCTTCAAGGCAAAAAATGAATAAAGACTCTTCAGAACTAAAGAAAATTATAAGAAAATTATAGATCAAGTGGACCTAATAGATATACACAGAATATTCCAACCAGGAACAGAATATATACATTCTTCTCAACTGCCCATGGAACCTTATCCAAAATAGATTACATCCTGGGCCACAAAGCAAGCATCAGCAAATTCAAAAGCTGTAATATAATTCTCTGCATCTTTTCAAATCACAATAAAATGAAAGTAGAAATCAAGACCAAATAAAACTATTTAAATAAATGTAGATTGAATGATACACTATTGAATGAGAAGTAGGTAAGATCAGAAACAAGGGGAGAAATAAAGAAATTCCTGGAATTAAATGAAAATAGAGATACATCATACCAAAATCTATGGGACACTTTGAAGGTGGTGTTAAGAGGAAAGTTTATAGCATTGAGTGCCTACATAAGAAGAACATAGACTTGTCACATAAACAGCCTAATGACACATCTCAAGGACCTAGAAAAACAGCAATTGTCTAATACCAAAGCCAGCAGAAGGCAGAAAATAATTAAACTCAGAAAAAATGGAATAGAGAATAAAAAAAACAATACAAAGGATCAAAAAATACAAAAAGCTGGTTCTTTGAAAAGATTAATAAGATTGATAAACCCCTGGCCAACCTAACCAAAAGAGAGAATCAATTCAAATCATTAAAATCAAAAATGAAAAAAGAGATATTACCACAGACTGTGGGAAATTCAATGAATTATCAGAAATTATTTTGAAAATTTATACTCCAATAGACTGAAAAACATGGAAGAAATTGATACATTTCTAAGCACATACAACCTACCTAAATTGAACCAAGAGTTCATAGCAAGCTTAAACCAGCCAATTGCAACCAAAGACATAGAAACAGCAATAAAAATTCTCCCATCAAAGAAAAGCCCAGGCCCAGATGGGTTTCCAGCTGAATTCTACAAAACCTTCAGAGAAGAACTAATCCCAATACTTCACAACTTGTTCCAGGAAATCAAAAGAGATGGAATTCTTCCAAACTCCTTCTACAAGGCCAATATCACATTAATACCAAAACCAAATAAAGATACCTCAAGAAAACTATAGACCAGTATCTTTGATGAACATAAATGCAAAAATTCTAAACAAAATACTAGCTATACACATTCAAAACCATATCAAGAGAATTGTATACCATGACCAAGTTGGTTTTCATTCCTGAAAAGTAAAGCTGATTTAACATATGCAAATTAATACACGTTATTTATCACATAAATAGAACTGAGAACAAAACCCACATGATCATATCTATAGATGCTGAAAAAGCATTTGACAAAATCCAACACCCATTTATGTTAAAAACATTGCAGAAAATTGTAATAGATGAAATGTATCTCAACATCATCAAGGCAGTAAATCCAAAGCCAACATTATATTGAATGGTGAACAACTGCAAGAATTTTCTCTAAATTCAGAAACAAGACAAGGATGTCCACTATCACCATTCCTTTTCAATATAGTCCTCAAGACTCTTGCCACAGCAATAAGTCAAGAGAAAGATATCAAAGGAATTCCAATAGGAAAAGAGGAATTAAAATTATCCTTGTTTGCAGATGGCATGATCCTTTATCTAGAAGACCCAAAGAACTCAACCAAAAGACTATTGGAGCTGATTAACCAATTCAGCAAAGTGGTGGGATACAAAATCAACCTAAAGAAATCAGTTGCTTTTCTATATACCAACAATAAATCCATGAAGAAAGAAATAAAACAATTTCACTCTTCACAATAACCTTAAGACCAATAAAATACCTAGGAATAAACCTAACCAAAGACATAAAAGAACTTTACAATGAAAAGCATAAAACATTAAAGAAAGAAACTGAAGAAGACCTTGGAAGATGGCAAGATCTCCCTTGTTCATGGATAGGCAAAGTAAATATTATCAAAATGGCCATTTGGCCAAAAGTGATCTACAGATTCAATATAATCCCTATCAAAATACCAATGGCATTCTTCATAGACTGAGAAAAATCAGTCATGAATTTTATATGAAGAAATAAAAGACCCAGAATAGCCAAAGCAATCCTCAGCAAGAAGAACCATGCAGGAGGCATCACAATCCCTGACATCAAATTATACTACAGAGCAATAATAGTTAAAACAGCATGATACTGGCACAATAACAGGAATACCAACCAATGGAACAGAATAGAAGACACAGAAACAAACCCACACACTTATAATCAATTGATCTTTGACAAAGGGGCCAAATTTATACACTGGGGGAAAGACAGCCTTTTCAACAAATGGTGCTAGGAGGACTGGCTATACATTTGTAGAAAGATGAAACTAAATCCTTACCTCTCACCATACACAGGAATAAACTTGAGATGGATAAAACACTTGGAAATTAGACCAGAAACTGTGAAGCTAGTAGAGGAGGGCATAGGCTCAACACTCCAATATATAGGCACAGATAGAAACTTCCTTAACAACACCTCCACAGTACAGGAATTAAAGCAAGAATTAACAAGTGGGATGGCATCAAACTAAAGTTTCCGCTCATCAAAGTAAACCATCAAGAATCTAAAGAGGCCTACAAAATGGGAGAAGAGCTTCACCAGCTACCACTTTGATATCCAGAATATATATATAAAGAGCTCAAAAGATTCTACACTAGCAAAATAAACAACCCAATTAAGAAATTGGGAACTAAATTGAATAGACACTTCACAAAGTGAAAGATACAAATGGTCAATAGATATATAAAAAATATTCAACATCATTAGTCATCAGGGAGATACAAATCAAAACTACACTGAGATTCCATCTAACCCCAATCAGAGTGGCAAGCATAAAGAAGAGCACTTTTACACTGTTGGTGGGAGTGCAAACTATTTCAGCCACTATGGAGATCAGTGTGGAGATTCCTTAGAAAACTCGGAATGGATCCACCATATGATCTGGCCATACCACTACTGGATATCTTTCCAAAGGTGTTGAAATCAGAGAATTACAGTAACATACGCATCCCGATGTTCATAGCAGCACAATTCACAATAGCCAAAACATGGAACCAACCTAGGTCTCCATCAACAGGTGAATGGATTGCAAAATTATGAGAAATGCACACAATGGAATTCTTTTTTGTGTGTGTGGTACTGGGGATGGAACCAAGGGGCATGCTACCTCTGAGCAACAACCCCAGCCCTATTTTTTATTCTTTATTTTGAAATGGGGTCTCACTGAGTTGCAAAGGGCCTCACTAAGTAGCTGAGGCTGGCTTCGATCTTGTGCGGTCCTCCTGTCTCGGCCTCCCAAATGCTGGGATTACAAGCATGAGCCACCATGCTGGCCTACTCACAATAGAATTCTATTTGGCAATAAAACAGAACAAAATCATGCCATTCTCAAGAAGATGGGAAGACCTGAAGAAAATTATGTTAAGTAAGATCAGTCAAGCACAGAAAGAGAAGGGACATATGTCTTCTCTAATATGCTCAAGCTAGGGAGTTAGGGATACCAGAAGGACTCTAGATAATGAAGAGGAACCTCAGTAAACCCAGAAAGAAGGGGTAGCAGTGGAGGAAGGCTGAGGTTAATTAGTGGAAAAGCTACATTCGATTATGTGTGTACATGTGAATATAACATTGTTAAGCTGGACACTCAGGATTGGGAGGGAGGAGAAAGGGGAAGGGGGTGGGGGAGGGCGCCAAAAACCGTGTGAATATATGCTGTTGTTAACATGATCCACATTATAATGTGAGACTATAATGTGAAAATCAACACCAAAGAAAAAACCCAATCAATAAATGGGCAACTGAACTAAAACAGACACTTCTCAAAAGAATATATATGAATGATAAAAAAATTTAAAAAGATGTCCAACATCATTAGCGAGCTTGACTTTAATGTGGTTCAGTTGAGCACAGGCCAAGCAGTGTGACTCGTACTGGGTCATTCCTACTTATTTTCTGGGAGAGCTATGAAGGACCTTTTCTAAAACTATGCTGCGGTATAAAAGCTTTTTCACACAGTGTTTATGGTTGCAGCTTTTATATTTACATTTGGCCAATGCAATGGTCTTAGTCATCTAAAAGTGCTAAGAAATAGACTCAGCCTTAATACATTTGCCAAGTTTCTTTTTTAAGCCTAGAATAGCAGTCATGTAAAGCAATTGAAGGTCAGTTTTGTTGTAATATATAACACTTAGTGTTCCCTGCATCTAATATCAGGTAATGGCTCAGTTCGGATAAAAGAATGAATGCCTGTTCAATTTAAAACTGTGACATTTTGTAACCATGCTCAATTTGTAACTTCAACATTTACATTTTAATTTATTTTAAAAAGCACATCTTGTTGGTCTTTTCCCTAGTAAATTGATGCCTCTACCCAAAATAAAATGTGTATACACTGGCCTTCAAGCCTACGTCTGACACGAATTTGAGTCTAACATAGTAAGTAGTTCAATAAAGAAAAGTGAACTCAGAGCAAAAGTATGAGACCTAAAATTTTCACATCATTCAACAATCTTCAGAAGATGTGAGCAGGTGCTCCAAAATAGTCCATTGTTTAACATTGAAAATACTTGCATTTCTCATTATTATAAATACTGCTATAATAAGTATAACAAAAACAATTTATTGTCTGATAGTAATAATGTCCTGGAAATAAATTAAGTTGCATTCTTTAATGCTAAACTTCACTTACACTATCAGGAAGCATTTTTCCTCATTTTGGATTTCTTATTTCAAATAAATTTTCAACCAATACTCTTCCTCTGTACTGTTCATAGTAATAAAATTTGAAAAATATAATGTCCACTTTTAGAAAATGTATTAAAGCATAAATAGCTTGCATACTGAAAATAGCTAAGAAAATATAAAAAGTTACAAAAGCTGAAAGATTTTGCTGTTGTAATCTTAGAATATTTTTGCTTAGTTCATTCTTTTCTGTGTGTGTGTGTGTGTGTGTGTGTGTGTGTGTGTGTTGGTTTGGTTTTGGGCTTTAGGATCCCCCCCCCCCCCCCCCCCCCCCCCCCGTCCTGGGACTGAACCCAGAGACATTCTACCTAAAAGTTACATCCCCAGCCTAATTTTATTTTTTATTTGGAAACAAAGTATCACTAGGTTGCTGAGAGCCTCACTAAGTTGCAGAGGGTGGCTTTGAAACTGTGATCCTCCTATCTCAGCCTCCTAAGTACTGGGATTACAAGTGTGCACCACTATGCCTGGCTCTATTTTTCTTTTTACCTCATAATTAAATAAAATACTTAAGATGTGGCTCTCTGCAGTTACTGATTTATCCACATTGGTATGTTGTCATATGATTGTCTTTGCTGCTAATTTCTAAACAATAATTAAGGTTTTCATTTAAATTCCAACCCAAACATGATTGGATTTTAGTTAAGCATTGTGATTATTTTTTAGTTACAATTCATTTTGTATGTTAAGATTATTATGTCTTTAATTTCATTTTTGACATTTATTGATAAGTTCTCTGCATTTAATATATAAATGATTTTGTAAATGTTACATTGGTAATGGGAAATGCAGTCACTTACAGAGGTAAAGGTTTCCATATTAAATCAATATTCAAATTCTCCTTATTTTTCCCCAAATATTTGTATTTGAAAAACTTCCCAGAGCCGGGAGAGGTGGGGCACACTTTTAATCCCAGCAATCGGGAGGCTGAGATCATGGTTTGAGGACAGCCTCAGCTACTTAGTGAGGTCTTTTGCAACTCGTTGAGACTGTGTTTCAAAATAAAAAACAAAAAATAGGACCAGGGGTGTAGTTCAGAGGGTAGAATGCCCCTGGGTTCCATCCCCAGTACCGCAAAAAAAATAAAATAAAAACCTAAAGTAAAATCAAAGAAAGACCTCATATACCCTTTACCTAGATTCACCATCTAGCATTTTGCTACATTTATACATAGATGATAAATAGATATATCTTGTATGTGCTTTTATGTATCTCAATATAGATAACAATTTTTGAAGAATTATTTAAAAGTAAATTTCAGCATATATATCCTAACTATAGGATATTCTCCTATGTAAACTGAATTCTCTTATAATAATAAAGAATTTCAATATTGATGTAGTTATATCATGTAGTCCACATGCAAATTTCTTTATGTGTCTCAATACTGTCAATTTATAAGTTTATTTCTATTACTTAAACAGAATAAATGAGAAAATGATATGCAGAAAGTACATTTGATCAACTCAACATTCTTTCATGGTTAGAAAATAATTCTCAGCAAATGAAGACTAGAAGAAAATTCCTCATTGATAAATATTATGTATGAGCCTGGAATGGTAGTCCATGCTTATAATCCCAGTATTTGGTACTCTGAGACTGAAGAATTGCAGGTTTATGGCCATCTTCAGCTACTTAGTGAGGCCCTCTGCAATTTAGTGAGACCCTGTTTCAAAATAAAGTATAAAAATAGGTCTGGGGATGTAGCTTGGAAGTAAAATGCCCCTGGGTACAATCCTCAGTGTGGCAAAAAAATACAAATATATTACTGTAATTCTCTGATTTCAACCTTTTGGAAAAATAAGCAGGAGTGGTATAGTCAGATCATATGGTGTAACATATGCATACCCATGTTCATAGCAGCACAATTCGAAATAGCCAAAATATGGAACCAACCTAGGTCTCCATCAATGGATGAATGGATTGCAAAATTATGGGAAATACACACAATGGAATTCTACTCAGTTATAAAGAAGAACAAAATCATGTCATTTGCAAGAAGATGCAAAGACCTGGAGAACATTATGTTAAGTGAGATTAGCCAAGCACAGAAAGAGATGAGACAAATGCTTTTGCTAATAGGCCCAAACTAGGGACTATTAGGAATACCAGAGGGACTCCAGATAATGGAGGGGAAACCTCAGCAAAGCTAGAATGGAAGGGTAGGAGAGGAGGAAGACTGAGGTTGATTAATGGAGGAGCTACATCCGAATACATGTAAAAGTATGAAGGGTCAGTATAGGTCTATGAGTTGTAATAATTTACCACTCTAGTAGGGAATTTTGACAGTAGGGGAGATCATGCGTGTTATATGTGGGAGTATATGAAAAATCTATATCATGGTCAACCTGGACACTCATTGTTGGGAGGGGAGAAGGGGAAGGGGAAGGGGGGAAGAGGGCACCAAGCACAGTCTGAATATATGCCATTTTCATTATGATCCACGTAAAATTTAAAAAATTAAAATAAAAATGAGGACTTCCGGGAAGATGGTGACCGAGAAAAGTGGGGCTTAAGAGCCCCGCTAACAACGAATCTCCAGTACCACAAAATCAGCTCCTTTCATAGCCAGAAAACACCATCACCAGAGAAACAAAAAAATCACCAGGCTCCAGAGAGAAAGCGGACTGAGAACAGAGCTCAGAGCCACAGAGGAGATAACCGGCCTCACGCCCAAGGACGCGCAGCAGCGCCATACTGCCGGCGGCAGCGGCAAATTCACCGGACATCTACAGCAAGCCGAGGTGAGCCGCTGCGGAACAGCCAGGCGGGATTTCTCGCCACAGGTAAAATCTAAAGCTCCCAGTGGCTGAGCTCAGCACACGCCGCAGGGATTCAGAGTGGAAATCAAAACCAAGAAGAAATACGCCAACCTCATGGCCGAGGGCGTAGCAGCGGTGCCATATTGCCACCGGCGGCAGCAGCAGAGAATTCACCGAATCCAGTACAGCTACATCTGCGTACTCAAGAACAGTGAGTCAAATTGCGGGCCACAGAGGAGAAATCCCAGTACTGTACTCCCTGGGACTTGACCCAGTGGGGGAGGGGCGGTGGCAGAGATATCACACCATAGGAGAACGTGCAACCTGGTACCCGCCCCCCACAGTCTAAAGCAGCCTCTATCGACTCTCTGGGTCGGGGACTCTGTGATACAACCCAGTAAAGGAGTAGTGGGGTCTGAGATACTACTAACTCGAGATCCAGAACACCTTAAGTGAAGTCATAGTGACCCAAGGGAAGAACCCAGAGAAGGCACAAACTTCTGAAATCATGAGAAAGAGGAATAATACTGGAGCAATGAATGCCCACAACCCCACAACATCAGAACCCGATAAAACTGAAAATCAGAGATTTCTAGAAGATCAAATCAGGAAAATAACTGTAGAAATAATAGAGGTGCTTCGAAAAGAACTCAGAGAGAGCCAAAAAGAGATAAAGGATGCAATTAATGAAGTAAAGGCCTCAATTCAAAGCACAAACAACCGATTAGACTACATGGAGAACAGAATCTCACTCTTAGAAGATGATCATTCCAAAAATGAACGCATAGTTTCTAATCTAGGAAAAAATATCCGACAGCAGGTATCTGATATTGAAGAAATATGGGCCCATTTTAAGAGAGCTAACCTAAGAATAATTGGAATAGAGGAGGAAAAAGAAGGTGAAACCAAAGGGATCAACAATCTCTTCAGGAAGTAATAGCAGAAAATTTTCCAGACATAGAGCAAGAGGTTGATACACAGGTCCAGGAAACTTATAGAACTCCCTTTAGACAGGATCGGAGAAGAGGATCCTCACGCCACATAATTGTCAAAATGACCAATGTGGAAGCCAAGCAGAGAATCTTAAAGGCAACAAAAACAAAGGGCCAAGTGACATTCAGAGGCAAGCCAATTAGAATCACTCCAGACTTCCCAAACCAAGTCATGAGAGCCAGAAGGGCTTGGAGTAACATATTCCAAACTCTGAAAGAAAACAACTTTCAGCCAAAAATTTCCTACCCAGCAAAACTTTCTATCAAATTCGATGGGGAAATAAGAAGCTTCCATGACAAACAGAAACTGAAGGAATTTTTGTCTTCAAAACCAGCACTAGAGAAAATACTCAGAGATTAACTACAAAGAAGAAATAGGTAACACACACCAGAACCAGAGAAACAAGATTTTCCATCCAACAGTCAACTAAGATTGGTTATCTGTGGAGATTCATTACTTATGTTAGTCTTTTACCTATCTCTAAATGGTATTGTTTGACTTTATTGTTGTTAATTTTTAGGATTTCTAGTTGGAATATTAATATACCTTCAGATATAGCATTTGGAAATATTTTATCCCATTCTATTAGTAACTGTTAACTCTGTTTACATTGTCTTTGGATATACAATATTTTTTTTTATTTTTTAGGGAGTTTGTATACTCTTCTGTTGCCTGTGCCATTGAAATCATATCCAAGAAATCACTGCCAATTTCAATGTTGTGAGGTTTTATGACCCAGATTTTCTCCTAAAAGTTTATAGTCTTAAGATTTATATTTAGGTCTTTTATCTATTTTGAGTTAATATTTGTATATGGGATTAGGTAAGGGTCCAACTTTATTCTTTTCCATGTAATTATTATGTTTCAACAATATTTAGTTAAAATATTATTATTTCTACCACCAAATGTTCGTGGAAACCTTGTCAAAAATAATTTGACAATATAGGGAAGAATTTAGCTCTAGGCTTTTATTTAACTCCAATGGTTTATATATCTGCCTTTAGAATAGTACTACACTGTTTCAATTATTGTAGCTTTATATGGTTTGAAATCAGAAAATATATATCTTCTAGCTTTGTTCTATTTCAATATCGTTTTGGGTATCTAGAGTCCATATTCCATATTAGGATAGATTTTTTTCTGAAAAATAAATATATAAATATATGATAGTTTCACCTAAAAAAATAGAAAAAAAATATTCTCTGGTAAGAAAGAAAGTAAAAAGAAATATTGAAATGTTATCTTTAAGTCATCAAAAGCTTGGTATCAGACAAATGAAACTGTTATGTGAGATTATCATTTTTAATTTTGGATAAATTGCTATAATACTAGATGTCAACCACTAAGCCAAGCATGGGAGGGAGTGATGGGGAGAGAATGGGGTGGGGATCGGGTGGAGGCTGACTGGGCGATGTGTGCATGTATGTCTACAAAAGTTTGTATCCCACTATGATGTATGAATACAGTGCACCAATTTAAAAAAAAAGAAGAAGAAAAAAGAAAAAAAATGAGGATAAATAAATTGCTAAAAGGGACATAAAAATGGTCAAAAAAATAAAAAATATGTATGAAAAATCTATTGCTACTATTATACATAATAAAAAGGTACTGACAGGGCTATATAACGTATGGTCTCAACTATAAGATATTCTGGGAAAGTAAAATTATGAATACAGAAAAAAAGATTAGTGGTTGTCAGAAAACATGTAGAAGAGGGTTAATAGGACACAGAGGATATTTATGACAGTGAAAGTATTCTGGTACTAGAGTAATACATACATATCATCATAGATTTTTCCAAACCCCCCATTGTACAACACCAAGAAAGAACCTTAATGTAAACTTTGGACTTAAGAGTGACAATGAAGTGTCAGTGTAGGTCTATGAGTTGTAATAATTTACCACTCTGGTAGGGAATTTTGACAATAGGGGAAATCATGCATGTGTGTTATATGTGGGAGTATATGAAAAATCCTTATCTTCCTTTCAATTTTTCTATGAACCTAAAATGCCCTTAAAATAAATAAGAGAGAAAACAGCACATCCAAAGGCTACTGGTTTTTCAGAAGATACGGACTCAATGTTCAGCAGACACTGGCCAGCATACTGTCTTATTTCTATAGATGCTGCCTAATTGGCTTCACTGCTTTCTTCCCGAAATAAGTACAGGAATCAAGTTCCCCTAAGACCTGTAGTTCCCTGCTAGGGAAAGTACTGCACATTGTGATTTGCTTCCTGGGATTCTATAACCACTGGAGACAATTTCAGTCACTAAATGGTGTGTATAAATAGAGCATACTAAGTAGGCATCACCAGTGAGATTATTCCCTCAATTGAATACAACGCTTCTGAAAGAGCTATATGCACCTGGGCATCTATTTTAAAGCAGTAGGTGGGCCAAAGGAGACATGAAAGGGGTAGTATGAGATCGCTTCATAACATTTAGGGTGATTAAGCTCTACGTATGGTCCTCTTTGCTGCCGTCAGTATACACAGTTTGAATATATCTAATCATTTGTGTTTTGTTTAATATTAGGTTTCAACTCCCTATTATTTCCTCCTGTGAAATAGTTCTTTGGACTCTCAGCTGCAAGGTTTTTCTGCATGATTGCAAGGCTGTTCCCACAAAAACATCTCTATCATTTAAATTTTCTTTTTGTAAAGACTCTGTTTATGGATATCAAATTTTCTTCAGAAATTAAAATGATTTTGATGGCATCTGGTTTCTTTAGATGTTTTTCATTGTTTTAATAGTCTTCATCTCAAGCGTTTTGAGAGAAATTAGAAAGAGAAAGAAAGGAGGAAAGAAAGAAAGAGAGGGAAAGTAGGGAGGAAGGGAGGAGAAGAGAAAACGACCCCTGCAAAGGAGCATATTTTCTTAGGTAATAGCAAAACATTCTGAAGATGGGTTGTGTGTCATTTCAAGGCTGTCTTAAAGGCATGCTGCTGCTGGGTGCGAAGGCACATGCTTGTAATCCCAGCATTTGGGAGGCTGAGACAAAAGGATTGTGGTTTGCAGATAGCCTCAGCTACTTAGTGAGGCCCTCTTGCAACCCAGTGAGATGCTGTTTTAAAATAAAGAATAAAAAAATAGGGCTGGAACCAACCAAGATGTTCATCAACAGATGAATGAATTGCAAAACTGTAAGATATGTACAAAATGGAATTTTACTCAGCCATAAAGAAAAACACAATTATATCATTTACAGGGAAATGGAGGGAACTGGAGGACATTATGCTAAGTGAGATTATTAGTCATTCACAAAGAATAAGAAATCAGATGCTTTCCCTAATATGCGAAAGCTAGGGAGAAATGGGTAACAGGAGAAACTCTAGATGAAGAAAGAGATTCTATAGATTGACAAATAAGGCGACCTAACTGGGGGGATGGGAGGGAGGAAGAAGGGAATTCTCTAATGCACACAATGTACTTTAACAAACACATCAGTATCAATCACCAAGCCAAACATGAGAAGGAGGGAGGGGGAGGGAATGGATGGAAACTGGGTAAGGGCTAATTGGGTGATGTGTTCATGTATGTCTCCACCATCTTGCATCCCATTAAGATGCATGAATTCAATGCACCAATAAAAAAATACACAACTTCAAAAAAATAAATGGGTATCCATTAAAAAAAAAGAAAAAGGAGTTTATTAAACTTAGGGTTTTGGAAGTTTGTGGCCCAAACTGTTAGTACAACATCCAGGGCGAGGCAATGCACATTTATGCCAACTCTCTCGTGAGAAGTCAAGGAGTTAGAAGTGAACTACTTCATGCCCCCAATGACATTAAAGTCTTGCAGGAGGCCCAGCCTTTTGGAGGTTTTTCCACCTCCCAATAGCACCATGCTAGAGACCAAGCCTTTAAGACCAGGACCGTGGAGAGACACCGAACCATATTTAACCCATGTCACTGTCCCAGATTATAGGACAGTCTTTCCCCACTGCAGTCAAACTGGAGACCCATTGCCTTTCACTACTCAATGACTCATCCAATTCCACTACACCCCTATGATGTAGCAGGTATTGTGATACTGGGGCTACTAACATTAACAAATAAAAATGCCATTTAGTAACTCACCGCCCAGTAAGAAAAACACGAAAGCAGGTAAAAATGCAAACACCATGGTACATCCAGAAGGCTAGAGGAGCCCAGCAAAAGTGAGGACTAGAGCATGGCAGGCAGCAAGCTCCTGTGACCCCAGCTGCTTGGGAGGCCAAGGTAGGAGTATGGCAAGTTTGAGGTCACCTGGGCAACTTACGTATAATAAGGCCACCTGTCTCAAACTATAATGAAAAAAGGGGCTGGGGATGTAGCTCAGAGGTAGATGTATAGATGCATAGGCCCTGGGTTCAATCCCCAGAATCACCAAAAATTAATGTAAAAACATATATATATATATGAAAAAGAGTAAGAAGAATCAGAAAACTTTCCCAAGGTGCCCAATCAAAGCCAGTCTCAGCAACTTAGCAAGGCCCTGAGCAAATTAGTAAGATCCTCTTTCAAAATAAAAAAATAAAAAGGGCTAGGGTGTAGCTTGTAGATAGGCTGTCTTTGAGTTCAATCCCCCGTACCAAAAAGAAAGAGAAGAAGAAATAAGCAGAAAAACAGCTCTGTTTAGAGCAAGCAAAACCATATTGAGGAGAGCCACAGTCCTATTGTGTGGTTATGAGGATAATTTCTCATAAGAAGGCTAGTATTCAATTAAAGTATTAGGCTAGCTCCAATAGTCTGACTTCTCAGGGACGATCTGAAGGGAATCTAGGTGTAGACTATTGCAGAACAGGTGCAGAGCAATCACGACCAGGAGTCGAGGTTGGGGAGAAGAACTCCTTTATTTCTGCCGGCAGGGCCCAGAAGACCAATGTCCAGTCTGAGCTCCAAATGGCATCAGTATACATATTACATAACCTCAGGGCAATGGGGCAGATCTTGAGTCCCTAAATAGATGTGGAAGCTTGGCTTAGGTTTCAGTTTCTTTTCCTGGGCCTGGTTTCCCCAAACAGCCCCCATGTGGCAGGTACGAAGGTTAGGCTCCAAGCAGTGGGCCCAGGGCAGTGCCTTCTTAGGTTCCTGTCTCCTGCAAGCTGGAATAGGACCTAGACCTTTAAAGCAAAGCTGGCAGCAGCTACTTCCTTTTTCTAAAGGGACATGGTTGGCATCATGAGGGAAGTAGGCCCAGTTCTGAATTTTGTCTCTGCTATTTATTGGGTGTATGACTTTGGTCAAATTAATGCCTGGAAGCCAGGAGTTCTGGTGCTAGTTTTGGTTCTGACTCCATAGCTATATGTAATCTGATGAGAATCCTGTGGCGTCCTATCCACCAATGAAGGTTCCTATGGAGAAAGCCCAGGCCACTGTCTAAATGAATACACAGTTGTCCTCTATTATTTGAGGGCTGGTTCCAGGACCCTGGTGTATAGCAAAACTTGTGAGTGCTTAAGTCTCTTATAGAAAATAGCACTGTATTTGCATATAAACTATATCCACATTCCTATGTATTTTAAATCATCTCTAAATTACTTATTATATGTAATACATTATAAATGCTATATATTTGTTATACTGTATTATTTAGGGGATAATGTCAATCAAATCAAGTCTGTTCACATTCAGACAAACTCAATTTTTAAGAAAATATTCTACATCCACGAGACATGGTGGTACATGACTACAATACCAATATCCAGGAGAATCTCAGCAACATAGTGAGACTCTTAAAAAGACCCTGGTTCAAACTTTTAGAAAAGTAAAAGTAAGCCGAGTGTGATGGCATAATCCTAGTACTTGTGAGACTGAGACAGGAGGATCACAAGTTTGTGGCCAGTTTCAGCTACTTAGTGAGGCCCTCTGCAATTTAGTGAGACCCTGCTTCAAAATAAAGAATAAAAAAATAGGGCTGGGGATGTAGCTTAGAGGTAGAATGCTTCTGGGTTCAATTACCAGTACAAAAAAAAAAAAAATTAAATTAAAAGTAGCCGGGGGTGTAGCTCAGAAGTAGAATGCCCCTAGGCTCAATCTCCAGTGTGTGTGTGTGTGTGTGTGTGTGTGTGTGTGTGTGTGTGTGTGTGTGTTAATTAGATGTTTGGAGATAGGATGCCACTAGGTTCAATCCTCAGTACAAAAAATGAAAAAGAATAAAATTAGATCCAGGGTTGGTTGAATCCACTAATGGGAACCCTCAGATACAGAGAACAGTACGTCCCTAGGTCTAAAACTGAAATTTTTAGTATGACCATGAAAGCATTGGCTTGATAGGTATAAAAGGCAAAAACAGCTGAGAGGGTGAAATAGACACATCTAATTGAAACTAGTGACTTTCGTAGCAGCAACCAGCTAGTCAGGCACAGAATGACAAACACCACAGGTTCTTATTCTGTGGGAGTTAAAAATTTGATGGCATAGAAATAGAGAGTAGATAGTGGTCGCTAGAGGCTAGGAAAAGTAAAGTGTATAGATGAAGAGAGGAGGGGTACAGTTTAATGGGAGGAATTAGTTTTTGTGCTCTGTAGACAGTAGGGCAACTAGAGTCTACAATAAGTTATTATATATAACATATATTGTATCAAAATAACTAGAAGAAACAAGTCCAAAGACTCCCCAAACATAAAACTATTTAATATTTGAGGCAGTAGAAATGTTATTCTGATTCAATCACTGAACATTGTATGCATGAATCAACTTAGACTGTACCCTAAAAATATCTAATTTAAAAATACAAATGAGTAACCCAATCAGACTGGCAAGCTTAAAGAAGTCAAATAACAACAAATGCTGGCAAGGACGTGGGGAAATAGGAACTCCTGTACATCGTTGATGGGAGTACAAACTAGTTCAGCCACTATGGAGATCAGTGTAGAGATTCCTTAAAAAACTGGGAATGAATCCACTGTATGATCTGGCTATACCACTCCTGTGTATCTTTCTGAAGCAGTTGAAATCAGAAAACTACAGTAACATGTGTAAACCCATGTTCATAGCAGCACAATTCACAATAACCAAAATTTAGAACCAACCTAGGTCTCCATCAACAGGTAAATGGATTACAAAATTGTGGGAAATACACACAGTGGAATTTTACTCAGCAATAAAGAACAAAATCTTGTCATTCCCAAGAAGATGGAAAGACCTGGAGAACATTATGTTAAGTGAGCTTAGCCAAGCACAGAAAGAGAAGGGACATATGTTTTCTCTAATATGCCCAAACTAGGGAGTATTAGGGATACCAGAGGGACTCCAGATAATGGAGGGGAAACCTCAGCAAAGCTAGAATGGAAGGATAGGAGAGGAAGAAGGCTGAGGTTGATTAATGGAGGAGCTACATTCGAATGTGTGTATACATGTGAATAGAACATCGTTAACCTGGACACTCAGTATTTGGAGGGAGGAAAAAGGAGAAGCAGGAGAGGAGTGGGAGGGGGCACCAAGTACCGTGTGAACATATGCCATTGTCAACATTATCCACATTATGATGTGAGATTACAGTGCACCAATAAAATAAAAATTTTAAAATACAGACGAGTAAAAAACATCCTGTCAAATAAAGATTTTTTTAATATTTAGTATGCTTGAGAAGTAAGAAGATAGCTAAGGAATTTTTTAGCAGTAGCAATTTTTCCAAGCTTATGTATCTGCCTCAGAAAGAAGCTTCAATGTTCCAGAACCCTCAGTTATATACCAAAGTGAATTTTGATATGCTATAAATGAAAATATATTCTAAAAAACAAACAACTAACTATAAAGCCCCTGGTGATGGCTCATCTGCTATCTTCTTTTAGAATCCCAAATTAGCCATGCAATAGCATCAATACTTATCTAAAGATCAGTACAGATCAGCTACTTTAAAGCAAATTATCCTAATAGATGCCAAGGAGTCAAATGGTTACATATAAAGACAGAGACCAGGTGTGGTGGCACCCACTTATAATCCCAGTATTTGGGAGGCTGAGTCAAGAGGATTGCAGGTTTGAGGCAGCCTCAGCTACTTAGTGAAGCCCTCCGCAATTTAGTGAGAACTTGCTTCAAAACAAAAAACAAATGATGTACTCCTAAGGTTAAATGCTCCTGGGTTTATTCCCCAGTACAAAAAAAAAATGAATAAAAAATAAAGGCAAAGTACTCAATTACTGTGTGTGTGTGTGTGTGTGTGTGTGTGTGTGTGTGTGTGTGGTACTGAGGATTAAACTCAGAAGCATTCTACCTCTGAGCTACATCCCCAGTCCATTTTATTTTATTAGTTGGAAACAGGATCTCACTAAGTTGCAGAGGGCCTGACTAAGTTACTGAGGCTGGCTTCAAACCTGCAATCCTCCTGTCTCAGGTCTTCAAATGCTGGGATTACAGGCATGCACCACCATGCCCAGCTTACTTTGATAATTTTCACTTTCCCCAATACGTAAATACATCCTTTGTGTGTAGAAATATACTCACATATAAAGATGCTCAAAATATCACTTTCCAAAGAAAATCCATACATACCTTAAAAAATTGTTCAAAAATATATTTTAAAAACTAGAAAATGTTAATAATTAGCATAGTTCTTATACTTGTTTTGTTCGATTGCCAATGATTGGCATCTAGTTAGAAATTCCCAATTCTGAGTTGTTGTTACTAAAAAAACTATTCCTATGAAGTAAACTATTATCTTGTTATTCCAGCTTCATAAAACATACATAATATTACACACAGCAATCACAATTTAGAGTTCATGGGAATAGTACTAAAAACTAAAAAAAAATTGGAAGCTATTAATAAAATCAGTTTCAATCAATACACAAGTCACAGGCAATTTTACTGTTGTTAGTTCAAAAGTATGTCAAACTTTACAAATACATACTTTAACCTTTATCATATAAAATAATTACAGCTCAGCATACTTTTATATAGAACTTCCACACGTACAGGGTGATCAAAAGCATTTTTTAAAAAATACCCTTCAAAATAAATAGCACATTTTTTATGAGTGTGAATTTTTTAAATGCAAATTTTTTATATGTCAATTGCACAAAAAGTTAAATGTAGGCTGATTGTCTATTCTTCAAAGAAATAGGTAACAGGCTGCAAACTACTTAGCAGTTTTTTTAAAAAGTTTAAAGATGAGCTAATTGGTAACTAGTGTCTGGCGCCATCTACTGAGCAACAACAGTAACTTGTCCTTATAGGTTTCTTCAGCTACATTGTAAATTATTATTTAGTTTAAATTTAACATATGTACTAATACCCAAGTGTGGTGGCGCACACTTGTAATCCCTAGCTTGGGAGTCTAAGACAGGAGGATCGCGCAGGTTCAAAGCCAACCTCAGATGCTTAGTGAGGCTCTCAACAACTTAGTAAGACCCTGTTTCCAAATAAAACATAAAATAGGTCTGGGAGTATAGCCCAGAGGTAGAAAAGCCCCTGGGTCCCACCACCAGTACCACCAAAAATGTACTTATGTGAAAATGACTGGGAAGCAATTTTAAGATGTAAAATCAATACCTCTTTGTTCTTATATTTCTTTAAGAAAATATGCTGTGATACTTCAGAGAAGATGGCAACCAAGGGAAGCAGCACATACCAGTCCTGCTAACACCTGATTTCCATTGCCTAAAAAACAGCGTTCTACAAAGCCAGAAAATACTACCAGTAGAGGAATAAAAATGATAAATACAAGGATAGGGAAAAAAGAAGATTAGAAGACCGACCAAAGAGCAGAAAAGAAACCTGCCCGCCTTGCAGTGGCGGGTGCCCGCAGAGGCACCATCTTACCTCACAGCTCCAGACTCCAGAGATAAAAGAAAAACAAGGACCTGAAGTGTGCAGCGGCAGATCAATGAGGCTATAAGCCACCAGTTCTTCCTGTGCAAACACTGGCTACAACTTCCAGCACTGCCAAGCTCACCACGTCCTCCAAGGATCCAGAGCAGAGCTCAACAGCAGAAAAGAACCTGCCCACCTTGCAGTGGTGGGTGTCACAGAGGCACCATCTTACCTCACAGCTCTAGACTCCAGAGATAAAAGAAAAACAAGGTCCTGAAGTGAGCAGCTGCAGATCATTGGAATTATAAGTCATCAGTTCCTCCTGTGCAAACACTGGCTACAACATGCAGCAGCAGCAACAGCTGAGCTCACCATGCCCTCCAGAGATCCTGACCAGCAAACGCCAAATTTGTAAATGAAGCTGCGTTCCCCATAGGAAATCTCCCGGTGTGGCACCTCCAGGGACTCGTACAGCCTCGATAAACTCCCTGGGTCTGAGACTGCAGTTCAACCCAGCAAAGAAATAGTGGTGGCTGAGATTACCATGTGCTCCAGAGATCCAGAGCAACTCTCAATAACACCATAAAGGAAGTCACGGTTCCCAGGGGAAAACGCTCAACCCAGCACCCCCAGGGACTCTCACTGCCATGATAAACTCCCTGGGTCTGAGACTCTGCAGTTCCACCGGAGAAAGTAGAAGAGGGGTCTGCTGTTGAACATAGCAGAAGCTCAGACAGGTTCAGGTTCTGGTCAGCCCCAATGATACTGACCATTTGCATAGACTGAGAAAGACTCAGAGAACCAGACTCACAACAGTAAAGGTGCCCGTGGCACTCAGTATGTGCACAGAGATACTGCAGAGGCCCTGTCTGCTGACTAGTCATTGATTTATAGAGTTGCATTAATTTGTTGTTCGGGTTGTTTTGCTCTTTTGTTCTTTTAGTTGTGTGTGTGCCTGTTTTTTCACCCTCTTCCCAAACTCTCTCCTGAGCTTCTTCCCTTGTACATACCTACTCTCTTCTTTTTTCTTTTTTCTCTTTTTCTCTCTCCCTTGTCTTGAATTAAATCCACTTCATATCACTATAGCAGAAACTCTGGTTGGTTACTAGAGTACAACTACATTTTTACTATCTCTAATCTCTAGTATATACTAGCTTACCAAACTCACACTCATTCTATTGGACCCTACCTGAGACTTTACCCTATACTTCCATTGACAACTTCAGTTCCCTCCTCACTCAGCCTTCACTGTTGAATACAACACAACTTGCCCTTGGATATATCAGCTGACACCTAGGGACTGAGAGAAATCTATCAAAAGCAACAGACACAAACTTCTGAAATCACGAGAAAGAGAAATAAAAGGAAGAGAAATAAAGGAGAAATAAAAGGAAGAAATAAAATAAAATATTGTGGTGAGCTCCCGCAGCACCACAATAACAGAAGCTGACAACACAGAACTGCAGAGATCTCCAGGAGGTAAAATCAAGAATGTAAGCCGGGCGTGGTCATGCATGCTTGTAATCCCAGCATTTGGGAGCCTGAGACCTGAGAATCGTGTGGTTCACGGACAGCCTCGGCTACTTAGTGAGGCCCTCTGCAACTTACTGAGACCCTGTTTCAAAATAAAGAATAAAAAATAGGGCAGGGGGTGTAGCTTGGAGGTCAAATGCCCCTGGGTTTCATCCCCAAAACCCTCCCAAAAAAAAAATGTAACTGTAGAAATTATACAGGACTTCTGAAAATAATTTAGAGAGAGTCTGAAAGATATAAAGGCTGCAATCATTGAAGTAAAGGCATCAATTCAAACTATAAACAATCAGTTGGACCATGTGGAGAATAGAATCTCACTCCTAGAAGATAACCATTCCAAAAATGAATGCAAAGTCTATAACTTTAAAAAATTTTGACAGCATGAATTGGACATTGAAGAAATATGGGCCCATTTTAAAAGAGCTAACCTAATAGTAATTGTCATAGAGGAGGGAAAAGAAAATGAAACCAAAGGGACCAACAATCTTTTCAAAGAATCAATATCAGAAAATTTCCCAAACATAGAGTAAGAGGTCAATACACAGGTACAGGAAACTTATTAAAGACCTACCTGTGTGGGTGTGGGGGAGAGGGTATACTGGGTATGGAACCCAAGGGGCCTTCTACCTCTGGGCTACATTCCAACCTGTTTTTATATTTTATTTGGAAACAGAGTCTCACTAAGTTGCTGAGCGCCTCACTAAGTGGCTGAGGCTGGCTTCAAGCCTACAAAATCCTCCTGTCTCAGCCTTCCTAGTGCCAGGATTACAAGCGTGAGCCCCCACGCCCAGCCCAAAGACCTACTTTTTGCTCTTACTGTTTATAATTAAAGCTGGATGTCCAGTAAAATATAAATCAAGACCTATAAACTTGCACTATGAGAAATAGATGATAATAGATTGCTCTCATGATCAGCTGTTAGTAGCAGAGAAAATCAAAGAAACATAAATACTATATGATTTATAGAAGGACCTAGAAGATCCCACGAAACAACGGTGTTGGAGAGTACGAGGTTCCAGAGCTTTTGCATGGGCCAGGTAGATGACAATCCTGTAGGTGGGTAAAGACTTAAAATGTCTTATATGCAGTTACCTTTCGTGGTAGCTCTCCTTAATAAAGCTTCTTTCCCACACATTGTGGGAAAGGGGCTCAGTCTGCCTTAGGTGCTAGGACAGAACACCAAGACTGAGTGACTTGTAAACAACACAAATTAATCTCACCATTCTGAAGGCTGGGAATTCCAAGATCTAAGTACACCTGTTGTCCAATGAGGGACTCACGAGCCAATATTTTTTATTTCTTAATGACCTCTCAGTATGTTTTATACTAGCAGTCTTGACTTTCATTGTCCTGAGAATCCCTCAAGCAGGACCTCATCAGTGGAATCACAGGTCCTGTGGTCTCCAACGGATCTGTCCCCTTTCTCTGTACATTTTTAGTTGACTCCAGCTGTTCTATCTTCACTTTTATTTTTATGTTTATATTTATTTATTTAGATACTGATCATTGAATCCAATGGATTCTACCTCCAAATTACATCCTCAGCCTTTTTTTTGTAAGTACTGGGAAATGAAACTAGAGACATTTTATCTCTGAGCTACAACCCCAGTCCTTTTTATTTTTTTTATTTAAAACATATTCTCAGCTGGGCGAGGTGGTGCACACTTGCAAGTTCGTGGCGAATCTCAGCTACTTAGTAAGGCCCTTTGCAACCCAGTGAGACCCTTCTTCAAAATAAGGAATAAAAAGTGTGGCGTGGAGGTAGAATGCCCCTGAGTTCTATTCCCAGTGCCGCAAAAAAACAAAAACAAAAACAAAAACAAACAGGTCCTTTATAGGCTGCTAAGAGTCTCACTACGTTGCTGAGGCTGTCCTTGAGCCTGCAATCCTCCTTTCTCGGCATTCCAAATTCTGCGACGACAGGTGTGCACCACCATGTCCAGCCTTATTTTTTTTTATTTTGAGACACCATCTCTCTAAATTGATGAAGCTGGCTTCAAACCTGCAATTCTCCTGCGTCTGCCTCTCAAGTGCTGGAATTATAAGTATGTGCCACCACACCGGGCTTATACCTTTCACTTTTAAGGAAATCTGGACAAATGAGAAAATAACATAAGAAGGAACTCAGAATTAAAATTATAAGGCTGATAAGGTAGTGAATGAGAAACGCCTGTCTACCATCCATTGTTCCAAGGAAATCAAGAAAGGGGTATATAGAGAAGTCACAGACCTGGGTCCTAGACCCATCTTAACTGTGGCCAGATTTTAGATTGAAAACGTCATAAGGGCAAACATAAAATTCTTTCCCTGAATGCACAAAAAACCCCAGTGCCACACATAAAGGATCAATATTACATGAATCACCACCCATGTGTCAAATATTTTCATTTGTTTAACAGGATACTCACTAAACACTGAAGTACCTAGAAGAAATTAAACCCAAAAGTGATCCTAACGCTTCCAGACCGGAGGCCACAGGAAGAAGGGACTTGTCTACTGGAATGACAGAGCGCGGCCCCACGCTCCTTCCAAATTCATCCACAGTACCGCAAAAATAAAATAAAATAAAATGGGAATTTTAGATAGATGATGGGAAATTTAGATAGATCAGGTGCCTTGGAATAAAGGCAGACATAGCCTACTTTAAACAGAGGAGCAGCATGACAGGTCTGCTGGAGAAGTGGTGGCATTGTCCTGTGTTGTGGTCACACGACGAGACATTGATCAAAACCCACAGAATGGCAAGAAGGTTTTGCTCTTTACAAATCATAAAATAAGCCAGTCAGAATGCTTTGCTTAAAATTTTAAAATAAAGCTGATTTTGTCCAAAAACAATGAGAGTGTGTGTGTGTGTGTGTGTGTGTGTGTGTGTGTGTGTGGTACTGGGGATGGAACTCAGGGGCATTCTAACTCCAGGATACACCCCCAGCCCTATTTTTTTTTATTCTTTATTTTGAGTTGCAAAGGACCTCACTAAGAGGTTGAGGCTGGCCACAAATTGGGATCCTCCAGTCTCAGCCTCCCAATGCTGGAATTACAAGCATGTGTGTGCCACCATGCCTGGCTGAGAACCTGTTTTAAATGGCAAAAGGCAGCCGGGCTTGGTGATGCATGCTTGTAATCCCAGCATTTGAGAGGCTGAGACCAGAGGATCACCATTCGCAGACAGCCTCAGCTACTTGGTGAAGCTGTCCGTAACTCAGTGAGACCCTGTTTCAAAATGAAGAATAAAAAATAGGGCAGGGGGTGTAACTTGGAGGTAAAATGCCCCTGGGTTCCATCCCCAGTACCGCAAAAAAATAAAAAAAATGGCAAAGAACTGGGGCCGTAGCTCAGAGGTAGAATGCCCCTTACTTAGATTCAATCCCAGTATGTGTATGTGGGGGGAGGGGGGAGTTATTACTGAATTTCTGTGATCCAAACTGGAATTTCAAACAAAAGACCACTTCTCTAAAAAAGTAAAATGAATCTATTTATACATACATATGAGCTTAAATCTACATTTTTAGCATGAAACTATTTTATTTCGTTCTATTTTACATCTTTGCCCCAGAATCGTATGACCAGCTCCTACACACCATTCACATGTGGGCTGAAATGTCACCTCCCAAGTACCTTCAACTCGCTTCCAGTCCCATGAACCCAGGTTAGTCCCCTGCGGCTCCACAGCCATCTGAAGGACCTGATTCTTCATAGATTGTCCATCTCCCCTACAATGGTGTGCATGCCACAGCGACCGGCACCTCCTCCCACTTACTCATGTGCCCTGAGAGCAGAGAAGATGCTTTGTTCATAGCAGGGAAAGGGACCGATTTGTCTCTGTTCACCCAAGACTGTCCTGATTTTAAAAGGTAGTATCTCAAGTCGCCTGAGACTCCTCAATCCCAGGAAAGCAGAGACAGCTGGTCACTTGCGAGGATACACTTCCTTTTATTTTTTATTTATTTATTTATTTATTTATTTATTTTTTGTGGGTCTGGGGATGGAAACCAGAGGCATTTGACCACCAAGCTATACCCCCTGCCCAATTTTTTTTTATTATTTATTTTGAAACAGGGTCTCACTGAGTTGTAGAGGGCCTCACTAAGTAGCTGAGGCTGTCCACGAACCGCGATCCTCCTGTCTCAGCCTCCCAAGTACTGGGATTACAAGAGTGCGCCACCCATGAGGATACACTTTCAGTCTGATTACAGCAAACCTTGGGGCCAAGCCTCATGGTGCAGGCCGGTAACCCCAATACGTGAGAGGCTGAGACAGGAGGATAACAAGTTTGAGGCCAGCCTCGGCAACTTAGCAAGGCCCTCGGCAACTTGGTGAGAACCTGTTTTAAAATAAAAGGTCACGGGGGATGGTGGCACACACTTGTAATTCCAGTACTTCCTTGAGAGGCTGAGACAGGAGGATGACGCTGGTTCAAAGCCAGCCTCAGCCACTTAGTGAGGCTCTCAGTAACTTAGTGAGACTCCGTTTCCAAATATAAAATAGGTCTGGGAGTGTAGCCCAGAGGTAGAAGGCCCCTGGGTTTTATCCCCAGTACCACAATATATATATATATATATATGTATATTATATGTATATGTATGTGTGTATATGTGTGTATATGTGTATATATGTGTGTATATGTATGTATATGTATATACACACACATATACACATATATACATATACATATACATATACATATACATATACATATACATATATGCATATATATATTCAAATAGAGCTTTAGGTATAGCTCAGAGGTAGAATCTCACCCCCTTGGTTCAGCCCCCAGTACCACAAAAAGAAAAAAAGAGAAAAGAAAACTGAATGAATCAACTTTTAAAAAGTTTTTACTATTTATGTTCAATAAAAAAATTGTTAAAAAGTAAAAAAAATAAAGATACTTTTATAATTAAAAAAAAAGTTTTTACACGCAATCTAGCATAAGAATGTAGTTTGGTATTTTAGTCACAAGGTGGCACTGGACTACTAGATTTATTAACACACCCAACTCAGATCAATTTAATGTGAGCAACTACTTACAGCCTAATTAAAGAATCGGGGTAAAAATAAAAATAAACAAGTAAAGTATTTGCGTACTCAACTGTTTTCATAGTACCGTTAGAGTCATCTTTAAGATTGAAGCGTAGAACTACATGTCTTTGAAGAATGTTTAATCCCCATGTGTGTTTGTAGCCATCATTATTTTTTCCATATAGAAAACAAGAGAATTTACAAAAACTACCAGTAACTTGTATTTTATTATATTTACAAGACTTTTTGTCACTACACGTAAAACCTCTTCTTAGATAAAACTGATTATAATAACATCTTATACGTAGATATTCACTATGATGGCCAACCGAAAGGTTTTCATGGTTACAGAGAAAAGTTTGGCAGAATAAACTGGTGTCAGAGATGTTCTGAAGTCAAGTTTTCCCCCAGTTTAGAGATAAGAGATAACCACAAGCCAGTGTTATTTTCTAAAAGAATCTTGCAAAAAGGTCTCATCTCCAGAATTATTCTCTACAATGGAGATTTGCTGTTCTGGTTGTTCCAGGAATGAAATTTTTTGCAATATAACAATTTGTAAAACTGGGGTTGTAATTTAAGAAAATCTCATCCTCACTTATCGCCAAAGACCAAGGTATTTCAACCGGATCCTGACAAGATGCAAAGCTGTCTCTGTAAACTTGAAAGCTGATCCTAGCAATGCCCACATGCTGAGTACAACACAGGGAGACCCGTGGCAACTCAGTGAGACCTTGTTTCAAAATAAAAAGGGCTAGAAGAAGAGCCGGGCGTGGTGGCAGCACGCTTGTAATCCCCGCGCTTGGGAGGCAGAGACAGGAGGATCGCGCGCTGGCTTAGGAGACCCTGTTTCCAAATAAAAATGTAAAAATAGGTCTGGGAGTGTAGCCCGGAGGTAGAAGGGCTTCCAGGAACCCCAGTACCACCAAAAAAGAAGGGGGGGTGGCTAGAAGTGTATCTCAGAGGTAGAATGTCCCTGGGTTCAATCCCCCCCGCTACTGAAAGGGGAAAAAAAGGAATATATGTGCATAGCAAAATAAAAAGCACGCACCAACATGATAACAGCCCAAACCATGATGGAGATGATCTCTGGGGAAGAATTAAGTGAAACAGGCCCAGAGAGGTAATCAAGGGGATTTCGACACGATCATTAATATTTATTAATGTTTTAGGAGAAAGGACAGAAGTTGAAGTTAGCACTTTTCTATGTATGCTGATGCTTGCTACATTGCTTGCCCTTTCTTTTCTCTTCCTTTTAACTTTTCTAGTTTAAAAAGAAGAAATTAACTAGGCATGGTGGCACACGCTTGTAATCCCAGTACTTAGGGAGGCTGGAACGGGAAGAGTGTAGTTTTGTGGCCAGCCTCAGCTATTTAGTGAGGCCTTCTGCAAATTAGTGAGACCCTGTTTTAAAATAAAGAATAAAAAATAGGACTGGAGGTGTAGCCTGGAGGTAGGAGGCCCCTGGATTTCATCCCAGTACCATAAAAAAAAAAAAAAAAATGCTTGTTTATAGCCAGATGCGGTGGCACACACCTATAATCCCAGTACTTGGGAGGCTGAGATTGGAAGATCACAGGTTGGAGTCTAGTTTATGATAATGTACCAAGGTGAAGATGTAGCTGGGGATGTAGTTCAATCCCCAGTAACACACACACACACACACACACACACACACACACACACGCACACACACACACAATTGTTTCCCTGAGTAGGTGAGGATGTAATCTCTGGAGCCATGAGGATTGCTGTTTGTTTGCATAAGATCTTATCCATCTTGTTGCAATCTACTTTGTTATCAGAACAGAGGCTGGGAGGCGCAATCACAGGTGCTGTTCACCTCAGGAATCATTTTTTGTTGTTGTTGTTTTTGTTTTATTGCATATCTGCTTTTTCTCAGATGTGTTTTTCAGTAGTCACAACTGAATAATAGGGTCAAAGAAGCTGGGAGTGGTGGTGCACACTTGTCATCCCAGCATTCGGGTGGCTGAGACTGGAGGATCTTGGTTCATGGACAGCCTCAGCTACTTAGTGAGGCCCTTTGCAACTCAGTGAGCCCCTGTTTCAAAAAATAAAGAATTAAAAATAGGGCTGGAAATGTAGCTCAGAGGTAGAATGCCCCTGGGTTCCATCCCTAGTACCACAAAAACAAAAATAGGGTCAAAGAGAGGAGAGGGCATAACAATTAAGTTAAGATCATACATAGACAAGTTGGGTTTGAGAACTTTGAAGGATCCATGGAATTCTCTACAGATATTTGCAGTTCATTAAAATCCCCTCTCAAGATCCAAAAATAAGATACCCTTCAAAACTATCACCCTCTGCAGGGCATGGTGGGGCCTGCCTGTAATCCCAGTACCTGGGAGACTGACACAAGAAGGTCACAGGTTGAGGATCAGTGAGTCTCTCAGCAACTTAGCAAAATCCTATTTCAACATTAAAAGGGCTGGGAGTATAGCTTGGAAGTAGAATGACCCTGGGTTTAATCTTCAGTATCCTGCTTCAAAAAAAAAAAAAAAAAAAAAAAAAGTCACCTTCCAAAATATGTTAGTAGCAGAATAAGGTAGCAAAGTTAACAGGCCTTGCTTTTATGTCAAGAAAAAGTCTGTGGAAGCACAGCCTTTCAGCCAGACCAAATTCCATAGAATTTGGTGCAATTTTATTTCAACTCCCGTGCTTTGGTTTCCCCATCTGTAAGATGGGCATTATAATAACAGTACCTACCTCACAGCATTTTTGAGAAGAGGAATCTGAGTACTCATAAAACATTTAGAATCATGCCTGGAATATAGAAAGAACACTTATTCAATGAGGTATGTTATTAAAAAAAAAAAAAAAAAGGGCCCCTTTCTGGTCCACATTTCTGAAGGAAATAGATGTTGGTGCCATGGTGATTGTTTCTCTGTGATTCTGGCAACAAATATTTCTCTTGGTACCTGACTCTGACCGGGGCAGCCTCCTGGGCTTGTGACCTGTACAGGTCACTTTCTGTCTGGGAAGGCCCCTGCTTGGTTGCTGCTTTGCTGTTGATGTCTTGAAAGGCTTCCTATTTTCTGTACAAGAGCCCTGCATTTTAATTTGCACCAGGCTCCACCTATGATGTGGCTGTTTCTGCCTCTGAGCCCTCCTGTCCCTGCTTGGCTCTCCAGGAAACTTTAAGGCCAGAAGCCAAAAGCCCTGTAGGCCTCCTGACTTTGGTCATGAACCTGGGTTGATCCCACTGAGAAAGGACAGTAAATAAGTTGAAAACTCTCCGCACAGCATGATCGATGGGTGCACATTTTGTAAGGAAAGGGGTCAAGAGCTTTGTGGCAACGTGGCTCACATTTCGCCTGGAGAGGTGGGTGACAAGGGCAGTTTCGGTTCCTCCTTCAGTCTCTCCCTTCCTCAGGAAAGCAGCTAGAGGGGACAGGAAAGAACAAGGCATGAATTCAGGCGATCATCCTTCTGTGCCACGAGATGGGCAAATCGTTTAAGCTCCCTGGGTCTCAAGTTCAGATGGTTTCCCAAGGACAACAGTAGGTGCCAGACACAGCATGAGATTCAAAGAAGATACCACGTATAAGCCAAAGAAGATAACAACGTGTAAGGACAGGTCGGTTCCTGGAGGGCGGGGACGGCTGTGCCCCAGCATGAAATAAGTCACTTCCGTCTCCTTTTCCTGGGAGAGGTGAGCACCAGTCTCAAAATGGCAGCCTTTGTTTCCCAGTGGAAAATTTTGAGCCCCAGGATGATGAATTACTTACTCTATGGAAGTTTCAAAGTAAAGGCTTAAGCAAACGTATTCATGTTAACTGATCCTGGGTAGAAGCTTCTGGGAGTCAGTCACAGCAAAGGCCCGGGGAAGGAAATAGAAGAAACACTCTCTATGTAGTTAGGTTGAAAATCGAGTTAGGGGGGTTAGAAGAGAGGCAAAAACACCAACCGGGTTATCAGACATCGGGAGTCTCGTGATGTTTGGAGTCTCGAGGCACCTGTAGTCTTGCGACCGCTTCTGGCTTCCGGGTTCCACTGCGAGATCATGCAGGGGAGGGACCCAACTTATCATATGTAAGAGTGAGAATTAAGGGGAGGTTCACTGCCATACAGAATTGCAAGTATTTTACCTATTATTTTTATACTAAGGATTGTCCCCAGGGGTGTCTACCTTCTGCCTACAGTACATTTCAGCCTGTGTGTGTGTGTGTGTGTGTGTGTGTGTGTGTGTGTGTGGTACTGGGGATGGAACCCAGGGGCATTCTACCTCTGAGCTACACCACCCAGCCCTATTTTTTATTCTTTATTTTGTTTTTGGTTTGTTGTTGTTGTTGTTTTGTTTTGTTTTGTTTGGTGGTACTGGGGGTGGAACCCAAGGGCTTTCTACCTCTTGGCTATACTCCCAGACCTATTTTATACTTTATTTGGAAACAGGGTCTCACCAAGTAGCTGAGAGCCTCACTAATTAGCTGAGGCTGGCTTTGAACCTGTGCGATCCACCATGCCCGGCTTTTATTCTTTATTTTGAAAAAGGGTCTAAGTTGTGGAGGGCCTCACAGTTGCTGAGACTGGCCGCTACCTGAGATCCTCCTGTCTCAGCCTCACAATTACTGGGATTAGAAGGATGTGCCACCATGTTTGGCTTCCCCCCACCCCTGTGGATTGAACCCAGGGAAGCTCTACCTTTGGGCTATACCCCTAGATCGTTTTGGTGTTCTTTCTCTTTCTCTCTTTCTCTTTCTCTCTCTCTCTCTCTCTCTCTCTCTCTCTCTCTCTCTCTCTCTCTCTCTCTCTGTTTTAACAGGATCTTGCTTAGTTGCTGAGGCTGGTCTTGAACCTGCAATCTCCCTTGTCTCAGTTTCCCAAGTACTGAGATTACTGAGATTACAGGTATGTGCCACTGCACTCAGCTGAGTTAATTAAGAAAAAAATAGGAAGTGTCGAGGAATTATGTCCTCCATGCAGCCTTAGGGAAGGCTCCCAAGAGGATGCTGGATGGAAGTGACCCTTTAGAAGAAGGTGGCGCTCGGGTCAGAGCAGAGGCCCGAGCAGGAGATGGAGCTCGGTGTCAGAACTCATTTACACAGGACGGACAATGAGCCTGAGACGGAGGTGGGGAGGAGTTAGTACTTCATTCTGTAGCTGAGCCTCTGACACCTTCACAGGCTTTGAGGTCAGCGCAGTAGAAGAAGATAATTCTGGACACAGTACAGATTATGTAGTGGAGCGAGGAGGTTGAGGTAGCAGGACAGTTTATTAATGAAAAACAATTCTCATGGCCGATCAGCTGATGAATGGATAAATAAATGTGGTACATCCAGACACTGGAATATTACTTGGCCATAAAAAGTCATGATATATGAATGCGCCCCCCAACACGATGAACCCTGAAAACATGCTAAGTGAAAGAAGTCAGTCACAAAAAATCAAATAGAGTTATTTAAGCTGGACTTGGAGGCGCATGCTTGAAATCCCAGCATTCGGGAGTCTGAGACAGGAGGATCTCAGCTTGTGGCCAGCCTCAGCTACTTAGTGAGGCCCTCTGCAACTCAGTGAGACCCTGTTTCAAAATAAAGAATAAAAAAATAGGACTGGGAGTATAGCTCAGAGGTAGAATGCCCCTGGGTTCCATCCCTAGTACTGCAAAAAAGAAAAAAGAAAAAAGAAAAAAGCAAGCAAGAAAGAATTATTTAGACAGAATGCCTAGAACAGGCAAATCTGGAGAACAGAAAGTAGTTTAGTGGTTGCTAGGGACTGGAGAAGAGGGGACTAGAGAGAGACTAGCAACGAACATAAGGTTTTGGTTGGATGATGAAAACATTCTGAAATTAGATAGTATCACAATGGCACAACTCTATAAATACACTAAGAAACATGGGATTGTCAAAATAAAACTATATCATTTAAAATAAAAAGTCAGAGCCGGGCATGGTGTACCTGTCTGTCATATTTGGAACCTGAGACAGGAGGATTGCAGGTTTAGGAACAGCCTCAGTAACTCTGGGAGGCTCTCAGCAGTATAGTGAGACTCTGTTTCAAAAGAAAAAAACAGAGTAGAGGGTGTGGCTTGGAGGTAGAATGCCCCTGGGTTCAATCCCCGGTACCACAAAATAAAATAAAAAGTCAGGTGCGGCAGTACAGGCCTGCTACTTGGAAGGCTGAGGCAGGAGGATTCCAAGTTTGAGGCCCACCTGGAAATTCAGAGTGATCCTGTCTCAAAATAGAAAATTTTAAAAAGAGGGGGGCTGGAAAATAGCTCAGTAGCTAGGATTCAGTCTCCAGTACTCCCTTGCCTCCCTCAGACACACACACACACACACACACACACACACACAACTGAACAAAATTAGCACCAGAGACAATAAATCAATAAGGGTGACTGCCAAGGTATCTGGAAGATGTATTTACAAAGAGATGCATTTAGGAGATACGGAGATAAAGAAAACTAGGATATTCCTCCGTCTCTCTCACCAGAGGCGATGGCTAGATGGGCTGAGATAGAGAATAAGCAAAGAGGGCCGATTCTTGCGGAGAAAGAGCTGGTTTTAGATGTAACAGAACAAGGTGGTAGAAACGTTATTTGAGGTTACATGAAGTTGCAATACCTGATAGGAACGGAGGTCATGAAATAAAGGCTTTCTGATAGATCACATACTGCTTAAGGCCCTGGAGGAGGAGGGCGAGGAGGAGGAGGACGACGACGAGGACGAGGAGGAGGAACCAGGTATAGTGGCGACGTTTGCAATCCCAGCATTTGGGAGGCTGAGACGGGAGGACCTCAGTTTGCGGACAGCCTCAGCTACTTAGTGAGGCCCTCTGCAATTAGTGAGACCCTGTTTCAAAATAAAGAATAAAAAATAGGGCTGGGGGTGTATCTTGGAGGTAGAATGTCCCCGAGTTCCATCCCCAGTAGCACAAAAAGAGGGAGGAGGAGGAGGAGAAGAAGAAGGAGGAAAGGAAGAAGAGAAGGAAAGGAAGAAAAGACTTTTAACAATCTTTAAGGCCCAGTTTAGTAGAAATATGCTTTTTTGTTTCAGAGTTCATAAATGTGTCGTGCTGAGAATTGAACCCACAGGCATTCTACCTCTGACCTACACACCCAGTCCTAATTTTCATTCTTTATTTTGAAACGAGGTCTCACTAAGTTGTGGAGGGATGAGAAGTAGCTGAGGCTGGCTGAGAACATGCTGCCTAAACCTGGCTAAGAACCTCCTGTCTCTCGCGCAGGTTCGAAGCCAGCCGCGCGCGCTGGCTTAGGAGACCCTGTTTCCAAATAAAAATATAAAATAGGTCTGGGAGTGTAGCCCGGAGGTAGAAGGGCTTCCAGGAACCCCAGTACCACCAAAAAAAAATTAAAAGAAGAAGATCCTCCTGTCTCAGCCTCCCAAGTACTGGGATCATAAGTGTGTGCCACTACATTAGTTTTGTTTTAAAAGGAATTTGAAACCTTTTATAAAAGCACATTGTATACAGATGCTATAGAATAAAAATAGAAAGTACAATTAAGCCAACAAGATATTAGTAATAAGAATGATCAAAAGAAACCCAGGGATAAGTACTGGGCAGGACCATCTAGCATGTGATATCTTGAACTTTCTGGAAGTGGGTGCAGATTGAGCTCTGGGGTTTGTGGTTTGTTTTTTTCTCCTTTTCTTTAACAGCAGAAATATTAAATACAGTTATTTAAGAAGCCTGATCGTCAGCAACAGGAGTCTCTGGCTAATGAGGATTTTGGATGCTGTGGCTTCCTGTGAACTGAGCTTTTGCTATATAAGGTCAGGTTTTCTTTCTGCAGTTGAAAACCACCACTGCTGCCAGGCCCCAGGTGTGTTTTGTAGAGAGCTGGGCCCTCGCCGAGTCACGAGGCACCAAGGGCTCTGCCTTCCGGGCTACGAGTTACAAGGTCTTGTCTGGTTCTAGCCATGCTGTTAATAGTTTTCAATAACATCTTCAACCACCCCCAGAATTTAAGGCTTGGCTTCAGGGTGTCTTCTTAACAAAACTGGACCTCTTAAATATGACAAGAAAGAAAGAAAGAAAGAAAGAAAGAAAGAAAGAAAGAAGAGAGAGAGAGAGAGAGAGAGAGAGAGAGAGAGAGAGAGAGAAAGAAAGAAAGAAAGAAAGAAAGAAAGAAAAGAAAAGAAAATGACAGCAAATAAATCCAAATGCTTTGGCCACCAGAGTACAAACATAAACTCAAGTCCAACCTAAGGAGGTACCTGCTCTCTCTCTTCCCACCCCATTCATTCTCAAAGCCCCCAAACACAGCAGCAGCTAAACTGATGGCTGCCATCAAAAACAACACAGCCAACTGAGGGCTTAAAATAAGTCGGAAGTGGTGAAGCATGCCTGTGATCCCAGTACTTGGGAGGCTGAGACAAGAGGATGACAGGTTCAAAGCCAGCCTCAGAAATTTAAGAAAACCTTCAGCAACTTAGGGAGACTCGGTTTCAAAATTAAAAAAAGAAAAAGGGTGGAGATGTCGTTTGGAGGCTGAATGCCCCTGAGTTCACTCTTAAGTACCAAAGAAAAAAAGACAAAACAAAGGACTAAGGGTATAGCTCAGAGACAGATGCCTCTGGGTTCAATCCCTGACACAATAAGTAAATGAATTTTAAACACACTGGGCAGTAATACTAAATATGGAAAAATAACTAAAGAGAGTACTCAAAGGCAAACACTGAGTTGGGTGGGCTGGTAAACGCTTGTAATTCCAGTACTTGGGAGGCTGAGACAGGAGGATTGCGGGTTTGCAGCTGGCCTCAGCTACTTAGTGAGGCCCTCTGCAACTTAGTGAGACCTGTTTCAAAATAAAGAATTAAAGCTGGGCATGGTGGTGCACACTTGTAATCCCAGCATTTAGGAGGCTAAGACTGGAGGATCATGGTTCACATAGCTTCAGCTACTTAGTGCGACCCTGTTTCAACATAAAGAATTAAAGCTGGGTGTGGTGGTAGCACGCTTGTAATCCCAGCCAGCATTCAGGAAGCTGAGACAGGGGGATTGCGGTTCAGGGACAGCCTCAGCTACTTAGTGAGACCCTTCACAATTTAGTGAGACCCTGTTTCAAAATAAAGAATAAAAAATAGGACAGGGAGTGTAGCTCAGAGGTCGAATGCCCCTGGGTTCCATCCCCAGACCCGCAATAAATAAATTATATATATATATATTTGGGAGGCTAAGACTGGAGGATCACAGGTTCCAAGCCAGCCTCAGCAGCTTAGTGGGGCTCTCAGCAACTTAGTAAAGACCCTGTTTCCAAATAAAATATAAAATAAATCTGGGTGTGTAGCCTGGAGATAGAAGGCCCCTGGATTCAATCCCCAGTCCTACAAAAATAAAATAAAATAAAATGAATGAAATCTTTAAATTGTACTATTACAGAATCTATTTTTCAAACATCAAAAGCCGTCATTGAGCCAAGGATGGTGGCACACGCTTGTAATCCCAGTACTTGTGAGGCTGAGACAGGAGGATGACAGTTCGTGGCTAGACTCAGCTACTTAGTGAGATCCTCCACAATGTAGTGAGACTCTGTTTCCAAATAAAGAATATAAAAAAAATAGAAATGGGGTTATAGCTCAGAGGTTGAATACCCCTAGGTTTAATCCTTAGTACACAAAAAAAAAAAAAAGAAAAAGAAAAAATGAAGATAAAATAAAATATGGCTGGGGATGTAGCTCTGAGATAGACTGCCTCTGGGTCTCATCTCCAGTACCACAAGTAAAATAAAATAAATAAAACAAAATGGCAACATGAAATTTTGCTACTCTGCAATCCATTTTCTTTAAAGAATGTTTATTTTTGTTTTGTTTTTAATTTTTTATTGGTGCATTGTAGTCATACATCTTAATGGGGTACAAGATGGTGGAGTCGTACACGCACACATCGCTCATTTAGCCCTTCCCCAGTTCCCTTTCCATTCCCTCCCCCTCCCTCCTTCTCCTGTTTGGTTCAGTGATCGACTTTGATAGGTTTCTGAATGTACATTGTGTACATTCAAACTTTGCAAAGCCGACATTAAGCTGCAGAAGGCAAAGCTATACAGAGTACAACTGCAGTCATTTGCGTTCTATCTGGCTAGGCCACTTAAAAAAAAAAAAAAGGCTACTTCCTCCCAAGCAGGGAAATTGTGGAATTCCTTACCCAAAATGTTTCTTCTCAACCCCTGCCTGGGCAGGCCCCATTTCCGGTCAGCAGGCAGCAGCTGCCTTTGATATCCAGTAGCAGATTCCTCTCCACACCTGCCCTGCTTGGCCCCGCCGGCACCCTGGGCAGCAAGCACAGCCCCGGAGCCCAGAGCCTGGCAGCCTGCCAGGGTCCTGAAATCTGGAGAGTGAACGAGATCCTGCCTTGGACTATGACATTCTGTCTGGTCTACAGGCGATACGAATGAAAGAACTCAAAAAGAATTCATAGAGAGAGATTTGGGGCCAGAGAGAGGGGAAAGTTGAAGAGAAGACGGAACACATCACCATGCCTTTGAGTCCTCTGAGCCCCGCGACGTGAGCTATGACCGCTGTAAGTTTTTATGAACCTTAAAGCCAGTGGCAAACACTACTCGGCCATAAAAGGAAATCTTAATGTATTTGACAACATGGATGGACCTTGAAAACATTAAGCTAAGTAAATAAGTGATACACAGAAAGACAAATAAGGATATTACACGATGCCATTTACATGAGGTGTCTAGGATAGGTAAATTCACAGAGGCAAAGAAGTAGGTTACTGGGGGTAGGTAGAGGAAGGATGTTTTTGTTTAATGAGTGGAGCATTTATTTGGAAGATGATGACAAAATTCTGAATCTTGACAGTGATGGTGGTCACATGACACTCTGAATGCATGTAGTATATTCATGCATGTCCAGGTGGTTACAATGATAAATATTTTGTTCTGTGTATTTCCCCTTAGATAAAAATCAAAGCTGGGTGTGGTGGCACATGCTTGTAATCTCGGTACTTGGGAGTCTGAGACAGAGTGAGACAGAAGAATCACAGGTTCGCCACCAGCCTCAGCTACTTAATGAGACCCTCTACAACTTAGTGAGACCCTGTTTCAAAATAAAGAATAAAAAAAAAAAAAATAGAGCTGGGGATGGGGGTGTAGCTCAGAGGTAGAATGCCCCTGAGTTCAATCCCCAGTACCGCCCAAAAATTAAAATAAAATAAAATAAATTAAAGCAGTAAGAAGCCCTGGGGATTGAGAATGTCAGTTTCTCAGCTGGGCATGGTAGTGCATGCCTGCAGTCTCAGTACTTGGGCGGCTGAGACAAGAGGATCACAGGTTTGAGGTCAGCATTAGCAACATAGCAAGGCCCTCAATTTTTTGGTGAGGAACTATCTCAAAATAAAAAGGATTGGAGGTTGACTGGAGATGTAGCTCAATGCTTAACATGTATGAGGCCCTGGGTTCAATCTCTAATAACACAAAAATAAATAAATAAATAAATAAATAAATAAATAAATAAATAAATAAAATAGGGCTGGGGAGCCAGATGTGGTGGCACATGCTTATAATCTCAGTATTTGGAAGGCTGAGACAGGAAGATCGCTGGTTTGTGGCAAGCCCCAACTACTTAGGTCCTTTGCAACATAGTGAGATCCTGTTTAAAAATAAAGAATAAAAGAAATAGGGCTGGGGGTGTAGCTCGGAGGTAGAGTACCCCTGAGTTCAAGCCCCAGTACTTAACAAAATAATAAAGATTAGCTTCTCAGAGAAATAAGAAGCTTCAGATTCAATTTAATCACTAACACCATGAACCTTACATGCCTGGGGATCAAGAGAGTGCGCAGCAATCTTGGAAAAGATAAAAGGGTAAATTCTCAGCGGACAGTTACTTTTACTATTTCTTGATAGGTTGGGTCCCTCCCTTCCCCATGGGACCCCCAGCAGGGACAGGAGGCGGAACCCGGAAGCCAGAAGCGGAGATATTGAGAGACTCCAGGTGTTACAAGACTCCAAACATCGCAAGACAGACTCCAGGCATCATGAGACTGCAGATGGGCGAGAGAATTGGCATTCCCACACTGCTGGCCCCACCCTCACTCCCCCCAGCTTTAAATATCCAGGTACTTACACTCCCCTCCGTGACTCTGCTGACAGCATAGCTCATCCGTCCCTTCCCCAATGGTCGGCAGACCTGCCCGAGGGCTCCAGTTGATTAAAGCAGCTTTTAATAACTAGGATGGGATGGTGTTTACCTCCTTTGCAGTCCCCGCTCGATTTCAATAACTAATTTTTTAAAAACTGAACAAATACGGCAAAATGGTTTTCCTTTCATCTTAGTGGGTGTTTATGAGTACATGCCATTTTCTGTACTAAGTACATTTTTCTTTTGTGTGTGTGTATACAGAAGATTGAACCCAGGGGTATTCTATCTCCGAGCTATACCCCCAGCTCTAGTTTTTAATTCTTTATTTTGAGGCAAGGTCTAAGGTATGGAGACCCTCACTAAGTAGCTGAGACTGGCCACAAACGTTGATCTTCCTGTCTCAGCCTCCCAAATGCTGGGATTACAAGCGTGCGCCACCACACCTGGCTCCTAAGTACATTTTCACACGTACAGTTCTATTCTCAAATCTCTAACACTCTCCCCATCTTTAATTTCCAGTGACCGCCTTGTTTCTCACCCCCACAGAATTCTGGTGTCATCAGAACCTCAACAGCTGCTGCCATCACACCCACCCACCTACCCACCCACCAGCATCTCTAGCCACTTGTTCTGCTTCCTGCCCACCTCCATGCAGGGGCTAACTAAACCCAGTCCCTCATTTGTGCAGAGTCCTATAGCCTGCCACCTACTCAAGGCTGTTTCTTTAGTAACTCTTTTTTTTTTTTTTTTTTTTTTTTTTTTGAAGTACTGGGGATGAAACCCAGGGGCATTCTACCTCCGAGCAAAACTCCCAACCATATTTTTTATTTTGAAACAGGGTCTCACTGAGTTGCAAAGGGCCTCACTAAGTAGCTGAGACTGTCCACGAACCGCAATCCTCCTGTCTCAGCCTCCCACATGCTGGGATTACAAGCATGCACAACTATGCCTGGATTCAGTAACTCTAGTCTGTCTTTTCTAGAATCCTTTCTCCATAAGGCTAAGGATTTTTTTTTTTTTTTTTTTTTTTTTTTTTTTTGTGGTCCTGAGGATGGAACCCAAGGGCTTTTCTACCTCCGGGCTGTACTCCCAAACCTATTTTATACTTCATTTGAAAACAGGGTCTCATTAAGTCGCTGAGAGTCTCACTAAGTAGCTGAGGCTGGCTTTGAACCTATGTGATCCTCCTGTCTCAGCCTCCCAAGTGCGGGGATTACAAGTGTGCGCCACCACACCCGGCTAAGGCTAAGGATTTTACCTAGATAGTTCTTTGATGTATTCCAAATACTGAAGGTGAGTTGCTGTCATGCAGTAGACTCTCAATAAATATTTATTAAATGGATGGATTAATGTCTTCTCTATCTTGAGAAAATATTTCAGGATTTAAAAATTAAATATTGAAGTAGAAAAACAGTACAAATGCCCAAAATATTTGGAATAAAGAATTCTGCCCTGAAATTCCCATAAACCATTTATATGTCTCAGAAACACCAAAATTTCAACATCCAGGCAACAACTCACAGAAGTCAACACGCAAAATATTTTGTTACCTGTATGTCCCCAGTATTCTTTTAGAAATAGGTCCAGCCAGACAGAGCGGTGAAGCACGCTTGTAATCCCAGCACTGGGGAGGCTGAGACAGAAGGATCTTGGTACGCGGCCAGCCTCAGCTACTTAGTGAGGTCCTTTGCAACTCACTGAGAACCTGTTTCAAATAAAGAATAAAAAATAGGGTGGGGAGTGTCGCTCAGAGGTAGAATGCCCCTGGGTTCCATCTTCAGTACTGCAAAATAATAATAATATTAAAAATAATAATAATAATAATAATGTTGTTATAAACAAAAATCAGAACCATCAGAATCAGAATACAGTGGGTTGAAAGCAGGATGTGCTTTTTTTAGTCTGCAGAAATTTTTCAAGGTGCAATCCCTTTGACTAACTGTAATATTGAACACCTTTATTCTGGGTGACTTGTGTGTGGTGTTTCTGATAACAGAAAAGGAAATGTAGGCTTATTGTACTGACGTGATGATTCTAGACTCGGCATGTATACTTCCTGTCCCCAAAGCAGAGGACAAGTACCACCACTAAAAGATCTGTTTTCTGCCTCACTTAAAAGCACTCAGAAATAATTCCTTGTAAACCATTTTGGAAACTTGTCAATATTGGCGGTACTCACCATCCATCTAAAAAATGCACAAAAATGTGTTTCCTGGAAAATATCGGCAAAATTGCGTAGATGCATTTATTTATTTATTTATTTATTTATTTATTTATTTATTATTGTGGTGCTGGGGTTCTAACCCAGGGCCTCTGAGCTACATCCCCAGTCCTATTCTCTTTTTTTATTCTTTATTTTTAAACAGAGTCTCACTAAGTTGCCAAGGGCCTCACTAAGTAGTTGAGACTGACCTGTTCCAGCCTTCCAAGTACCGCCATCATACCCGGTTGCATAGATACTTTTTTTTATTCTTAAAGTTTCTACTCTAATAAGTGATTTAACACTTGAAACTTGGTACCATCTTTCATGGCACACTCTAAATTACTATTAGGAGACTTTGTAACCTGAACAGGAGTTTAAAAAAATTAAACTCTACTTGCAGCTACTCCATGTTTAAAGTTGGTTACTGAATCTTGAATCCAATAAGCTTAGTATTAGGGGAAGACTTTTTTCTTAAATTTTTTCCCCTTTTGGCACATGATATTTGATACTTTAGAAACTCATTTGTGTAGGGTGGAGATGAAACTTTAAAATTAACAGAGGTAGAATTTCTCTCCCAGCCAGAATGATGTTCTATGACCTAATTTAGGGGAAACCCAGACCTAGCAGCCAGAACAGCTTGTTAAGACTCAAGAATTCAAACCATTTCTCTGGGCTTGCCCTCTGTGTAAAGCATTGGCACTGCCTCCCTCCCTGGGCTGCATTTATCCCTGGAAAATAGTGGGAGACCAAGCCAGGCACAGTGGCGCACACTTGTCATCCCAGCATTCGGGAGGCTGAGACAGGAGGATCACAGTTTGCGGACAGCCTCAGCTACTTAATGAGGCCCTTTGCAACTCAGTGAGACCCTGTTTCAAAATAAAGAATAAAAAAAAAATAGGGCTGGGGTATAGCTTGGAGGTAGAATGCCCCTGGGTTCCTTCCCCAGTACCGCAAAAAAAAAAATTATATATATATACACACACACACACACACATATATATACATATATATACATATACATACATATATACATATATATATATATTTTTTTTTTTAGTCTGCAGAAATATACATATACAAGCGCTCAGGATTGACGTCAACAGTTGAAATCAGTCATTGTTGATGCCACCAGATTTATGCTCATGAACTTCCTTGTTCTGAATGCAGGAACGAATGATTTTTTTATTCTTCTCTTATTTGAATGGGTAAATATTTACAAAGGCGATATCGGCGTGGTATTTATAATAGCATAACATAAGATACGGGGAAAACATAATAACAACATTTATAATAACATAACATAAGATACGGGGAAAAGCTAATTCTTGTAAAAAAAAGATGTCTCTCTGCAAGTTTCATTTCAAATAACCTTCATATTTAATCAAGTTCATATTTTTAAATAAAATTATTAATAGTACTGGGTGTTGAATTCAGGACCATTCTACTTCTAAGCTACACTCCCAGTTCTTCCCAGTTTTTTTTTTGTGTGTGTGTATGTGTGGTACTGGGGGTGGAACCCAGAGGCTTTTCTACCTCCGGGCTATACTCCCAGACCTATTTTATACTTTATTTGGAAACAGGGTCTCACTAAGTTGCCGAGAGCCTCACTAAGTAGCTGAGGCTGGCTTTGAACCTGTGCGATCCTCCTGTCTCAGCCTCCCAAGTGCTGGAATTACAAGCGTGCGCCACCACGCCCGGTTTGTTTTTTATTTTGAAAGAGGGTGTCACTAAGTTGCTGCGGCTGTTCTTGAAACCATAATCCTCCTATCTCAGACTCCCAAGTACTGAGTTCACTGTCATGTGGCACCAATGCCTGGCTTCAAGTGCTCATTTTTACAGACCAACTCAAATCAATGAGTCATAATAAACCTTTTAAAGGTTACTTATGAGCCGGGCGTGGTGGTGCACACTTATAATCCCAGCATTTGGAAAGCTGAGACAGGAGGATCGCTGTTTGTGGACAACCTCAGCTACTTAATGAGGCCCTTTGCAACTCATTGAGATTCTGTTTCAAAATAAAGAATAAAAAATAGGGCTAGGGATATAGCTCGGAGGTAGAATACCCCTGGGTTTCACCCCAAGTACCACAAATAAATATGTAAGTAAAAAATAAAGGTTAGTTATTGCTATCAGCTACCACTAAAATACAAAAATATATCGTGTTGTCACTAATTAAGGTGAGATCGTTTTTATACAGTTGATATCAGAGTATTATAAATTAAAAATTAATATTAGCTACTATGCAGAATACCAATGTAAATGGAGAGACAGGTGATTTGTCTTAGTGTGTCAGTAGAAGAGCACTAAACACCTTGGAACTGTTTATAAATATGTTTTGTGGTTCCTCTACAGTCTTTCTTCCAAAAGAATGCCTTTTTTTTAAGACTAATAAACTAAGTGTAGTGAAAAATTCCTGTAATCTCAATACTTTGGAGGCCAAGACGAGAGGATCTCAGGTTGGAAAGCAAAACCCCCAGCAACTTAGTAAGATTCTGCTTCAAACTAAAAAGGGCTGGGGGTGTAAGTCAGAGTTGAATGTCCCCTGAAATTTTAATCCTTATTATCAAAGAGGGAAAGAGACTACAAAATTGTCCTTTACTAATTTGTAAAGGACAATAGTCAGCAAAGATTACATCTTATTTATTCTTATTTTTCTAAAAATTAACACGGCCTAAATTGGGTGTGGTGGCACATGCTTGTAATCCCAACATTTGGAAAGCTGAGACAGGAGGATCACAGTTCATGGACAGCCGCAGCTACTTAGTGAGGGAGGCCCTTCGCAACTCAGGGAGACCTGTTTCAAAATAAAGAATAAAAAATAGAGCCGGGGGGTGTAGCTCAGAGGTTGAATGCCCCTGGGTTCCATCACCAGCACCGCAAAATAAGATGATTAATTAATTAATCAATTAATGCAAATTAACAGGGCCGTGGGGATACATTTTACAGCAGTAAATATTAATCACATGAAAACGCAAGTGCATGTTGACTTTAATAAAATATATAGAAACAGGTTCCCTTTTTTAGGATGCAAGTTTTTAACTTAGCACTACCAACTCAAATTGGAAATTTTGAGCTCTTATATTTCATTTAAAAATAGATTTGTGGTTTGTCCTCTTGTTTTGGCTAAACATCACTGGTGAATTTGGATTTTCTTACCTTTTTCTCCTTCCCCAGACGTCTTCCTCAAAAAGGTTATTCACCAAGAAAGTATCTTTCTCTCTACAAAGGTTCATTCCATTCACAGAGATGTCCTGAAAGCCTTCTAACACGGCCAGTGCACAAAGATTGCCATTCATTGAAGGAAGGATGGGCCCCATTCTCTGCTCAACAGAAACTATCCTCCACCAGGAGAAGGGCTGATAACCTAGAATGAGATGGAATCCTAGAAACCATGTGAAAACTAGAAACAAACACGGGTAGCTTCTTAGGAAGCAAGAAAGTGCAACTCCACTTCCCCTGCAGGCAGGGAAAATAAAGAAAGTGAGGTCTGAGGTCCACACCAATGCCTACAAGAAGCCCTTGGAATCATTAACCATCCCGGAAGCTCCTCTGGCCCTACTGGGGATTAGACCTGATTGCTCAGCCTATCTCCTGCTCTTCTTAGAATCACTTTTATGATTCTCTCTGTCTCACCATTCAGGGGATAATTTAGAAATGACTACCCTGGAAATACTTGGACTCAAAGAATCAATAATGATAAAAAATTTAGACTTGGAAAATGGTCATGTTTTTATTTGTTCCTAGTTGTTTTTTTTTTTTTATGCTGTTTTGGTTTGGGTTTTGATTTTGGTTTTGGTTTTGGTATGTGGGGGGTACTGGGATCGAACCCTATTTTGAAGCCTAGGCATTCTACCCTATGTTTTGTTTGTTTTGAAACAGAGTCTTGCTAGTTGCTGAGGCTAGCCTTGAACCTGTGACCCTCCTGTCTCAGTCTTTCAAGTACTAGGATTCTAGGCATGTGTCACTACAACCAGCTTCATTCGTGTTTTTAAAGTTGTGTTTTTAAAGAACATGAGGAATAAAGGGAACAAAGCTCTGATCAACATGGGTCTGGCCAGGCGTGGTGGCACACGCTTATAATCCCAGCATTCGGGGGCTGAGACAGGAGAATCACGGTTCAAAGAGAGCCTCAGCTACTACTTAGTAAGGCTTTGCAACTCAGTGAGACCCCTGTTTCAAAATAAAGAATATATATATATATATATATATATATATATATATATATATATATGGCTGTGTGTGTGGCTCGAAGGTAGAATGCCCCTGGGTTCCATCCCTGCTACTGCAAAAAAAAAAAAAAAAAAAAAAAAAAGAAAGAAAAAAATGGGTTCAAGCCTGGGTGGCTTCACCAACCTCATGGCTCACAGGACTTTGGGTGCAGATAGCCAGATGCCAAACCCTTCCTGGACACCTTCATTTTCTGAGGTTCCGACTGAGGTTAATTGGGGAGGAAAGGGGGTCTGATGATAGAAATGAGGGGGCCCTCACTTATGCTAGGAAAGTGCTCTACCACTGGGCCACACAACCAGCCCTAAGATTACTTTTTAATGCATATAATCTCACAGAACCATCTCAAACAACTCTAGGGTCCCTGCCCTCCCACTTTTCTAGGAAGCAAAGTACACTGTGTGGAGTTCAGCAGGAGACACTGCCTTCCTCCCTGGAGATGCCCACCCCTCTCAGGGCACAGGTTACCAAGTGGGAGGTTGTTTTTTTGTGTGTGTTTTTGTGGGTTTTTTTGTGGTACTAGGGATGGAACCCAGGAGCTTTCTACCTGTTGGATACACTCCCAGACCTATTTTATATTTTATTTGGAAACAGGGTCTCACTATGTTAGTGAAAGTCTCACTAAGTAGCTGAGGCTGACTTTGAACCTGTGCGATCCTCCTGTCTCAGCCCCCCAAGCGTGGGGATTACAAACGTGAGCCACCACGCCCGGCTCAAAGTGGGAGATTTGAAAGTTATTCCCCACAGTCTCAGTCTTTGTTTATTTGCTTGGAATGCATTCAAACAGGAAGCACAAATGGGGAATAGAGGAGGTTTATTTGAAGAAGATAAGGCACCAGGTAAGAAAGGCTGTGAGGAGAGGGGAAGGATCTGGAACAGGCCATTCCTGGGGATGGAAAGATGGCCTAAGGCCCTGGGGTTATGCTAGAGCTGTTCTTTTCCAGGTATAGAAAGCTGCTTAGGGCAATGGTTACATCCCAGAGCAGGAGGGGTCTGAAGCAATCTATTCTCTCAGCCTGGGAAAGTGGCTTTTATAGTCTCCCCAAAACCCCCTCACCTTCTTTATAAGTATTACATTTGGGGTGATGAATCGCCCTTTGTATGTCCAATGTTAGTGGCTTTGAATTTTTCATTGTTTTTCTGTCCTCTTCCCCCAGAAAATGGAGTCAAAGTGAGCACGCCTCTGCAAGTAAACTTCCAGTTCCTCCCAGCCGCTTCCGCTTTGTTAAGACCTAGCTAGCTACCTAACACCAAGGTCCCCTTGCTTCTGTGCCTTAGCCATGGGCTGGGGTCTGAAGACCCCCTAACCTCAGCTGTTCTTTGGCAGCTTTTCTGAATATGTAATGTGTGTGAAATCTACTGCCAGGCTAGGCTTTAATTTCAGTGAAGGAAAAACAAGCATACTGAGATGGACCTGTTTGTAAAAAAAAAAAAAAAAAAGTATTTAAAATCAACATCCTAGGGAAATTAACAATGTTCTCTGATCTGATTTATTTTCACAGGTGGTTCAATGCACTGCTAAGGTTTCTGAAAGAATGAAAATAGGGTTAGGGAGTTTAGGAGGGAGGTAAAAACACCAACCGGGTTATCAGAGACCGCTGCTTTATTCCAACCCAACCCAGCACCCTCTGGGGAGTCAGCCGGCTGTGGGGGAAGGGACTGACAGGCCACGCATCTGGAGAGTTGCGCAGTCCTGATTGGCCCAGTTGAGTCACGTGGCGGGTCGGAAGCACTGATGTTTTATAGGCATGCCGATTCTATCGCGACATCTGTGATCTCACAATGTTTGGAGTTTCGAGGCACCTGGATTCTCACGATATCTGCACTCCCCGCCACGAGATCACTTGAGTGGGGGGGACCTAACTTATGCAGTTTCCAAAAAGCAAATCCACTAAGAATGATGTGTTTCATAATATAAAATCAAAAGTCTTGCTGTTGTTTAAAACAAGCCAGTTCTGGGGGATTTGATCCAAGAATTGCCAGTCGTAAATTCTAAATATAATCACCTAGAGCCTTATTTTTACTTGAAGTCGCACATGCTAGACCATCGGTTCACAAACATACACCCCCCAGTGAACTCTAGTATAAGAGGTAAGTGAGCACAGGTAGTGTAGCGTCAATAACACCATGTCCTAAAATACATACCTGAGAGATGTCCCACCTATTCACAGCCATTCTGCGTGTTTATACCACCTGCCTCCTGAGACCTTTCATTTTACAAAGAAAAGGTCTTCCTTCTTTGCTGCTGCATTTTCCAAGGACTTAAGATTGCAATAAAAATGAGGGGTTTTGAAGATGAATCAATTCACCATAACCCATAGCATTCTATTACACACATTTCAATTAAGCTCTAAATGTGGCTTTAGCACTGTAACTCTTCAAGATCATCCCCAAATCTCGAATTTCTCATGGCTTTCAAGCTCATGGAGAGAAAGCCTTGATTAGGTCAGCTGAAAATTCTCACTGACAACGAACAATTATACAGAGAAATGAAGTAAGAAAGCAACACCCAACTGTGCATGGTGGTGCATGTCTGTAATCTCTGCACTTGGGAGGCTGAGACAGGAGGATCGCAGGTTTGAGCACAGCCTCAGCAAGTAGTAAGACTCAAATGAACTTAGCAAGACCCTGTTTCCAAATAAGAACTATTTAAAAAAAAAAAATCAGGCTAAGGGATGTTGCTCAAATGTAGAATGCCTCTGGGTTCAATCTTCTGTACCACACACCAAAAAAAAAAAAAAAGAAAGAAAGAAAGAAAAAGAAACACACCTCAGAATATCTGTACTGAATTTTCAATAATCAGTGTCTTGGATTCTAACAGTGGCATAAATGAAAAATAACTATTTGACGGGCGTGGTGGCGCACGCTTGTAATCCCCGCATTTAGGAGGCTGAGACAGGAGGATCACATAGGTTCAAAGCCAGCCTCAGCTACTTAGTGAGGCTTTCAGCAATTTAGTGAGACCCTGTTTCCAAATAAAATATAAAAAAGGTCTGGGAGTATAGCCGGAGGTAGAAAGCCTCTGGGTTCCACCCCCAGTACCACCAAAAAAAAAAAAAAAAAAAAAAAAGTGACTATTAAGTCAATATAGAGAAATATTTTTTGCATTTGATTATAAAACTGTGCTTAACTACAGTAAGCAAGAATATAGCTACATAAATAGAACTGTAATGTTGAAAGTGAGCTAGGGAGTCATGAAGGAGGCAAGCACCAACCATGTTATTAACAGTGGCTTTTAAGCCGGGCGTGGTGGCGCACGCTTGTAATCTCCGCGCTTGGGAGGCCACACAGGAGAATCGCGCAGGTTGGAAACCAGCCGTGCTGGTTTACCAGACCCTGTTTCCAAATAAGAAAGTATAAAAAATAGGTCTGGGAGTGTAGCCCGAAGGTAGAAGGGTTTCCAGGAACCCTTCTAAAAAAAGTGGCTTTAATCAAAACCCAGCACCTTGGGGAAAGGAACTGAGGAGCCACACGCAGTCAGCAGAGTTGGCCAGTAGTCCCGGTCAACCATTGGAGTCACAGGGTGGGGCGAAAGTAGCGGTGTTTTAAGGAGGTGGGGGTGTTGGGTGGGGCTAACAGTGTAGGAACACCAATTATCTCGACATCTGCCTCACGATGATGATGCCTGGGGTCTCCTGGCACCTGGATTCTCACAATATCTCAGCTTCTGGCTTCCAGAGTTCTCCCTCCTATCCCCACTGCAGGGGTCACATGGGAGAAAGGGGGACCCGACCTGTCAAGAACCTTTTAGGGAAACCTCTTTATAGGATTTACTAATCCTGAAGATTTAGACTTTACCTCTTAGATCAATTTCTTGACTATATAAGCCTAGATCATTAACTCAATTATTTCTACCTTGAAGGGATTTTTACCTAAAAAGGCTAAGAGTTGAAAGGCTTGTAAGGATTTAGAGAAGAAAGGAAACACTAAGCTAAAGTATACAGTGATTTCTTATTCTTCAGTGTTAAATCATTACTAATATATATTTTTTTTCCAGTACTAGAGATGGAACCCAAGGGCATTCTACCTGCAAGCTACAACCCCCAGCTCTAGTTTTTATTCTTTATTTTGAAACAGGTTCTCACTAAGTTGCAAAGAGCCTCACTAAGTAGCTGAGGCTGCCTGCAAACCTATGATCCTCCTGTCTCAGCCTACCAAATGCTGGGATTGCAAGTGTGCGCCACTATGCCCTGCTCTCATTACTGATATTTCTAACCAGCCCCTTTAATCCCTTATTTCAGTAACAGGACACTAATAATATTATTTAATGACAAGACACTAATGCTATCACCCAATAATATATTGGGAGGTATCATGTCTTAAAACTATTGTACTTTTTAAGTTACCAATGAATATCATTAAACCACATCAGTTACATCACATACACTGTAACTGCACAAGGTTGAAGTAGACTGGGCTTCATTTGTACCCACCCACAAGACGGGATTTAACTTTGCATTTTGCTAATTTGATACCACACACACTGGGTGGTAGTATGCCTTACTTTCTTTTAAATTTATATAAAATAATTTATGTGTAGAATATACACATAGGATAAAGGGAAAATATAATAATTGGAAAAATATTGTGTGCTTTAATATCTTTTTCTCTGTTATTCAAATCCATATCATTGAAAATTTTTATAATATCTCATAAAACAAATACACTTAGCAATTATTTTTAAATGCTTCTGAGTTCTTGTAAACATTCCCCTCCCCAACCTGTGGTTCTAGGGACTGAACCCAGGGATAGACTTCCTCTGAACTCCACATCTAGCCTTACTTTATTTTTTATTTTGAAACAGGGTCGTATGTAGTCCAGTGGTAAAGTGTCCCAGAAATGAATCCCCAGTGCCACACACACACACACACACACACACACATATCCTAGGGGTTTGACTCTGTGATAGAGCACTAGACCAGCATGCATAAAGCTCTAGATTTCACTCTCAGCACTAAAAAATAAGTAAATAAATATAATTCTTTGTGGAAAGTCAAAGAAGAACAGATAACACAGAGAATAGTTGTGTCCTCTGCCCTCAGTCTCGGTCTCTGCTCTCCAGCCCTGTTTTATTTTCCAGAACTGGAGTCGGGGACATTCCCACTTGTATTGGCAAGTCTTGGCCTCAGCCGTCTGATTCATCCACTAAGAGATTAAGCTAGGTCTCCCCATCAACTGTAGCTTCCTTTCTCCAGTTCTAAGAACTCAGGCTCAGAAAAAACTTAGGACAGTGACTGCAGTCCTTCACTTCAGGCAAGTCTGAGGCCCTGGGCAAGCAGGTGGGTGGCTGCAATTGTGGAAGTGGGTCTTTATGAAAGGAACAGAATTCTGGGGCACCTGTTAGAAGATGTGCCTGGGCTTGTCCTTGCCTCTTGTGCAGTAGTTCCGTTCTTTGTATTAATATATTCCCTTTCTTCACATTGGTAGCTTCTTCTCTTTCAAGAAAATGGGATGCAAAAACAGAAACACCTTGTGTTCACAGAGGATGATAACACCTTGGTATACTAACAGTAATAGCAAACCCTTACAGCAACACTGGGAGGTCAGCTTCTATTAGCATACCAAGTTCATGGCCCGGGAGCCAAGCCATGCAGAAGTTAAGCAGGATGCCCAGCTGTGAGGCAGCAGATTTAAAACCAAAGTCTTGCCGGGCGTGGTGGCACACACTTGTAATCCCCACGCTTGGGAGGCAGAGACAGGAGGACGCGCAGGTTCGAAACCAGCCATGCTGGCTTAAGAGACCCTGTTTCCAAAAATAAGAAAGTATAAAATAGGTCTAGGAGTGTAGTCCGGAGGTAGAAGGGTTTCCAAGAACCCCAGTAACACCAAAAAAAATTAATAATAATAATAATAATAATAATAATAATAATAATAAAATAAAACCAGAGTCTTTGCCCTTACCTACCACAGCTGTGTCTCCCATAGAGTATATTTCTAAATGGGAATCAACGAGAGAAAGTCTTAAGCATTGATGGACACCAACTGTCCAGCAGAAATGGCAGCCCAGACACAAACCCGCAAGGATGAAAAGGCTTTGAATCAACTCCTCCTTTCTTTCTTTCTTTCTTTCTTTCTTTCTTTCTTTCTTTCTTTCCTTCCTTCCTTCCTTCCTTCCTTCCTTCCTTCTTTCTTTTTTATGTCTTCCTTTCTTTTTTCTAAACTGGGAATGGAAACCAGAAACATTCTACCTCTGAGCTATACTCCCAGCCCTATTTTATTCTTTTATTTTTAAACAGAATCTCACTAAGTTACAGAGGGCCTCAGTAAGTAGCTGAGGCTGTCTTTCAACCTGTGATTCTCCGGTTTCAGCCTCCCAAGTACTAGGGTTACGAGCATGAACCACCATGCCCAGCTAACTACTTCTTTAAAGGTCCTGACTCCAAACACAGCCCTGTTCTGAAGTACTGCAGGTTAGGGTTTCAAATTACGAATTTAGGAAAGACAGAAGTCAGTGCCTAACTGTGACATTGATGCCAAAAGATGGTAAACCACCAGATGAACGGATTGTAGGTCCCCAGATCACTCCTCGGAGTAGGAAGACTCCTAACGAGAAACATCAGTATTGGACTTTCATGAGCAAGAAATAAAATTTTAAATTTGTTGAGCCTGATTTTTTATTGTTGTTATCGTTGTTGTTATTTGTTTTGTTTTTTGAGATTTTTGGGTTTGTTGCTGTTGTTGTTGTTGGGTTTTTTTGGTGGTGGTGGTGGTGGTGGTGGTGGTGGTGGTGGTGGTGGTGGTGGTACTGAGGCTTGAACCCAAGGACATTCTACCTCCGAGCTTTTTCTCCAGTCCTTTTAATTTTTCATTCTGAGACAGGGTCTCACTAAGTTGCAGAGGGTCTTACTAAATTGCTGAGGCTGGCCATGAGCCTGCAATCCTCTTGTCTTAGCCTCCCAAGTACTAAAATTAAAAGAATGTGCCACTCTGCTTGGCTTTGTTGAGGCACTTATGTTTGGGAATGGTTTATAAAAGTTAGTCTACAACTTCTTGGCCAAGTCAAGTGAAAGAAAACTCGATCATTCCCTACACAGAACATCTACTTAGGAAGTTTTCATATATGAGCTGCAGCTGATGTGGAAATACTTCAGATAAAGAGAAGTGATTCTAGAGTCTTACCTTCTGGGATGAATTGGGTGAAATTGACCATGCACATGAGTTTCTATAGTGAATTGACACGTTAATTAATGCTAAGTAGTATGAATCAGCTGAATGAAGTTTTCTTTAGGTGCAAGGAATAGTTCTGGTTCTTATGTGTGCCCAAAAGGATTACAGACTTAACACATCTGAATGAGTTCATTTGCAACTGTTGGTAACTTGATCACGTCCCACATTCTCACAGCTCTTTGATTTCCACCAGGTCTGATGACATGTAACTGTTCGGAGAAGAGGCCTGCCAGCATCCAGAATTCTATCAGTATTGAGTAAACTGGAACTATAAGGGAAGAACAAAAGGAACTAGAAAGGAATTTACCTGACTGCTTAGGCTGGGCTGCTAAGAGGAGAGCCCCACAGTGAGGAGATGCTGAGCAAGGACTTGGGATACAGGCAAGTGTTGCTATGGCAACCTCTCTGAAGGACCTGAAAAGAGTCTTCAGTCTCTGGAGGTTGCTAGGCTCCAAGGCTCCATGGACTCACAGCTAGCTCTCTGGAGCTGGAGACTGACTCACCTGGTCCACTTGTCCCCAGAGTCACTGAACTTTCCCTTTTTCAAGTCTTCTGGGTCTTGGACAAACTTATCTAATCTTCAGTGTAGGAAAACTAACTCTACTTGACCATCTATTCTTCCCCATCTTTTACATCTTGCACCTGGCTCTTGGCTTTTGACACAAAACAGCCAAGAGTTTGATTCGTATTTCTCTGATTCTGCTAGGACAACTCTCCCTGGAGGTAACAGAGCTGGGTTTCTATCTGTCCAACAGCAGGAGGTTCACGGAGCAACAGAAAATATCACACACACTGAAGACTCAGTTAATATATCAAAGCATCTTCCTGCCACACTATCAAAGAGCTGAGAAATGCCACCCTCATTTTATGTTGGGATGGGGTGGAAACAATTGAAATACCGCATGTTATCTAAAAAAACATTTGCAGCCAAAGACAAGCTGTCCTCCTGAGGGAATCCTGGGCACAGAATCAGATGGGATGATGGGGTCAGACTGTGCCTGACAGAGAGGGTGCCTGCTATCAGGTGAAATGGGACTCCCCTCAGAGACGAATGGAGTTTATGAGTTACTAGGGTGGCACAGGTGTCCTCTTACCAACAAAGCATGGTCATGTTTGGGGGCATTCCAAAGGCACATGTCATCTGGGGTGTTACGGTCAGAGTTACAAATATGGAGACAAGTTCTCCTGTTTAGATCACACAGTAGTACTATTGTGCGTGGTTTAGAAATTATACATTGGACATAGAATTAAACATGAACCAGTCCAGGGTGGTTCATTTTCCTATTTCTGTGTGTGTGTGTGTGTGTGTGGAGTGTGGGTGTGTGTGTCTGGGGATGGAACCCAGAGGCATTCAACCTCCAACCTACACCCCCTGCCCTATTTTTTATTCTTTATTTTGAAACAGGGTCTCACTGAGTTGCAAAGGGCCTCACTAAGTAGCTGAGGCTGTCCGCGAACTGCGATCCTCCGGTCTCAGCCTCCCGACTGCTGGGATTACAAGCATGCGCCACCACGACCACTCATTTTCCTATTTCTTGAAAGGTTGAATAAAAAGGCAAATTCATGTTTTTTTGTTTTGTTTTGGTGCTGGGGATTGAATTCAGGTCTTTGTGCATGCTAAGCATGTACTCTGCCACTGAACTATACCTTCAGCAACCTTGCGGTATGTTTGAACATGAAAAGTTTTAAGTGATATACAATTGGCAGTGACTGGCAAAATTCAACTCAGAATATTCTAGGAGGCTCTTATTATTTGGAGATGTTTTTGCATTTGAAACATTAGGAAGCTACCAAATAGCTATTAATATTTGACAGCAAAGCTGGGGGTGGTGGTGCACGCTTGTAATCCCAGCATTTGGGAAGCTGAGACAGGATTGTGGTTCGAGGCCAGCCTCAGCTACTTAGTGAGTCCCTTTGCAACTCAGTGAGACCCTGTTTCAAAATAAATAATAAAAGAAAAATAAGGCTGGGGGTGTAGCTAGGAGGTGGAATGCCCCTGGGTTCCATCCCCAGTACTTCTGTCAAATGTATGTATTTGACAGCATTTCAGAGTATGATTCCTAAATAATAGAAATATGGGTTGAATCCTTAGGTCTTTTACTCTTCTCCACAGGTGGAAGGCTCATAAAAAGAAGAGAGAGTCTTTCTCAGATTCAGAAGTAGGCAGATTAGCATGAGGATGCACAAAGCAATACTAAGAGTTTTTCACTATTGGAATACAAGGGAACAGAAGCAGGGGATGGGAAATGTGGCTGGAACAAAGATTTGGTGGCTGGGTTTAGTTTGGGGGGGGAGTGTTTGTTTTCCTGTATTAGTTCGTATTGTGTGGCAAATCATAAGAAAACCAGCCAAGATCATGAATTATTAATGGAAGTCAAGTGTTATGCCCCCCAACCATCCTGACACTTCCTACATGCACAAGTTGGCATCTAGACTACATGGGACTTCACAAGACCTTTCAGCAAGTGTATCAGTCAGTTTTACATTACTACGACAAAATGCCTGAAGCAGTTAACTGTACAGAGAAGAGGTTTGTTTAGCTCATGGTCCCAGAAATTCAAGTCCATGACTGGGGGGCCTCATGGCTTTGGGCCTCTGGTAAGGACGCCAGATGACCACGGTGGAGAGAACATGTCAGCACAAACTGCTCATGTCTTAAGCCAGAAAGCAAAGCAAGATTGAGAGAGAGAGAGAGATCCCACAGTCCCCTTTGAGGGCATGCCTTCAATGGCCTAAGAATCTCCCATTAGGCCCCACCTCTTAAAGGCCCACAGCACCTCCCAACACTGACACCCTGGGGAACAAGCTTTTATAGATAGACCTTTGAAGCCAGATGTGGCATACATCTGTAAACCTAGTACTTAGGAAGCTGAGACAGAAGGATCTGAGGTTTGAGGACAGTCTCCACAACTTAGTGAGACCCTTAGTGTGAGAACCTGTTTCAAAATAAAAAAATAAAGCCAGGGGTGGTGGCACATGTTTGTAATCCCAGCATTTGGGAAGCTGAGATGGAGGGTCATGGTTTATGAATAGCCTTGGCTACTTAGTGAGGCCTGTTTTCAAAATAAAAAATAAGGCTGGGGGTTAGAACTAGGTTCCATACCCAGTACTGCAAAAAAAAATTTTTTTTAATAGAAATAAAAAGGACTAGAAATATAGCTAAGAGATAGGTTGCCCCTGAATTCAATTCTCAGTACCAAAAAGAAAAAGAAAACATATATAGAGATCTTTAGTAGGCACTCATTCAAAGCATAGCAGCAAGATAGTGGCAACATTTGGATAAGAACCTGGTTCTCCTGTCTCTGAGACCTTCAGCAACTTAGCAAGACCCTGTTTCAAAATAAGAAGGGGTAGAGACAGCCAGACATGGTGGTGCGTACCTGTGATCCTGGTATTAGGGAGGCTGAGCAGGTGGATCACAGATTTGAGGACAACCTCAGCAAGTAGTGAAACACTAACCAACCTAGTGAGAGCCTGATTCAAAATAAAAATATAAAAACAAGACTGGAGGTGCAGTGAGGAGGTAGAATGTTCCTAGGTTTCATCCTCAGTACTGGATTAAAAAAAAAAAAAGTGCTTGCCTGTAATCCCAGTACTTGGGAGGCTAAGATGGAGGAATTCAAGTTCAAGGCCAGTCTCTGCAACTTGGTGAGACCCTGCTTCAGAATAAAGAATAAAAAATAGGGCTAGGGGTGTAGCTCAGAAATAGAATGCCCCTGGGTTCCATGTTCCATCCCTAGTAACACACACACACACACACACACACACACACACACACACACACGGCAGACTGGGTGGAGAATGAGCTAACGGAGGTCAGGTATGGGTCGGACTTTCATCCACCAGGTATTTGACCCTTGTAATCCAGTAATCCAGCTGTGCGTGGAAACACCAGGGCTCCTGTCCTCAGAGACTCACTGTTTTGTTTTGTTTTGTTTTGTTTTGTTTTGTTTTGTTTTGTTTTTTGATGGTACTGGGAGTGGAACCCAGGGGCTTTTCTACCTCCAGGCTGTACTCCCAGACCTATTTTATACTTTATTTGGAAACAGGGTGTCACTAAATTGCTAAGAGCCTCAATAAGTAACTGAGGCTGGCTTCAAACCTGAGCAATCCTCCTGTCTCAGCCTCTCAAGTGCGAGGATTACAGGCGTGCACCATCACACCTGGCTTGAGGGCCCACATTTTAGAGAGGTTATTAGGTTGGTAACAAATCAGCAAATCTCTTTTTCGAGGAAGAAATTCACAGGGTAGGGTGAGAGTGCAGAGGGTGATGGGAGGGAGGGGTGTAACTTTTGTTTTTTTTAGGTACTGGGGATGGAACCCAGGGGCATTCAACCTCGGAGCTACACTCCCAGCCCTATTTTTTATTCTTTATTTTGAGACAGGGTCTCGCTGAGTTCAAAGGGCCTCACTAAGTAGCTGAGGCTGTGTGTGATCTGATCCTCCTGTCTCTGTCTCTCAAATCCTGCGATTACAAGCGTGAGCCACCACGCCCCAGGGGGGTGTAACTTTTAAAGCAGTCCTCAGGCAGGCTCCTCCGTGAGGTGGAGACTGTGGAAGAGAGCTGAGAAGCGCAGGGCACCAGTGCGAAGGCCCTTAGCCATCCCGGGAGAGGGACCATGTAGCTCGGAGGAAGATGGAACAGGGAAAGGTTGTTCCTGATCTGCCCACACTTGGAGGTGTACTGTAAGGATTTGTTGATGGAGAGATAAGACGTGAGTGGATAGAAAGAGGGGCATTGTGGGTGGACCCCAGACCCCACCCCAAGCCTGGCCTGAAGCTTCTTGCTTCAGAACCCATTCTGCTAAAACCCAGGTGGCTTGTGAGGGACAAATGAAGATTTTTTTTCTCAGCACCTGTCACTTTCAACACACTGTCCTCAACCTTTCTCTTGTCTGGATCCTTTTTTTTTTTTTTTTTTTTTTTGGTGGTGGTACTGCGGGTAGAACCCAGGGGCTTTCTACCTCCGGGCTATACTCTCAGACCTATTTTATATTTTATTTGGAAATAGGGTCTCACCAAGTTGCTAAGAGCCTCACTAAGTAGCTGAGGCGGACTTTGAACCTGTGCGATCCTCCTGTCTCAGCCTCCCAGGCGAGGGGATCACAAGCGTGCGTCACCACGCCCGGCCTCTTGTCTGGATTCTATCAATAATCACATGCCATATGTCTCTCTTTTCTCTTCCTTTCGTTCTTTCTTTCTTTTTTTCTTCTATCTTTCCCCCCCCTTTGGTACTAGAGGTTGAAACTTGCGGCATTCTACCTACAAGCTGTACTCCCAGTCCAGTTTTCTTTCTTTTTTTCTATGTGGTATTGGGGATGGAACCCAAGGGCATTCTACCTCCGAGCTACACCCCTAGCCCTATTTTTTATTCTTTATTTTGAAACAGGGTCTTACTGAGTTGCAAAGGGCCTCACTAAGTAGCTGAGGCTGTCCGTGAACCGCCATCCTCCTGTCTCAGCCTCCCGAATGCTGGGATTGCAAGTGTGCGCCACCACGCCCGGCAGTTTTATTTCTTATTTTGAAACCCGGTCTTACTAAATTGCTGAGGGACCTGGAAAATTGCTGAGGCTGTCCTTGAACCTGTGATCTTCCTGTCTCTGCCTCCCAAGTACTGAGATCACAGGCTTGTCTCCAACATACCTGCTGTTATCCCCATTTTATATCTGAAGAAGCACGGTATCCAAAGCTACATCAACCTGCCATCCTTCCCGCCCTGGTGCGAAACAGAGACAAACAAAAACACTTTCCACTTGGCCGGAGAGCTCCAGAGGACTTGACCCTCAAGATAGCACAGGCCACGTGTGCAGGCATCGAGCTTTCCCCTACGTCCAGCAAAGCACCTGTCATATTGTGGTTGTTAGCAAATGCTCGCTGAGCGGAGTCCCCGCGGGCAGCTGCATTGTGAAGCTGCTTTGGAATCGGCAGATCTGAGTTCTGTCCCTTCCTCTGCATTTCGTCCCCTGACTTTGAGCAGACTCCCAAACTGCCTAGCCTTAAATTCTGTATCTCGTTAAAAGAAAAAAGAAAAGAGGAGAGGAGCCCAGTGTGCAGGGGTGGTGGTGCAAACCTGTAATCCCAGTACTTGGGAGACTGAGACAGGAAGAGCAAAGGTTTGAGACCAGTCTCAGAAATTTAGCAAGACCTTCAGCAATTTAGTGAGATTCTATCTCAAAATAAAAAATGAAATTGGTCTGGGGGTATAGCTTAGAGGTGGAATGTCCCTGGGATCAATCTCAGTACCAAAGAAAGAGAAGAAAAAGGAAGAGGAGGAGGAGGAGGAGGAGGAGGAAGAGGAGGAGGAGGAGGAGGAGGAGAAGGAGGAGAAAAGAGAAAGGAGAGAAGAAAAGAAAAGAACAAAGAAACAGGGCTAATCATAGTTATCTGGGATAACCAAACTGGTCGGGAGGTTGCAGTAAAATCATATTTATGAAACACTCCTTCCAGGAGCTGGCACATATCCAGCCATCAGAAAGTGTAAACGAAGATTAGAACAAGGCCCCAGAGAGTATTTAATCTCTTCTCACTCCTCCGCCAACACTTCCTTTCCTACCAAACCGGTTAGAAGACCCCATGGCTTAAAATAGCCCCTGGAGACGTCTCTTCTGTTCTGCTGCGCCCGCCCCACCCTGCCAGGCCTGCTCGGTCGACTGAGGAACTAGGCTGAGTCATCCCAGCTGCTGGCTGGGCAGTTTGAAGTCCCAGGGGCCACGTCCCTGACTGGTTCCGCAGCACACCCACATCCCGCGTTCCTGTCTGCAGAGATGACGGCTGTGTGCCCCTGTGCATCTGAGCAGCAGCTGTGCATGGCTCTCTCGGCTGAGTTTTTGCCAGCCCTGGCTGGTGTATTGATGCCAAAGAGACACCTGGCTTGTACAATGTCGGTCTGCAGCAAAAAGAACGGGAGCCCTTCGATTCTTTTTGTGGGTAGCTAATTAAACACTGTGATTTCCATATCTGATAGAAGAAACAACAACGGATAAACTCGCCTGTTCACTTGATGCCCTTCACTGGCTCATTAGGGAAGAAAAAGAAACTGCTTCCTCAAATGACCTTGAGTCACTTCTACAGAGGCAATGGTGCCTGTACTTGGATTCCACAGTTTTTAGATTCAGGTTAGATGGTCCTGTCCTCGCACCTCTCACTTGGCACTGCCCCTTTGCCTTGCATCCACACGGCACATGGGAGGCTCGCCTGGCCTCCCCCTCTCTGGCCTCCCTCCCATCTATCCCCCTTGGGAGCAACACAGTGTCTCCCTTTGTTGAGTTGATTCTTTCTGAATACACAGTGGTACAGGAAGTGGGGAGGAGATTCCTGGAGAGCCAGCCACCTACACACCTATGTATCAAGAAGGCACCCCCAAAGCCTAAGAAATGATTTTTTTTAATTATTTTTTTATTTTATTTTATTTTTGGTGGTGCTGGGGGTGGAACCCAGAGGCTTTCTACCTCCGGGCTATACTCCCAGACCCATTTTATATTTTATTTGGAAACAGGGTCTCACTAAATTGCTAAGAGCCTTACTAAGTAGCTGAGGCTGGCTTCAAACCTGCGTGATCCTCCTTGTCTCAGCCTCCCAAGTATTGGGATTACAGGTGTGCGCCACCACGCCCAGCAAGAAATTATTTTTTTAAATCCTCTGGAAGTATCTTCTTTCAGGATGCTAATCTGTCTAAACAAGCCCCTCCCTTGTCCAGCTGGTGTCAGTTTTGATGTATTTGCCAAGTCTTTTTTTTTTTTTTTTTTTTTTTTGCAGTACTGGTGATGGGACCCAGGAGCATTCTAGCTCCAAGCTATGCCCTCAGCCCTATTTTTTGTTTTTTATTTTGAAACAGGGTCTCACTGTGTTGCAAAGGGCCTCACTAAGTAGCTGAGACCATTCAAGAACCTCGATCTTCCTGTCTCAGCCTCCCAAATGCTGGGATTACAAGCGTGCGCCACCACGCCCGGCTCTGATACAATTTTCATAAACTCTAGGGTGGGTTTCTTTGTCTTCCTGATGCCCAGCTGGCTTGGGTGACACACATCTGTAATCCCAGTACTGAGGAGACCGAGGCAGGAGGATCACAGGTTTGTGGCCAGCCTCAGCAAATTAGTGAGGCTCTCCACAATTTAGTGAGACCCTAATTCAAAATAAAAATTGAGCTTCAAGGTATAGCTAGATGTAAAATGCTCTGGGATTTAATCCCCAGTTTAAAAAAAAATTATGAAAAAGAAAAAGAGGAATAAACAGGGCATGAAGGCACGCACTTGTAATCCCAGTACCTGGCAGGATGAGACAGGAGGATCATGGTTCGTGGACAGCCTCAGATACTTAGTGAGGCTTTCTGCAACTTAGTGAGATCCGGTTTTAAAATAAAGAATTAAAAAAAAAAATAGGGCTGGAGGTGTAGCTGGGAGGTAGAAGGCCCCTGAGTTCAACCCCCAGTACTGCAAAAAAAAAAAGGAAAGACATGTGAGGTCACTGCTCTTGAACAACACAATTCAAAGCAGAACCTTGTGAAGCTGACATTTAAAGAACAGAAAGAAAGAGGAACTTTAAGAAGGGCCAGAGGACTCGGCTCATGGAGTCATGTGCTTATTACCTACATTTGAAGAAGGTAGTGAGGCTCAGAGGGTGAGCATGATGCAATTAATTAAAAAAAAAAAAAAGGCCTGGGGATGGGTTTGACACTGAGACCACAAGTGACCTTTAAGAGTGCCATCATGATGGGAAAAAAATGGAGAAAGAGGATAGATTGTAAGGTGATAAAGACGCAGAATGTTTCAGGAAGTAAGCCAAGAAAACCAGCCTAGTGGAAGAGTCCTTGGTAGACTTGTTTATTGAGATTGTGTGTGTGTGTGTGTGTGTTGCTGCAAATTGACCCCAGGGGCATTCCACCTCCAAAACGCACCTCCAGCCCTATTTTATTTTTTGTTTTGAAATAGGGTCTCGCTAAATTGCTAAGGCTGTCCTTCAACCTGTGAGCCTCCTGGTCTCCGCCTCCCAAGTACTGGGATTACAGGTGTGCACCACAACGCCAGGCTTTACTGGGACATCTAAGTCACTCGCCAGTTTTGCTCCTGAAATAACTCATGTGGTGGAGAATGCAACACATGTTTTTATTTGGAAAAGAAAAATCCCAGCATGATGATATATGCCTGTAATTACAGTACTTGGGAGGCTTAAACAGGAAGATCCCAGGTTCAAGGCCAGACCCAGCAATTTAGTGAGACCCTGTATCAAAATGAAAATTAAAATAGGGCTGGGGGTGTAGCTTGAAGGTAGAATGCCCCTGGGTTCAATCATCAGTAAAAGAGAGAGAAAGAGAAAGAGGGAGAGAGAGAAAAAAAATGGGGGAAAAAATACCCTAACCCATCTGATCTTTTCTTGTTTGCAGTGCACACCTTCTACAGTTTTTTGTTTGTTTGTTTGTTTGTTTGTTTGGGGGTTTTTTGTTTTGTTTTTTGTGGTACTAGGGCTTGAACCCAGAGGCATTTTACCTCCAAGATACCTCCTCAGTCCTATTTTATTTTTATTTAGAAACAAGGTCTTGCTAGGTTGCTGGACGTCTCACTACTTGCTGAAGCTGTCCTTGAACCTGCAATCTTCCTGTCTCAGCCTCCCAAGTACTGGGACTACAGGCCTCTGCCAACCCTGCCAACTATTTTCTTGATTTATAACTATTCTTTCTGGATCATTTGCAGCCTTACGGGTCAGGAGAAATAACTGGTAATTGAACCCTGAGCCATTCCATCTCTGAGCTACACTCCCACCCCTTTTTATTTTTTGTTTTGAAACAGGGTCCTACTACATTGCTGAGGCCTGAAACCTGCAATCGCCTCAGCCTCCCAAGGCCTGAGATTACAGGCCGTTTGCAGCCACTTCCTCTGGTTGTGCTTATCACTGTCCTCTGTCAACCCATAAGCAATTCTGCTTCCTTCACTCAGTAGGGATTAATAATCCAGGGCACCCAGGACAGCGCTTGCCTCTTGTAAGCACTTGGTAATCTTCCCAAATATTCTTTCTTTTTCTTTTTCTTTTCTTTTTCTTTTTCTTTTCTTTTTTTCTTTTTTGTGGTACTTGGGGTGGAACACAGGGGCTTTTCTACCTCCAGGCTATACTCCCAGACCTATTTTATACTTTATATGGAGACAGGGTCTCACTAAATTTCTGAGAGCCTCACTAAGTAGCTGAGGCTGGCTTTGAACCAGTGTGATCCTCCTGTCTCAGCGCTGGGATTACAAGCGTGCGCCACCACGCCCGGCATCAAATATTTTTTCAGTAATCATTTACTAGAACTTTACTAACTGTCGTGCTCCGGGCTGAGAAGTTTCGCTTCCACGAAATCTCTCAATTCCCGAAGAACCTGGTAACAAGAGGAACAGCAGTAAGGAATTTTCCCCTTCTTACCAGTGAGTCAAAAATGGAGAAGAAGAAGAGGGAAAAAAAAAAGTGAGGTAAAGTTTATTTAGCTGGTGATTCTTACAGTTAAATCTGCTAAAAGTATACAAGGAATCACATTGCAACCATATAAGGGTGACCAATTATTCCATTGTTCCGGGAACCAAGAGCTTGTCCAAGACAAGAGACTTCCAGTTTTAAAACCCACGTTGTCCCTGCAAACCGAGATCAAAGAACTTTTCACATTCTTCAGAGATGAAACAATAATATGCATCCATGAAGATAAGGGCTGATACCTATGGCCCACTTTGAATGCTTTTCTAGAAAATTCCAACGTAGCTGTAAGGTGACTTGAGTAGAAAACTATAGTGGAGTGTTTCTAAAGAGACGTGTACAGTCTTTTTTACTTAGTCATCTTACTGAAAAAGTAGTGTGGTTTGCAGTCACATGCACGCCTACCTTATTACTGCCCTGCTTCCTCCTTTAAGTTAATGTAAAGATTTATCATCTCAGCTGGGTACTTTCTGAGGCCCTGGCCTCATCTGTGAAGTAATAGTCTGACTTCCTTATATTTTTTTATAACTCCACTTAGAAAATTAAGTAAATTCAATGAGTCTTGCTAATCCTCAAAAGGGGGAAAAATTGTGTTATTTTTAACATGATACCAGCCAAACCTTCCGAACGAGCGTTCTTCTCACTCCGGTGGCCCAGGTGATTTAGTGATGCCTGGGTCATCTTTTTCCAGAGAGGAAAAGGGGAGGGGGGAGGTTTCCGATGAGCTGATAAGCGGGTACGTTTCCGGAAGACAGAGCATTTGGGAATCCCTTGTTTTAAAAAGAATAACCTCTCTAGAACCACACAGAAGACTTCAAAATTCAACCACCTGTGGCTCCCTGCCCCTCCCCAACACTCGTCCGTAATGACTCATCAGTGACTCCTGGCTAATTTAGAACATTTCTATATTTCAATTAAAAAAAAAAAAAACTGTGGCACAATTACTTTTTTTTTTTCTTCTTTTCTTCCTGGTCTCTGCCTGGACTTGGTAAAACAGTTTTGTGAAGCAGTAACAAAGCCCACAAATTGCTGTGTTGACGGGCTCCCTTAATCCTTTTAGTTCCACTTACAAATAGCTCCAACAGGTCTGTCTCCCTAGGTGCTATTTTGACTTAAGCTGATAAAAGCAAGCTGGTGGGCAGTGTATCTTTCAGAATTAATTCTGACCTCCTCCAACCCAAACCCTTCCCAGGGAGGAGATGAGACATTACCTTCTCTGGCTGGCTCACCCTGGCTTTTGGACTGACCTGAGAGGGTTTACCCGCTCCCTTTATTGCTGGAGACTGGAAGGAAGAATTTGAATGGTGCTACGCTTATCAACCTTTCTTCACATATCAGCTAAGCTTGATAATCAGCACTCCACGCTTGGAAAGTCTAGGGGGTAAAACTTGGCTTCATTTAATAAGGTGCTGGGACAAAAACAAACCAGCCTTGTTCTAGGATAGAAACCCTTCCCCCAGCCCCACTATGGGAGGCAGTTGTACTATGATAGCAATAGAAGACAATTTTGAGGTCAGAAAGACCCAAGTTCAAATCCTATTGTTCCACGCATTTGTAAATTTAGTGTGTGCGGTGCTGAGGATTGAACCTAGGAGCATGCTACCTCCAAGCTACTACTATACCCCAGCCCATTTTGATTTTTTATTTGGAAACAAGGTCTCGCTAAGTTGCTGAGGCTGGCTTTGAACCTGAAGATCTCCTGTTTCAGCCTCCCAAGTACTGGGATCACAGGCGTGGGCCACCATGTCCAGGTCTTTGTTTGTAAACTGACCTTGAGGAAACTGTGGATTCTCTGAGACTCTTTCCTCTATTATAAAATGAGAAAGACAACCAACCATACCTTCAAAACAGGTAGGCGTGTTCTGAGCACTAGCTGAAATAATAAAGTTATGTTTCTAAAGTACCTGGTACTTCATAGATGGTCAGTGGGCACAATTTATCTTGTGAAGGTTTTGTTCATGTGAATACAAGCTCCAAGTACTAGTATCAAACCCCTGTTGCTGCGTGTAATGCTGGCTCCCCGAAGCCAAAAACTCAAGCTTTCTGGACATGATTTCTGCCTTCCAAATTAACTAATTCCTACGGTCTTATCTCAGGGGAGAGCCTTTCGTAAGTCCCCACTGAAAGACTGTCTTATTCAAATCTAGCCCTAGACGAACCCCAAATAACTAGACAGGACCTTCTTTTCTATTTCTTGAGGTGGTATTATGGAAATCAAAACATGAATTTTTATGTGAATACATGCAAAGGTCTATGGTCTTTTAAACAAGTGTGGTGGCATACACCTGTAATTCCAGTACTTAAGAGGCTGAGACTGGAAAATTGCGGGTTCGAGAACAACCTCAGCAAGTAGCGAGATTCATCAACTTAGTGAGAACCTGTTTCAAAATAAGAATAAAATAGGCCTGGGAGTGTAGCTCAGAGGTAGAATATCTCTGGGTTCAATCCCCAGTAACACACACACACACACACACACACACACACACACACACAGAGAGAGAGAGAGAGAGAGAGAGAGAGAGAGAGAGAGAGAGAGAAAGAAGTGACTTCTTATGTTAAATTTTGGGTTTTTTCCCCCCAAGATCTTGCAAGGTAAAAGTACTGGCTATTAGCCAAACATGGTGGCTCATGCTTATAATCCCAGTACTTGGGAGACTGAGACAGGAGGATCACAGATTTGCAACCAGCTTCAGCTACTTAGTGAAGCTCTCTGCAACTTAGTGAGACCCTGTTTCAAAATGAAAAATAAAAATGGCTGGGTGTGGCAGCGTACACCTGTAATCCCAGTACTTGGGAGGCTGAGAGAGAAGGATCCCAGATTCGAAGCCGGCCTCAGCTCCTTAGTGAGGCCCTCTGCAGCTTAGTGAGACCATGTTTCCAAATAAGATACTTAAAAAATCGGACTGGAAGTGTAGTTTGGAAGTTGAATGCCCCTGGGTTCAAACCCCAATACTGCTAAATAAATAAATAAGTAAATAAATAAATAGCATTTGTAAAACTCCACGGGTTAAACACAAATGGTTTGCCCTCATTAATTTACAAATGAAAAGCAGATGGTGGAGCCAGGCACAGAAACACATGCCTATAAATCTCTATAGGTGGGAGGCTGAGACAAGAGGATCGTAGGTTCAAGGCCAGACTCAGCCAGCCCTTCAGCAACTAAGAGCTTGATTCAAAATTAAAAAAAAAAAAAAAAAAAAAAAAAAGACTGGAGGTGTAGCTCAGAGATAGAATGTGCCTGGGGTCAATCCCCAATACCAAAAGCGAGGCCGGTGTGTGTGTGTGTGTGTGTGTGTGTGTGTGTGTGTGTGTGTGTGTGTTGGGGGGGGGGAGCTGAGTAAAGACCAGAGGTTGGAAATGGGTGAAACTCAAATCTATACTCAAGATCACAGGAAGAGAACGTGTTGAAAAACCCAGAAGCTTTTTCTAAAACACAAGAATCATCGAGGGGTGATTCGCACACTCGCTGTTGTTCTAGTCTATTCTGTTGAGCCCTCCAAACCCATGCCCAGGACCTCACACTGCGTACTTTCCAATTACAGAGAGAATAGTGTTCACTATTGGCCTGGGAGAAGGGGACCGGAGCATACCAATAATAACTTAGTAAAGGAATCCTAAATTGCCCTCTATAAGAGCCATTTTCTACTCCCCCATTTTGCTGGGGTTTTGAAGAATAACATATTTGGGGAAAGACCATAAAAAGAAAAAATTGAGCCGGGCGCAGTGGTGCATGCTTGTAATCCCAGAATTTGGGAGGCTGAGACAGGAGGATGGCAGTTCTCAGACAGCCTCAGCTACTTAGTGAGACCCTCTGCAACTCAGTGAGACCCTGTTTCAAAATTTAAAAAATTTTAAAAAAAGGGCTAGGGGTGCTAGGGGTGTAGCTCAGAGGTAGAATACCCCTGGGTTCCATCCCCAGTATCACAAAAAAAAAAGAAAAAGAAAAAGAAAAAATTATAGGTGAGTGTGAATATTTCACTTTGAATTTTGTCGAACTGATCTTAAAAGAGGATGTAAAGTTAGCCCCAGGGTTGTATTGACTGAGGTTTTGTTTTTTAACCATGACCTATTACTACAGAATATCTAACTGATTACACACGAGGGTGTGTCCCATCAGGTGACCCCCATCTATTTTCAGCCACATATAAGTAGCTCAGACAGTGTCACTGCCGCAGCCACGAGAGCCAGCATGCACGGAGAATTCTCACCTCCAAGAAAACAGTCCAAGCAGTTCCTGCCCAACCTCCAGGATTTAGAATCCAAGTTGCTAGGACTGGGGAGGGAGCGCAGCCGTGTGCTCCCACCCAGCATGCCCAAAGCCCTGGGTTTAGCTGCCGTGTGCTCCCACCCAGCATGCCCAAAGCCCTGGGTTTAGCTGGCTGTTGTGGCGCAAGCCTGCAATTCCAGTATTTGGACAGCCTCTGCAACATAGCAAGACTCTGTTTCAAAACAAATAATAGTAATAATAACAACAGGGTTAGGAGGTAGGTAGCTTAGAGGTACAATTTCCCTGGGTTCCATGCCCAGTACAAGAAAAAAAAAGGAGGAGGAAGGAGAAGAAAGAGGAGGAAAAGGAGAGGAGGAGGAGGAGGAGGAGGAGGAGGAGGAGGAGGAGGAGGAGGAGGAGGAGGAGGAGGAGGAGGAGGAGGCGGCCCTAGGTTTAATTTCCACCACAGGGAAAGGAAGGGGGGGAGTTTATAAACATTGAGAGAATTCAGAGAGTGGATTTTTTTTTCTTTAGTTTTAAATCTCACTTCCATAGCCCAATGTGGTGGCGCACACTTGTAATCCTAGGACTTGGGAGGCTGAGACAGAAGGATCTCAGTCACAAAGCCGGCCTGGGTGACTTAGGAGGCTCTCAGCAACCTAGTGAGACCCTGTTTCCCAATAAGATATAAAATTGGGCTGGGGGTGTAGCTTGGAGATAGAATGCCTCTGGGTTCAATCTCCAATACCAAAATTAAATAAATAATTAATTAAAAAGTAATCAATTTCTATATCTCTATTTCTTTTCGCACCACCCCCCACCCCCCCCCCCCCCGTCGGTGCTGGGGATGGAACCCTGGGGCATTCTACCTCCGAGCTCCACCCTCAGCCCTATTTTTTAATCCTTTATTTTGAAACAAGGTCTCACTAACTTGCAAAGGGCCTCACTAAGTAGCTGAGGCTGTCTGAGAACCGTGATCCTCCTGTCTCAGCCTCCCAAATGCTGGGATTACAAGCGTGTGCCACCACGCGCCGCTCTTAACAAACATTTCTAGCGATGGCTGAGACAGGAATTACTCTTGCAATACCCTTCAAATGAAACCATGCAGATTGACCTGCCCTTTCGGCAGACAACCTCCTCCACCTCCTCCTTCCCCTTCTGCAATCTCCCCTGAGGAGCAGCGGGCACGTCCAGCAGCAACTTCCCCAGTGACTCCCCCGCCCCCCTTCTGTTTAAGGCGGCGATTTACATTCTCCGACGCCAGCAGCAGCGGCTCTAGAGCCCGCGGGTGGAGTAAAGATTCTACTCCTAGATCGCAGCTGCAAACCGAGGGCGGTCTGTAGTTCCCACACTCAACAGGAAGGCCACCAAGTCACACCTACTCGAGCACGTGACTGGGTTCCTATGAAGCAATCCTAGCCCTCTACTGCGGGATGGGGAGAAGTGGGAAGCCACTTAAACAGAAGCTTCTCAAGGACGACTTTTCCTCTCAGGCAGATCGACCTCTAATTAGACCATGCCATAGCAAGTCTCTCTAGGCCTGGCATTGTCTTTTTTTTTTTTTTTTTTTTGGTGGTACTGGAGGTGGAACCCAGAGGCTTTCTACCTCTGGGCTGTACTCCCAGACCTATTTTATGTTTTATTTAGAAACAGGGCCTCACTAAGTTGCTAAGAGCCTCACTAAGTAGCTGAGGCTGGCTTTGAACCTGTGCGATCCTCCTGTCTCAGCCTCCCAAGTGCAGGGATTACAAGCGTGCGCCACCACGCCAGGCAGCATTATCTTTTTTTAATTATTTTTATTTTGTGGTACTGGGCGATCGAACCCAGAGGTGTTTTACCTCTGAGCTACACTCCCAGTCCTACTTACTTATTTATTTAGCAGTACTTTATTTATTTATTTAGCAGTACTTTATTTATTTAGCAGTTTTCTTTCTTTCTTTCTTTCTTTCTTTCTTTCTTTCTTTCTTTCTTTCTTTCTTTCTTTCTTTGTACTGGGGATGGAACCCAAGGGCAGTCTGCCTCCGAGCTACATCCTCAGTCCTATCTTTTTTATTTTGAACCTCCTGTCTCAACCTCTCAAATGATGCTGGGATTACAAGCATTGGCCACCACGGCCAGCTTTCCAGCCCCCTTTTTATAAAAAAATTATTTTTGCAGTACTGAGGATTAAGCCCAGGGACCTTCTACCTCCAAACTATACCCCTAGCCCTTATTATTATTATTATTATTATTATTATTATTATTATTATTATTATTATTATTTATTTCAAAGCAGGGTCTCCCTAAGTTGCTGAGGCTAGCCACAACCCCACAATCCTCCCAGGTACTGGGATTACAAATGTGTACCACCACACCCAACTTTTTTTTTTTTTTTTTGGTACTGGGGATGGAACCCAGGGGTATTCAACCTCCAAGCTACACCCCAAGCCCTATCTTTTTTTTTTTTTTGGTGGTGCTGGGGTTCCTGGAAACCCTACTACCTCCGGGCTACACTCCCAGACCTATTTTATATTTTAATTTGGAAACAGGGTCTCTTAAACTAGAGAGGCTGGCTTCGAACCTGCGCGATCCTCCTGTCTCCACCTCCCAAGTGCAGGGATTACATGCACCACCACGCCCAGCTCCAATTTTTGTCTTTGAAACAGGATCTCTTTAGGTTGCTGAGAAGTCTCACTTTTGTTGACGCTGTCCTCAACAAATCCGTGATCCTGTTTCAGCCTCCCCAGTACTGGGATTACAGCCGTGCGCCACCAACCAGGCTCATGTCCCATTACTAGCTTTCTTCCCAATTCAAGTGCAAGTCCCTCAACAGCAAAATTCAGGGGATACCCATTCCTGAAAATTAAAATGGCTTGGTCATGAACACCTAGTAAAAAATAAACACACAGAAAAGACTGCTGATAAATTTTAATAGATCATTGTCACAGTATCAGCTTTTATAGGTGTGTGTGTGTGTGTGTGTAAATACAGTTACAGATCATAAATACCCATATGGCAAAATGTCTGCCCTTCAGTGTAAAAAACAAAACAAAAACTAAACTTTACCAGAAATAGCCTTAATACTGAAAAGCACATGCGGAGGTAATTTGTCACCCCAAGTGACTCTATCATATAGTGACATTCTTACCATAAGAATTCAAGTAATGAAATGCCTGTCTCATAACAAGAATGCATACATGTTTTGAAACTAAACAAAAATATCTTAATTATAAATAGGTAAAATAAATAAAATTATTTCCAGTAAAATTCCATAATGATTTTTTTTTCCCCAGGTATTTCCGTTTCACTTTTAATGAAAAAGTTGCCTTATTTGTGGGGTACAGTCTGATGTTTCAATACACGGACACATTATGAAATGATCAAATCGCAGCAATTAGTATAATCATCACCTCAAATATTTCTCATTCCCTTGTGGTGAGAACGCTTAAAATTCTTTTAGTTATTTTGAAATGTACATCAACTATGCTCACCTTGCTGTACAAGACAATGCCAGAGCTCATTTCTAACTTTGTACCCCCGGACTAAGGTCTTCCTTTCCCCCACCCCCACCCCCCATCTCACACTCTATACTTCTCTCAGTTGGAGTCTGTAGATTGTCACATCAGTGAGACCCGTTGTGATGAATGACAGCGTTTCCTGTTTTCTTGTTAAGGCTAAATAGTATTATTTTTATATGCCCCCGAACACGGGTTGCTTCGACGTCTTGGCTATTGTCAATAATTCTGCAATAATTGACAATCTCTTCAGCTACTAATTATAATGTCTTTGGGTATATATATATATACAGTCAAGAGATTGCTCAGTCACACTGTGGTTCTACTCAGTGTGTGTGTGGTAGTGGGGACTGAACCCGGGACATTCTACTTCTGATCAACACCCCCAGCTCTATTTTATTATTTCATTTTGACAGGGTCTTACTAAGTTGCGGAGGGCCTCACAGCCCCTCGAGTACGAGGATTACAAGCGTACGCCACCATGCCTGGCTCCTACTCATAGCTTTTAAAGGAATGTCCATACTGTCTTATAAAATTGTCACACTAATTTGCAACACCACACAGGGTATGTAAGCGTTACTTCTTTCTTTCCCCACATCCTCGACAATACCTGTCATCTTTAGCCTTTTGAACAATAGCCAATCTAGCCAGTGTTGAGGTGACAGCTCAGTGTGATTTTCATTTTCATTTTTCTGAATCTTAAATCTGTCGAATAGTTGTATGTCTTCTTCTGAGAAAGGTCTTTTCAAATTCTTCGCCCGTTTTTTATACCATTGTTTTGATACCAAGTAATTGAATGTGTTTATAGCCCACACAAAAAATAAAATTCGTGAAACTCTTCTAAGATCTACATATTTGCTCTAATGCAAATTATTTACACAGATATCTATATATGCATATATGGAATTTTTCATTCTGAAGGAGAAATATCTGTCCCTCTTTTCAAAAAGCATATCCCAATTATGATAAGTCTAATTTCTTTGAAAAGATCACTTTTTATAGGACACACACTGACTGCTATGAGAAAATATATCTTACAAACTTTTAGAAACTCCTTATGAATATCTGCTTTACCAAGTTTTAGTTCCATCAATTAAAAATTCAAGTTCCTGCCGGGCGTGGTGCTGCACGCTTGTAATGCCAGCATTTGGGAGGCTGAGACTGGAAGATCGCATTTCATGGACAGCCTCAGCTACTTAGTGAGGCCCTCTGCAACTCAGTGAGACCCTGCTTCAAAATAAAAAGAATAAAAAAAATAGGGCAGGGGGCATAGCTCGGAGGTCAAATGCCCCTGGGTTCCAGTCCCAGACCCGCCCAAAAAAAAAAAAAAAAAGTTCCTTTTTAAATTATCTTTGGTTATATAAAATCCCCTAAGCTTGCCACCACTCAGGAGGCTGTGGGAGGAATCACTGGGAAGTTGTAGGCCAGCCTGGCTAACTTAATGTGACCCTGTTTCAAATTTAAAAAAATAATAATAAGGGGGTAGAAGGCTGGAGATATATCTCTGTGGTAGAATAGCATGCTCCTGGGTTCAATCCCTAATATTTTTTTTGGGGGGGAACCCAAGATCTCCACTTCATATTCAATTTATGAGAGTTTTTACCAGCATATCTCCACTTCATATTCAATTTATGAGAGTTTTTACCAGCATCAAGTAATTTTACTGTTACTCAATTTTCCCAAAGTTACTTTCTAATTTTCCATACTTTCCAGTTAATGCTCACAGGAACACACTTCAGGTCATACTAATAGAAACAATACAATTCTGAGTAAAAAGAAAGAGAAAGAAAGAAAGAAAGAAAGAAAGAAAGAAAGAAAGAAAGAAAGAAAGAAAGAAAGAAAGAAAACAGAAGCAAATTACTTTGCCATTTTGTAGTGACTTAGGCAATCGATGTTCACCGTGACAGTTTTACCAACACGAAGTTGTTCCTCTGACCAAGATTACACATGCAAACCAAATTGTTCTAGAGTTGTCACCAAAGGCAAAAACCAACTCCCTCCCGCCCGGTGTATTCATTTGTCAACTCTTCTGACCCTCGCCTGGACAGCAACCTTCAGCTAGAATACTAGGACAATTCCCTAAGCAAAATAAGAAAGCATTAAAGATGACTTCTTCCTTTCAAGACTCTTCATTCTAGTTCTAAGATAAACAAAAGAGGTTTTACAATGTCCTCATGTCCCTAAGAACGATTTCCAGAAAACTTCCTAGAGACACTCATTTTGGGACTTATTTCATCTGCCCTTTCCAAAGGCATCTATACAGGAGTGCACATCCCTCGGCCATCAGGTGTCTTCTCTGACGAAATCGCACCTGCTGGGGATAATTCTTTGAAAGAAGCCCCTTCATGTAAAAGCTCCCGAGGCACTCAGGTTATCAAACTGAAGAGTTTGGAAATCAAATTCAGGAGTTTCTGGCGGAAATTCAATTTGTCTCCAATTCTCCTGATCTGGGCGGCACACTCAAGTTCCACATCTAGAAAGGAAAGCAAAACATCAGAGTTAACACAGACAAGCGTAGTAGCTGTAAACAGGTGAGAATGAACACATCCATCCTACGCCAGCAGTGGAGCAGCCCCAGAATCAGTTCTTCAAATTTAGCTCTACATACACTCGTGTTCCTTACATGAGAAAAACGACTTAGAACATACATGCTTCTAACTCACGAACAAAAAGTAATGTCGGTAGGAATCCACAGATATACTTGGAAATCTTTTTAAAAAGCACATCTTAGCTGGGCATGGTGGTGCACGCCTGTAATCCCTGTTCTTTGGGAGGCTGAGACAGGAGGATCACAGATTCAAAGCCAGCCTCAGCAACTTAGTGAGATCCTTGTTTCAAAATTAAAAAAATAAAATAGAAGACGGGTGTGGTGGCGCATGCTTGTAATCCCAGTACTTGGGAGGCCAAGATAGGAGGATCATAGATTTGTGGCCAACCTCAGGTATTTAGTGAGGCCCTTTGTAACTCAGTGAGACCCCGTTTCAAGACACAGAATAAAAATATCGGACTGGAGGTGTAGCTCAGAGGTAGAAAGTACCTGGGTTCAATCCATAGTACTGCAAAAAATATAAAAAATAAAATAAAAGCCGGGCATGGTGGCGCACGCTTGTAATCCCTGCACTTGGGAGGCAGAGACAGGAGGATCGCACTGGTTCAAAGCCAGTCTCAGCTGGTTTAAGAGACCCTGTTTCCAAATAAAATATAAAATAGGTCTGGGAGTGTAACCCAGAGATAGAAGGGTTTCCAGGAACCCCAGTACCACCAAAAAATAAATAAATAAATAAAATAAAATAAAATAAAATAGGGCTGGGAGTACAGTTCACAGGTAGAATGCCTCTGGGTTCAACCTCCAGTACCAAAATAAGTAAACAAAAATAAATAATAAAACAAATATAAAATTAAAAATATATCCTACCCAGCCACTCTGGAGGCAGAGGCAGGAGACTCACAAACTCAGGACCTGGGTAACATAGCAAGAACCTGTCTCAAAAAATAAAAAAGGGTTGGGGATATAACTCAATGAGAATGCCTCTAAGCTACAATCTGTCATCCTTCTGTCCAGCCTTCCAAGTAATAGAATTACCATCACATCTGGCTTAACCCCCTACATTTCTTCTTTTTCTTCTCCTTTTTTTTTTTTTTTTTGTGGCGCTGGGGGTTGAACTCACAGGCATTCTACTTCTGAGCTACATATCCAACCCATTTTATTTCTAGTTTGAAATAGTCTCACTAGGTTAATGAAAGTCTCATTACTTGCCAAGGCTGTCCTCGAACTTACAATCCTTCAGTCTCAACCCCCACAAAGTACTAGAATCACAGGTGTACACCACACCTGCCTTAAACCCCTACATTTTAATAAATAAGAGATAATCAAAACCATTTATTTATTTATTTATTTATTTATTTATTTATTTATTTATTTATTTATTTTGCAGTGCTGGAGATGGGACCCAGGGGTATTCTACCTCCGAGCTACACCCCCAGCCCTAATTTTTATTCATTTTGAAATAGGATCTCACTAAGTAGCTGAGGCTGTCTGTAACCTGTAATCTTCCTGTCTCAGCCTCCCAAATGCTGAGGTTACAAGCATGCGCCGCCACGCCAGACTATCAAAACTTTTGTGTTATTTTTTCCCTAGTACTGGGGATTGAACCCAGGGGCATTCTATCTCTGAGCTACACACCCCACCATATTTTTAATTCTTTATTTTTGAAACAGCAGCTCACAAAGTTGCGGAGGACCTCGCTAAGTAGCTAGGCTGGCTGGGAACCTGGGATCCTGTCTCAGCCTCCCAAGTACTGGGATTTCAAGCTTACGCCACCACACCCAGTTGCAAAATCTTTTGCAATTCCTATTCAGAGATATAATAAATCGCCAGCACAAGGGAAGGAAAAGAAAAAAACCCTGATGAGACAAGTATTCTCTTCAAATATAGAAATTCCATGTATCAAATACCACGAACAGTTGTTTTTGTCAGTTCTCACCTGACTCGAGTAACGTCATCCTTTTCTCTCATTTAAGGTCAAGCAAAGAACAAAAATCAAATTCTAAACACTTGTACTAGCCGGGCGTGGTGGCGCACGCTTGTAATCCCCGCGCTTGGGAGGATGAGACAGGAGGATTACACGGGTTCGAAGCCAGCCTCAGCTACTTAGTGAGGCTCTCAGCAACCTAGTGAGACCCTGTTTCCAAATAAAATATAAAAAAAGGTCTCGGAGTATAGCCAGGAGGTAGAAAGCCTCTGGGTTCCACCCCCAGTACCACCAAAAAAAAAAAAAAAAAAAACACTTGTACTATTTTCTTTTTTGTGTGTATGTAATTCCAGTTCTTGGGAGGCTGAGAGAAGAGGATTGCAGCCTTAGCAAGTAGTGAGACTGTCAATCCAGCAAGCTCCTGTTTCCAAATAAGAAATTTAAAAATTGGGCTGGGGATGTAGCTCAAAGGTAGAATGTCTCTGAGCTTAATCCCCTGTATCACACACATACACACATACTAAAAAAAAATAATAATAATTTTTTCCCAGTAAGTGGGATATATTGAACCCAAGGGTATTCTACCTCCAAGCTATACCCCCAGACCTTTTTTTTTTTTTTATTTTGAAACAGGACCTTGCTAAGTTGCTGAAGCTAGTTCAAACCTGCAATCCCCCTGTCTCAGCCTCTCAAGTACTGAAATTAAGCTGGGCATTGGTGGTGCACGCTTGTAATCCCAGTGCTTGGGAGGCTGAGACAGGAAGACACACAGGTTCAAACCCAGCCTCAGTTACTTAGTGAGGCTTTCAGCAACTTAGTGAGACCCTGTTTCCAAATAAAGTATAAAATAGGTCTGGGAGTATAGCGCAGAGGTAGAAAGCCCCTGGGTTCCACCCTCAGTACCACAAAGAAAGAAAGAAAGAAAGAAAGAAAGAAAGAAAGAAAGAAAGAAAGAAAGAAAGAAAGAAAGAAAGAAAGAAAGAAAGGAAGAAAGAAAGAGAAAAAGTACTGAAATTATAAGCATGCATCACCACACCTGGTTCAACTTATGGTATATAAAAAAATTCCATTATAATTTTGAAATCTGTGAATTTTACCAGGAAAAGTTATCTTTCTCACCAAAAAAGGGAAGGGGAATAGCTCTCAGTTGTCTCCATGATATTTTATTTGCAGTTACACACCTACAAATATATACTAATATCTTTTTTTTTTTTTTTTTTTTTTTGGTGGTGATACTGGGTATTGAACCCAGGGACATTCTACCTCCAAGCTATATCCAGCCCTATTTTATTTCTTATTTTGAAGCAGGGTCTCACTAAGTTTTAGAGGCTGGCCAGGAACCTGCGATTCTCCTGTCTCAGCCTTCCAAGTACTGGGATTCCACCATGCCCAGTATACTAAATTTTTTTTTTTTTTTTTGTACTGGGGATGGAACCCAGGGGATTGCTACCTCCCACTACACTCCTATACCTATTTTTATATTTTATTTGGAAACAGGGTCTCAGCCTCCCAAGGATTACAAGCATGAAGCATGTGCCACCACGCCCGGTTTACTTTTTTTTTTTTTTTTTTTTTTTTGCAGGTCTGGGGATGAAAGACAGGGACATTCGACCTCTGAGTTGTACCCCTTGCCCTATTCTTTATTCTTTATTTTGAAACAGGGTCTCACTAAGTTGCAGAGGGCCTCACTAAGTAGCTGAAGCTGTCTGCAAATCACAATCCTCCTGTCTCAGCTTTCTGAATGCTGGGATTACAAGCGTGGGCCACCATGCTTTTAAGGGAGATTTTTTCCTTCTTGAAAGAAACTAGAAGTCAGTCCAGAAAGAGCTACAACAGGTTACATCTTTCAGAAACATAGTCAGAATCTTAAAATACCCCAAAAATGTAAACAAAGCTTTTCTTCCTCCAGAGCAAGGACCAGAGAAAGCTGCCTGGTGCCAACTTAGCCAGGTCACATTTGCAATGGACCACTTTCTCTGCAAGGACCACAGGCCTTTAAAATTAAAATAAGGAAAAGGGGGCCTTATCGTAATGTCTGATGTAATGCAGTAGGAGCCACAGGGATTCCCAGCCCAGAGCCATTGTGCCTCGGGTTACAACCCCTTGGTAGGTAATTGCCCGCTTTACAAAAAAGGGAGAGGATGGAGTGGGGGTGGGGTAGGAATAGGAGAAAAAACAAGGAAGGCCCCTGTGGGTTTCGCTGTTAAGGGCTGTTGTCATGTTAACTAAGCAGGAAGACCTCATTCAGAGCCTCAACTCCGGAGTCCAGGCAGGGCCTCCAATCAGCAGTGATAGTCAAGCTCCAACAGTACATCTTAGCTGCCTGGCTGGGGGCAGTGGGAACTGACATGGGGCCCTAGCAGATGGACTCCGGTGGACCGTCACCTCCGGGAGGCTCTGAGACCTGCAAGGCATGACTTCCTTGAACTTTTTCTCCCCAGGTCCCCGGAGAAGAGCCGGTGGGGGCGGGGAGGGGGGATAATCAGCACTCTGGCGGATCTCAAAAGCAGCTGCCTGTCAAGTCCAAGCCCGGCTCCCGCCCACGGTCCTGGGAGGGCCTTGCTACTTGCTAGAGGCCTCCCTAAGGCCCGCCTGGCTGGACCCCCCAGCCCGCCCCCTCGCGCAGTCTGTCCCTAACCCTGGCCGGGTCCTCCCCGAGATGGCCAGGTACCTGCTGGCCGCGCCCGCTCAGGGCTCGGCGGCGGCTCCGCGTTTTTGCGAGCCTTCTTCCCGGGCATCTCCGCCAGCACCGCCGCGATCTCTGCTGCAGACCAGCAAGAATTCAGTTTGTCTCCAATTCTTCTGAGCTGAATAGCACAGTCGACTTCCAGTTCTGAAAAGCAAAGCAAAACCTCGAAATGAACATCGACAGTAGTCCGGACAGTAACCCGCAGGCCAAAGGCCCCGCCACCGCCGGCTGAGCAGCCCAAGGGCCATTCCTCTTTTGCACACCTGCTTCCCAAACCTGAGAAAGACCTAGAACGGAACACGCGCAGGCTAACTCGTGGTGACTCAAAAGCAAGAAAGGCTAGAAATACAGGTGCTTTGATTTTTTTTTAATATCAGGAATGAGGCAAGTGTTATCGTCCTTTCAAATATGGGGATTTGATGTCAAATGCTGCAAACGTACCATTACTCAGCTCTAGCATCCCGGGGTGATATCATCCTACTGTCTTGTCACTTTAGGTTGGCCAAGGAGCACAAGTTAAATTCTAAACACTTACTCAAGGAGCAGAAGTTAAATTCTAAACACTTACCTTGTTTACTGAATCTGCTACATAGATATCAAATGGCAGAACCTCTTTTTTTTTTTTTTTTTTTTTTCTTTCTCCACCACTGGGGATGGAACCCAGGGACATTCTACCTTCAAGCTACACTTCCAGCCATATTTTTTTATTTTTTTAATTTTTTTATGGGTCTGGTGATGGAATCCAGGGGCATTCGACCTGCGAGCTACAACCTCTGCCCTATTTTTTGTTCTTTATTTTGAAACAGGGTCTCACTAAGTTGCAAAGGGCCTCACTAAGTAGCTGAGGCTGTCCTCAAACTGTGATCCTCCGGGCTCAGCCTCTCAAATCTGGGATTACAAACTAGCGCCACCATGCCTGGTTTATACTTTATTTTGAAACAGGGTCTTACTGACTTGCAAAGAGCTTCACTAAGTAGCTGACGTTGGCTGCGAATCCAGATCCTCCTGTCTCAGCCTCCAAAGTGCTGGGATTACAAGCATGAACCAACACACCCTGCTCATACCCTCCTTTTTAAAAGTTCTTGATACTTTCTAATGAAAGACTCATAAAACCTTACTCCAAAATTAAGTCTACACTCCCTACAGTAAGTTGATCTGTTAACCTAAACCCGTATCTCCCTACTTACCCAATCAGTACTAATCCATTGTGTTTGTAGAAAAGAATGATGCAGCCATAAGTTTAAGTAAAATGTTGACTACTTTTTTGAATTTCGGCATTATAATTTAGTTTTGGTAAAATAATCCCAAATTAATTTATTAAACTTTGTCATGAATAAATAGAATAAACTCAGTATATTCCTATTTTTTAGGAATATTTCAATGAGTAACTAGAAGTCTTTTGGTCCATTTCAAGACTACAACCAAGAACATAAAAATTATCATGGAGCTGGGTGGTGGCACAGGCCTATAATCCCACTACCTGGGAGGCTGAGACAGGAGGATGGCAGCTTTGAAGCCAGCCTCAGCAACCTATTGAGACCTTGTTTCCAAATGAAAAATAAAATCAGGCCAGAAGTGTAGCTTGGAGGTAACATACCTCTGGATTCAATCCCCAGTACCACACACACACATAATAAAAAGACTGGCAATATAGCTCAGGAACTGAGTACTTGTTTACCACGTGTTCAAACTTCAGGACAGCAAAACAAAACAAATAAGAAAATCTGGTCTGTATTGTAGACGTGATCCTATGTAAACTAAAAATAAATAAGATCCTTAAGTATAGAGTAAAGCAAACTCTTAAACCCACTTTTCAACTTAGTTCTCTGAGTAAAATTTTTTCCTAACTCCTACCGGGAAAGCTAATAAATTGCATAGTATGCCATTTTTATGGTTTCCAATGTCAAAGAGCTTAGAAACTATTTATAGACATTGGGTTTTTATTTTCAGTAAGTAGGATATATTAACATAGAGTCCCTAAACAATATGATTTCACATATAACTATCTCATTAGCCAAAAAAGAGGGGGGGGAGCCCCAGTAATTACTGTAATAGTTTTTAAGCATTGTGGGAACACACCTGGGCATCCACATGCTAGAGAAGCAATCTGCCACTAAGCAACACTCTCAGTTCCGTTTCTTTAAATTTTTAATTGTAGTTACGCATATATAAATGTATTAATACCTAATTATGTTTGAGAGGTTCTTGCTCTCCTTTATTATTGGGAACTAAGTATGTCAGTCCAAAGTGTTCTAGATACAGGACAGATCTTTCATAAACCTGCTCAGAGCCAGGCATGATAGCACATGCCTATAATCCCAGTTCTTGAGAGGCTGAGGCAGGAGGATGGCAGGTTTGAGACCAGCCTCAGGAACTTAGTGGGACCTGTCAGCAACCTAGGGAGACCTTGTATCAAAACAAACAAATAAAAAGTTTAAGGGGTCTGAGGGTGTATAGCTCAGAGGTAGAATGCCCCTGGGTTTTAGGAGAAAGAAAAAAGAAGAATAAGATGGTCAGAGCTCTTGGATTATTGATGGACAAAGCTCTTCCATCTCAAGCTAGATCAGAGAATGGCCTGGCACAAGGTAGCACTTCCTCTGTGTGTTCTACAGCCGCTGTGAAATTAAAGGAAAGGGGAGCCCACGACTGTCAGCTGTAACAGCATAAGGTCTACAGGAATTTCCAGGCCAGAGCTAAACTGCCCTGCTGGTTACAACCAAACCCTTAGCAGGGAACTGCTGCCTTTGACTGCGATTTATAAAAACGGTACAGAGGCGGAGAGAGGAGAGCCGAGCCTCACCGTTATGATGGAGCCAACTGTGTGTGTCTGGCTGCGCAGGGAAGGTTTGGATTGTGAAGGTGAAAAGCCAACCTCTCCGGCGGCGCCCCCCTGGCCTTTCAGTATCAGCTGTTAAAATGTTAACTAAGCAGGAAGACCTTCTCGCCTCAACTTGGGAATCCAGGTGGGGCCTCCAGAACCCCTCCATCAATCCCGCCTGGGATTGTGATGGTATCAAACTCAGAAACACTGCTCTCAGCCGGGCATGCTGGAGCACGCTCGTCATCCCAGCATTTGGGAGGCTGAGACAGGAGAATCGCGGATCCTTTATTTTGAAAACAGGTTCTCACTAAGTTGAGTAGTAGCTGAGGCTGGCCACGCAGTTAAGATCCTCCTGTCTCAGCCTTCCAAGTACTGGCATTACCAGCGTGTGCCGCTATGCCCGGCTTCCCCAGAACTTTTTTTGTTTGTTTGTTTTTAATTTTGAGACTAATTTGCCCAGGCTGGCCTTAAACCTGCCATTTTCCTGTCTCGACCTTTCTACTAGCTGGGATTGCAGGCATGTGCCACCGCAGCTCTTGTGCGAGGCGGGCCTTGCTAACTTGTCGAGGCTGGCTTCGAATCTGCAACCCTCCTGTTTCAGTCTCCCAGATGTCCCTGGGTTCCAACCCCAATACCAGGAAAAAGGAAACACTGTTCTTGTTCCTGTCGCTGTGGGGACAGTGGTAACTGAGACCAGGGCCCTCAGGGATGGACTCCGGGGAGGAGGGCCTTCTTGGGGGAGGCAGGTGTCTCCCCGAGCCCGCTCCTTCCTCCCCTGCCAGGACAATGACCGCCTTTGGGGCGGCCCCCCGCATTCGGTGGCCCGGGGAGGACCAGGTGCGGGCAAGGGGGACGCACGGCGAGGGCGCAGCGTGGTGGCCCGGCGCCCAGGCAGCCGCATCCCGGTCCCCAGCCGTGCTCCCTCCCCGCGAGCCCCGCGGTCCTCGGGGAGGACGGCCCGAAGGACTTCCTGGAGGCGTCCCCAGACACGTGCGGGGGCAGATGGGCCCCGCTCCCCAGGCCCCATGCACGGCGCCCTGCCGCCGGGCGCCCCGCCCCGGGCCTCGCCGCCCCGACCGAGGCTGGTGGGTACCTGCCAGGGTGGGGTTCGGGCGCGCGGCACCCTTACGCGCCTTCTCTCCAGGCATCTCCCCGCGCCGCCGCGACTCCGCAGCACACCCGGCGCTCGGGCGTCCGTCCCCAGGACCGCGGCGTCGGGGAGCGCAGCCCGGCAGGCGGCTCACCAGCTCGGGGCACCGGCCAGTGCCCGCGCCCGGCCATAAGGGGACTTCCCCGGTGACGTGCAGAAACTTGACGCCGGCCCGCCCCCGGCCCGCCCCCGGGGCCGCCGACCGCCTCCCGGGATGGAGGGAGCCGGGCCCAGAGAAACCTGCCCGGACATGTGGGCGGCACCCTGCGCAGCCCCGCATCACCTAACCCGGGAGGAAGGAGAGGAGGGTGGGCGTTTAGCATCCACTCCCCGGACTCCCGGAGGTGGAGGCCGCCGAGGTGGTGGCGGGGGGACCCCAGGAGGAAAGGCTTCCCAGGAGGAAGGTCCTGGGTGAGGGGCGGACCCCTCGTCCTCCTCGTAAACTGGCAACGGGGGCTACTGTGAGCCGCCCTCAGAAAGCCAGAGTCAGGAGAAGGAAACTTTTGCACTCGTTGTGAAACGTCCCGGGAAAGTGAATCAACTTTTTTTTTTTTTTTTTCCCCCGGAACTGGGGATGCAACCCAGGAGTATTGTATCTAGGAGCTACACCCCAGCCCTATTTTTTTTTTAGTCTTTTTAATTTTGAAACAGAGTCTCACTGAGTTGCAAAGGGCCTCGCTTAGTAGCTGAGGCTGTCCACGAACCGTGATCCTGCAGTCTCAGTCTCCCGAATACTGGGGTTACAACCGGGTTGAATCAAGCTTGTCTGTGTGTGGGGGGGTGATACTGCGAACTCAGGCGTTTTCTACCTCCAGGATACACTCCCAGACCTATTTTATATTTTATTTGGAAACAGGGTCTTAGTTGCTGAGAGCCTAAGTAGCTGAGGCTGGCTTCTAACCGCGTGATCCTCCTGTGCCAGTGTCCCAAGTACTGGGATTACAAGCTTGCGGCCCCATGCCCGGCTTCGAATTTTTTAATAAGAGTAGAAAAGGCCGGCTGCGGTGATGCGTACCGGTAATCCCAGTGCTCCGGAGGCTGAGACAGAATTGCAGGTTCCAGCCAGCCTCTGCAACCTAGTGAGGCCCAGTTTCAAAAGAAAGCAATAAAAAAAATTAAAATTAAAGTAAAGTTAATGGAAATAAAGAGAAAAGAGCAAAGGCCACTTCAGAAAAGTATCAGGTCTGAGAACAAAATAAAATATTGAAAGTGTTTGGAAGTTACTGCAAAATTCGCCCGGGTCGCGTCTGCTCCAAAGCAGGAGGGGAATGCGTTTGCTTGTGTGCAGGTAGTGGGAAGGGGTAAGGACTGTGATTTTCAAAAGCCCTCCCTGCATCTTGCTTCTGGATATGTTGATAGCGCAGATTCTGGATGTGCAGTAACAAGAACGACTGGGTTGTCCTTATCGAAAACGTTCAAATTCGGCCGGGCGAGGTGGCGCACGCTTGCAATCCCAGCATCTGGGGGGGCTGAGACAGGAGGATCGCGGTTTGCAGATAGCCTTAGCTACTTAGGGAGGCCCTTTGCAACTCAGTGAGACCCTGTTTCAAAATAAAGAATAAAAAATAGGGCTGGGGGTGTAACTCGGAGGTAGAATGCCCCTGGGTTCCATCCCCAGTACCGCAAAAAAAAAAAAAAAAGAAAGAAAGAAAGAAAGAAAGAAAGAAAGAAAGAAAAGAAAGAACGTTCAAATCGTCCGAGGAGAGAGGGATGCTGTATGTGCAAATAGTTATTTGCGCAGCTTCTGGCGGGCACTTGAACAGTTTATTGCTGTGTAGAGCCATACTGTAATCAGGAATCCTTAGCAGACATTGTTAGAGTAGTTAGCAGGTGCACTGCCCGCAAAGAGCTTTGGCTTGCATTTTCTCGTTTAGTCTTTGAAATGGCTCTGGAAAGCTGTCATTCATCCCTTCCCCGCAGGCGTTGACAACAGAGGTTTACAAAGATTATGTAAACTGCCGAACTTCACCAAGGCGGAGAGCGGGAGCGCTTACCCACTGGGACCTTCCTAGGAATCACGTGTCTTAGAAAATGCGTGCTGGGGGGCGTGGTGGCGCACGCTGGTAATCGCGGGAATTGGAAGACTGAGACAGGCTTAATTGTGAGACCAGCCTCAGCAACTTAGGGCGACTCTCAGCAATTTAGAAAGACCGTGTTTCAAAATAAAAAGGGCTAACAGTGCAGCTCAGAGGTAGAATGCCTCTGGTTTCAGTAAAAACAATAAAATGAAATTTAAAAAATAAAAAATAAAAATAAAAATGCGTGCTTTTATATTATTTTTCTGCTTAATACAGAGCTTCCAAGTGGGTTGATTAAAGTTGCATAGACTCCCTAGATGTCTGTGCTCTGGCGCACTGTATTGTTCTACCAATGCCATGTAAAGGTTTGGATTGATTCTCAACACTTAAAATTTGAGAGGTTGCATAAAAGCTGGGATTTTCAGCATCTCTTGGGAAATTAGTGCCCTTGGCAATCCCAATCTGTTTTCTAAAAATGCAGAGTAGGCTAAAAAGAGGGAGAAAGCCCTCCTTTTGAGGGGCTCGGGGAGCAGGCGCTCCACTCTCTGGCTGGCTGTTTTTCTTATTTATGTTATCTGACCCCATAGGCATTTAAGCCTGCTTTTATCTCCGACGATTCAATCAACACAACCAGCAAATATTTATTTATAGCTTGGCACCACAGAAGGGATAGACAATATTAAAAACATAGTTGTTTTTGTTATTGTTGTTGTTGTTTTTAGCTTGTTTTTAAAGGGGTTATTTATTTTTTTATTTAGTCTTTTTAGAACCAGGGATCGAACCCAGAGCACCACAGCAGGTGCTTTGCCACTGAGCTACATCCCGGGCATAAATTGTTTAAACAACTTTATTTTGAAGCTGATGTGGAGTGTGTGTGTGTGTGTGTGTGTGTGTGTGTGTGTGTGTGTGTGTTACTAGGGGTGGAACCCAGGGGTTTTCCTACCTCCAGGCTATACTCCCAGACCTATTTTATACTTTATTTGGAAACAGGGTCTCACTAAGTCGCGGAGAGCCTCACTAAGTAGCTGAGGCTGGCTTCGAATCTGTGCCATCCTCCTGTCTCCGCCTCCCAAGCATGGGGAATACAAGCGTGCTCCACCACGCCAGGCCTGGAGTGTTTCTGAGGATAGTAACTATGTGCAGACAAGGGTGGACCAAACTCAAGTGTTATCACCACATGACGCAGGAAGCCAACTGGGGATCCTGTTATCTCAAACCTGCTAACCCCAAACCACTGCGACCTCCTCGAGGGTCACCTGTTGGAACACAGCCAGCCTCTCGGTGGCACAAACTGGTCAAGTTCTGTGCAAACCCAGCAGGAACACCCAAAGAGGGGGAAAAGCAAATTACGGTGTTGTTTACCCACAAAGGGTGTGTCAATCTTGCCTTCTGTCATTAGCATTGTAAAAGGTTGTTGATCTCTACTGGATACAAACCTTAGGCAAATTCTGCCTTGAAGGGAATTGCAAATTCAACTTGTGTGGAGACAGAGGAAAGGAGGGGCCTGGGAGGTGGGCTTCTGAAATAGGTCAAAAACAGCAGGTTGACAGAGGACCTTTTACAGACTTTGGATTTGAAATGGTTTGTTTGATTCTTTTTTTATCTGACATTCGATTAAGGGAATTAGAAGCAGAGGGTAGAAAGTCTCTCTTCCTGTGAGGGTAAGAGGGAAAATAATGTATTGTTTAATGTTGGTCTTGTAAGAAAAATAAAATTGGGATAGTTGGGCTATCAGAGTTAATAAAACAATAAACATGTATTATGATCCATTTTAATTCCCTATAATCTGGTTTTAAAATAGGACTAGTAAAGATTTTTTTTTTTTTCTTGTGGTGCTGGAGATTGAACCCAGAGGCTACCTCGGAGCTACACCCCCACACATTTCTAATTATTTATTTTGAAACTGGATCTCCTTAGGTTGCTGTTTGATAGGTTACTGCGGCTGTCCTTGGTAATCGTCCTGTCTCAGACTCCCATGTACTGGGATTGTAGAGGTGAGCCACCAAATCCAGTTTAATGATGACAGTTTTTAAAACTATTCCCAGCCGGGCTTGGTGGCGCACATTTGCAATCTCAATACTTGGGAGGCCGAGACAGGAGGATGGCAGGCTTACAGCCAGCCTCAACTACATAGTGAGGCCCTCCACAACTTAGTGAGGCCCTGTTTCAAAATAAAGAAAAAAAATAGAGAGCTGAAGGTATATCTCAGAGGTAGAGTGCCCCTGGGTTCAATCTCTAATACTACAAAAAAAAATTCTCAAGTGGGACTCAGTGTTTCATTGCTGCCTTTTTATTTATTTTATTTATTTTCTTTTTTTTTCTTTCTTTTGTTTTTGTTTTTGTTTTACTAGGGATTGATCCCAGGGTGCTCTATCTCCAAGCCACATCCCAGCCCCTTTTAGTTTTTGTTTTGAAATCAGGTCTTGCTGGGTTACTAAGGATCTTTTTGAACTCACAATCATCCAGTCTCAGCCTCCCAAGTGCTAGGATTACTGGCATGTGCCACCACACCCAGCTGTTCCTGGCTATTATCTCTGTATTGGGGGGGGGGGGCTGAGTCCAGAGGATAGTAGGTTTGAAGTTCAAGGCCAGCCCGGGCAACTTAGTGACACCCTATCTCAAAGTTAAAAATAAATTTAAAAAAGTGTAGTACAGTGGTAGAGTGTCCCTGGGTTCAATCCCTAGTAACACACACACACCCATACACACACACACACACACAAAAAAAAAAAATGAAAGTGCAAATCTGTGTTGTCATTGAGTGTTTAAAAAGTCATGTATATAGCCGGGCGTGGTGGCGCACGCTTGTAATCCCCGCGCTTGGGAGGCAGAGATAGGAGGATCGCGCAGGTTCGAAGCCAGCCGCACGCACTGGCTTAGGAGACCCTGTTTCCAAATAAAAATGTAAAAAGAGGTCTGGGAGTGTAGCCCGGAGGTAGAAGGGCTTCCAGGAACCCCAATACCACCAAAAAAAAAAAAAAAAAAGCCATGTATACAGAGATATAGAGCCGGGCGTGGTGGTGCACACTTGTAATCCCCGCGCTTGGGAGGCTGAGATAAGAGGATCACACAGGTTCAAAGCCAGCCTCAGCTACTTAGTAAGGCTCTCAGCAACTTAGTGAGACCCTGTTTCTAAATAAAGTATAAAATAGGTCTGGGAGTATAGCCTAGAGGTAGAAATGCCTTGGATTCCATCCCCAGTACCACCAAAAAAAAAAAAAAAAAATATATATATATATATATATATATATATATATATATATATATATACACAGAGAGGGGGGGTAGATATAGAATTATTCTTGTGTAAGTGGTACTGAGGATTGAGGATTGAACCCAGACACATTTTACCTTCAGGCTGTACCCGCAGCCTAATTTTATTTCTTATTTGGAAACAGTCTCACTAGATTGATGTGTCTCACCACTTGCTGAGGCTATCCTAGAACATGTGATTCTCCTCTCTCAGCCTCCCAAGTACTAGGATTACAGGCATGTGCCACCACACCCAGCTTTGAGATACTTTTAAATGCCCAACACTAAATATGATTAGCAAGAGAATAGTCATCCATATATTCCAAGCAGAAAATAGGACTAGACAGCTAAACAAGAGGATATGACAGGTGACTAGAACAGTATTAGAGGAAGCCTGTGGTGAAATACACATGCCGTAAATGTGATACTGTTTGTTTCATATAATGTAAGGGACTTGTTTTCTTCCTGTTTGACATATTTGTTAACAGGAAATTTGACGCTTTGATCAAAGAAATCTCTACTGTAGGACGACACAGTACCAGACAGCCTTCCCTTCCCCCATGGAGCCTGCCCAGGAGAGCCTCCTCCTTCCAAATTTCCTGTGAATAAGAATCAATTGAGCACCTCCTTAAAATGCACACCAGCTTCCCGGAGTACCAGGGGTTTTTTTGTTTGTTTGTTTGTTTGTTTGTTTTTGAAGGGGGGGCTTTGAAACAAAGCCTTGCTAGAACTGCTGATCTCACTAAATTGTTGAGGGTCTAGCTAAATTGCTGAAGCTGTCTTCAATCCTGCGATCCTCCTGTCTCAGCCTCCCAAATCCTGGGATTCCTGGACTGTACCACCACAGCGGGTTTGGCAGCGTTCACACACTAGTGATTCTGGGCTGTGGACCAGCTTTGAGCAGCAGCTTTAGAGATGATGAACAGGAAGGTGCAAATGTTGTGTGTCTGCGCTGGGCCAGGGAAACTGTGGCAGGCTGCAGGACTACCTGGGAGGGAGCTATAGAAAGGGCATCTTCACAGGGTCCAGATGCTCGAATAGAAGCTGGCCTGACAGCGAGGCCACCGGGAAAAGTGTGATTGGCAGAGACTGAGTAATGGTGGATGGGACTAGAAGAAGCCACCAGAGAGTCTGGGGATTATTGTGGGGGCTCCGGTGGGATCCTGAAGGTTTTAAACCGGTTGATGATAAAAATCAGATTCTGAAACCTCACCTTAGCTGCTGTTGCATAGATATATGGGCTCAGGCCCTATACAGTGTTGCTCTTGAAGATGTATGGAAATTCTGATACAAGATGATAGTGTCAAAGCAGCCGTGGTGGTGCACACTTGTAATCCCAGCATTTGGGAGGCTGAGGCAGGAGGATAAGGGTTCGAGGGCAGACTCAGCTGCTTAGTGAGGCCCTTTGCAACTAAGTGAGACTGTTTCAAAATAAAGAATAAAAAATAGGGCTGGGGGTGAAATTTGGAGGTAGAATGGCCCTGGGTTCCATCTCCAGTACCATAAAATAAATAAATTAATTAATTAAAATTAAAATTAAAAGATTCCAGGAAGTTTCTTCATAAAAATGCCCCACTGACTCACCAAGCTCCCCTCATTCCTGACATGGAGGGCAGATGAGGAGTCCCCTCTGCCCGAGCCTCTCCCATGTCATAGGGACCTGGCAGCTGATCTCCCTGGAGTTTTTTTCTAGGTTAGTATTAGAAAGGACCTGTGGGAAAGGGCACCATTGCTATTTTCTCTTTCCAAACTGGGAAACAGCCTCAGAGGTGTTAAACAATTCGCTTTTAGTCACATATCGAGTAAATAGTGAAACTGGAATACATATAAAATGGAAAAGAAAAAGTGCACACCTATAATCTCAGTAGTTGGGAGGCTGAGACCGGAGAATTGCAGGTTCGAGGCCCTCAGCAATGTAATGAGACTCTCAACAACCTAGTGAGACCCTATTTGAAATTAAAGAATAAAAAATAGGCTGTAAGTGTACCTTGGAGGTAGAATGGCCCTGGGTTCTATCCTCAGTAACACACACACACACACACACACAGCCGGCAAAGATGGCCACTGATTCAACTTGCTTCACTAAAAATTCCATATTTTTTCTTCTTCTTTTTTTTTTTTTCTTCAGTACTGGGGATGGAACTTAGGGGATTCTACCTCTGAGCTATAACCCAGCCTTAGTTTTTATTCTTTCTTTTGAAACAAGGTCTCACTGAGTTGCAAAGGGCCTCACTAAGTTGCTGAGGCTGGTGGTAAACCATGATCCTCCTGTTTCAGCCTCCCAAATGCTGAGATTACAAGTGTGCACCACCATGCCCAGCTGCTCCTCCTCCTCTTCCTCGTCCTCCTCCTCTTCTTCCTCCTCTCCCTCCTCCTCCTCCTCCTCTTCCTCCTCCCAGGGGCGTTCTATCTCTAGGCCATACCCCAGCCCTATTTTTCTTTTTTCATTTTGAAACAAGTTCTCACCAAGTTGTGGAGGATCTCACTAAATTGCTGAGGCTGGTCACCAAACTAAGATCCTCCTGTATCAGCCTCCCAAGTACTTGGTTTGTAGGTTTACACCACCAAGCCCAGCCAAATTACCATATTTTTTTACCAGGAACGACTACATTGTATCAGAGTATGTCTTGATCCTCCCTCCACAGCATAAATGTAACTGATATTTTATCTTTATACTAGGCTATGGTAACAAAGTACCACAGCAGAGTGCTTTAAAATAATAGAAATGGGCCCTGCATGGTAGCGCACACTTGTAATCCCTGTGCTTGGGAGGCGGAGACAGGAGGATTGCAGGTTCAAAGCCAGCCTTGCGCGCTGGTTTAGGAGACCCTGTTTCTAAATAAAAAAAATATAAAATAGGTCTGGGAGTGTAGCCCGGAGTTAGAAGGGCTTCCAGGAACCCCAGTACCACCAAAATAATAATAATAATAATAATAATAATAATAATAATAATAATAAATAAAATAAAATAATAGAAATGAAGGCTAGGCATGGTGGTACACACTTGTAATCCCAGCATTCAGGAGGCAGAGACCAGAGGATCTCAGTTCTTGTCCAGCCTCAGCTACTTAAGGAGGCCCTTGGCAACTCAGTGAGACCCTGTTTCAAGTACCAAAAAGAGAGCTGGGTGTGGTGGCGCACACTTGTAATCCCAGCATTTGGGAGGCTGAGACAGGAGGATCCTGGTTCACAGACAGCCTCAGCTACTTAGTGAGGCCCTCTGCAACTCAGTGAGACCCGGTTCAAAATAAAGAATAAAAAAAACCAAAAACAGGGCAGGAGGTGTAGCTTGGAGGTCAAATGCCCCTGGGTTCCATCCCCAGACCCGAAAAAAAAAAAAAAAAAAAAACCAATAAAAAATAGGGCAGGAAGTGTAGCTCAGAGGTCAAATGCCTCTGGGTTCCATTGCCAGACCCGCAAAAAATATATATATATATAATAGGACTGGAGGTGTAGCTCAGACACACAATGCCCCTGGGTTCCATCCCCAGTACTGCAAATAATAATAATAATAATAATAACAACAACAACAACAACAACAACAACAACAATAATAATAATAATAATAATAATAAAATAGAAAAGAGCTGGGTATGGTCACACATGCTTGTAATCCCAGCATTTGGTTGGCTGAGACTGGAGGATAGTGGTTCACAGACAGCTGACTTAGTGAGACTCTGTTTCAAAATAAAGAATAAAAAATAGGACAGGGGGGTATAGCTTGGAGGTCGAATGCCCCTGGATTCCACCCCCAGACCCACAATAAATAAATAAATAAATAAATTAATTAATTAATTAATTAATTAATAAAATAAGCATGGAGGTGTATGCTTATAATTCCAGTACTTGGGAGGCTGAGACAGGAGGATTACATGCTCAAGGACAGCTTCAACAAATAGTGAGACCCTCATTAACCTACTGAGACCCTGTTTCAAAATAAAAATAAAATTGAGCCAGCTGTGGTGGTACACGCTTGTAATCCCAGTACTTGGGAGACTGGGACAGGACAATCACAGGATCACCACCAGCCTCAGCTACTTAGGCCCTTTGCAACTTAGTGAGATTCTAAATCAAAATAAAGAATAAAATTAGGGTTGAGGGTGTAGCTCTGAGATAGAATGCCCCTGGGTTCAACCCCCAGTATCACAAAAAATAATAAAATAAAATGGAAAACTAGGTATGGTGGTACAGGCCTGCAATCCCAGCACTTAGGAGACAGAGACAGAGAGGACTGCAGGTTTGAGAAAAGCCTCACTGATTTAGGGAGGTTCTCAGCAACTTAGCAAGACCCTGTTTCAACATAAAAAGGGCTACTACAATGCACCAATACAAATTTTTTTAAAAAGGTATTAGGGGTGCAGCCGGGGAGTGGTGGTCCACGCCTGTAATCCCCACACTTGGGAGGTTGAGACAGGAGGATCAAGCAGGTTTGAAGTCAGCCTCAGCTGGTTTAAGAGACCCTGTTTCCAAATAAAGTATAAAATAGGTCTAGGAGTATAGCCTGGAGGTAGAAGGCCCCTGGGTTCTATCCCCAGTACCACACACACACACACACACACACAAAGCAGTTAGGTGTGCAACTTGGAAGTAGGATGTCCCTGAGTTCAATCCCAAGTACCATAATAAATAAATAAAAATAAAAACAGCCTTTTTAAAGATTGGATGTCTAACAATAATTAGTTAGAAAATGTAATGTTTTTTAAAATGCCAATTTGTGCCACGTGTGGTGGCGCAAGCTTGTAATCCCAATACTTGGGAGGCTGAGAAAGGAGGATCGCAGGTTCACCATCAACCTCAGCTACTTAGTGAGGCCCTCTGCAACCTAGTGAGATTGTGTTTCAAAATAAAGAATAAAAAATATTGCCGGGCGTGGTGGCGCACGCTTGTAATCCCAGCATTCGGGAGGCTGAGACCTGGAGGATCACGGTTCGCGGACAGCCTCAGCTACTTAGTGAGGCCCTCTGCAACTCAGTGAGACCCGGTTTCAAAATAAAGAATAAAAAATAGGGCAGGGGGTGTAGCTCGGAAGTCAAATGCCCCTGGGTTCCACCCCCCCCCAAAAAAAAAGAATAAAAAATAGTGCTGGGGGAGTAGCTCGAAGGTAGAATGCCCCTGGGTTCAATCCCCAGTACCACCAAAACAAGAAAAAGAAAAAGAAAAGAAAAGAAAAGAAAAGAAAAGAAAAGAAAAGAAAAGAAAAGAAAAGAAAAAGAAAAGAAAAGAAAAGCTCACAAAGGCATATGCAAAACTAAATGAAGAACCCTGGTTGTGTCCTCAAAACATAATGAAAAAGTTGTGAGAACTATTCCTCAGCGGGAAGATTCTGCCCAGTTAGTCAACAAATGCAACACAATCCCAATGTGGACCTTATGGAGATGTCTTTAGGAATATAGAAATCTGACGCATTCTCCTTACCACTTATTAAACATTACGAAACAAATGGAAAGAAATATTTTAAAGGCAAATAGTTTGACAAAGCAGTGGTAAATATACAGATCCTAGAACACAGGGGAATGAAGTATATGATCTTGGGAGATTCTCAGCAACTTAGCAAGACCCGGTTTCAAAATAAAAAGGAACCGGGCGTGGTGGTGCACGCTTGTAATCCCCGCGCTTGGGAGGCTGAGACAGGAGGATCGCACAGGTTCGAAGCCAGCCTCAGCTACTTGGTGAGGCTCTCAGCAACTTAGTGAGACCCTGTTTCCAAATAAAGTATAAAATAGGTCTGGGAGTATAGCCCCGAGGTAGAAAGCCTCTGGGTTCCACCCCCAGTGCCACAATAAATAAATAAATAAATAAATAAATAAATAAAGGGTTAGGGGTGTAGCTTGGAAGTAGAATATCCCTGGGTTCAATTCCCAGTACCATAATAAATAAATAAAAAATAAACCAGCTTCCCAAGTACAGATTTAGTAGAGACAGGATGGATAAGATGATTGGATACACATTCAGAAAAAACAATTATATCTGATCCCTATCTCATTACCTGCATCCAAACAAATTTAAAAAGTTGAGTTTAAATGTAAATACCAAACACATAAAAGCGTGCTTGAAGGAATGATGAGTACTTTCATAATCTCAGCATTGGACTCGCTTCAGAAAACTTGCGGTGAAATCCAAGGCCCAAAGGCATGTTTGACTGCCTAGAAATATAAGAGTTTTGATCAGTGAAGTACAGTGTGACTAAAATTAAAAGACAAAAAAACAGAACTTCAGAAGCACAAAGTCCAAGTTGAGGCCGGCTGCCAGCATCCACCCGCCAGGACCAGCCCGCCAGACCCAGCGGGAACACCAGCCTACAGGCCCCAGTGGGCTCCTTCCTGGGGTAGCCAAGCACTCAGCCTACAACTTGGCTTTTTATTTTGTTTTTTTGTTTTACTGGAGATGCAGCCCAGGCAAGCTCGCTACCACTGAGCTACATCCGCAGTCAGTAGTCGTAATAGCAGCAGCAACAGCAGCAACAGCAACAGCAGCAGCAGCAGCAGCAGCAGTAGTATTTGATAACACAGGTTGAATCCAAGGGCATTCTGAGCCACATCCTTATCCCTTTTTATTTATTTTATTTTATTGTTTTTTATTTTTTATATTTTTGGTGGCACTGGGGGTAGAACCCAGAGGATTTCTACCCCCGGACTACACTCCCAGACCTATTTTATATTTTATTTGGAAACAGGGTCTAAGTTGCAGAGAGCCTCACTAAGTAGCTGAGGCTGGCTTCGAACCTGTGTGATCCTCCTGTCTCAGCCTCCCAATCTCAGGGTTTACAAGTGTGCACCACCACGCCTGGCTACTTATTTCATTTTGAAACAGGGTCTTGCTAAATTACTGAGGCTGGCCTCAATCCTGCCATCCTCCTGTCTCAGCTTCCTAAGTACTGAGATTGGCATGCGCCATCATGCCTGGCTCCTTTATTATTATTATTATTATTATTAATTTTGCTGTACTGAAGATTGAACCGAAGGGTGTTCTACCTCTGAGCTATACCCTCAGCCCTATTTTTTTATTATTTAATTTGAAACAGGGTCTCCCTAAGTTGTGCATGGCCTCACTAAGTAGCTGAGGTTGACCACAGACCTGTGATCCTCCTATCTCAGCCTCCCAAGCGCTTTTTATTATTTTGAAACAGAGCATTACTAAGCTGCCCCGGCTGGCCTCAGAATTGTTGAAGTGACAGGTGTATCTACAGGCTCAACCCTTTTTTTGGATGAGTAGAAGAACAGATCTGATCCTGCCCTCTGTCTCTTCTCTGTGGGATATAATGCAAATGCCAGGGGAGACTTGGAGAAAACTCTAGGGAGGGTGTATGGAGCCCCTGGCAGCAGGTATTGGCACTTCCAGGTCTACTTTTGCAGAAACCTGAGACATAATTACTCCAGGTATAGAATTGAACACTTTGAAACCATTGTTATTTATTTCCTTATTTATTTGATACTGGGGATTGAGCCCCCAGGGGCATTCTACCTCTGAACTCTACCCCTAATTTATTTTATTTTATTTTATTTTATTTTATTTATTTTATTTTTTTTTTTTTGGTGGTACTGGGGTTCCTGGAAGCCCTTCTATCTCCGGGCTACACTCCCAGACTTATTTTTACATTTTTATTTGGAAACAGGGTCTCCTAAGCCAGCGCGCGCGGCTGGCTTCGAACCTGCGCGATCCTCCTGTCTCTGCCTCCCAAGCGCGGGGATTACAAGCGTGCGCCACCACGCCCAGCTCTACCCCTAATTTAAAAAAACGAATTATTATTACTTTTGTTGTTGTTTTGAAACAGGGTCTCGCTAGGTGGCTGAGGGTTTCTGCTAAGTTGCAGAGGCTGGCCTGGAAACCACAGCGCTGCTGTGTGAGCCTCCTCAGTGCTGGGATTACAGGCGCGGGCCACCTGCCTTGGCCGAAAGCGTCCCGTCGACTTCCACCTCTCCTTCACCCTTGTTCAAGCTGTCCTCAGTCCTGCTCATCTTCCTTTGAAGTGGTCCACCTCCATCTCCACAAGTGGAATACCTCGCCTTTCCCACCAATCCCAATCCTTCAAACCTTTTTTTTTTTTTTTTTTTTTGTAGTACTAAGGATGGAACCCAGGGGCATTCTACCTCTGAGCTACACCCGCAGCCCTACTTTTTATTCTTTATTTTGAAACAGAGTCTCACTGAGTTGCAAAGGGCCTCACTAAGTAGCTGAGGCTGTCTGCGAACCTGGATCCTTTGGTCTCAGCCTCCCAAATGCTGGGATTACAAGCTTGAGCCACCACGCCCAGCTATTTAATTCCTTAATCTCTTTACTAAAGAATGTAGACAATCTCCGCCTAGCCCACCCACACAGGTCCTCTCTCCACCCTCTCTGCTTCCTACATATAGTATATCACAAATTAATTTATGATTTCCCTAAAATAAGGCTCACGCTCCTGGGGGTGGGGGAGACAGAAATCTTCTTTCTCTCTCATGGCTACTTTTTTTCCAAACTATTTTAGCTACCTGCATTATCCATAGTATTTTATTGACTTTATTTATTTGTTTATTTATTTATTATTGTACTGGGGATGGAACCCAGGGGCATTCTACCTCCGAGCTACACCCCCAGCCCTATTTTTTATTCTTTATTTTTCAAACAGGGTCTCATTAAGTTCCAGAGGGCCTCACTAAGTAGCTGAGGCTGGCTGTGAACAGGGATCCTCCTGTCTGAGCCTTCCAACTTGTACTGGTATTACAAGTGTGTGCTACCATGCCCGGCTTTTATTGGCTTTTTGATTTCAACTTTAATTTCTCTGAAAGCAATACTCTGAAATAATAATAAAATCTCAAGAAATTACAATATATATGACAAAAGCCATGGAGTAAATTTAGAATTTTTTTTTAAGTACTAGAAATTGAACCCGGAGACATTCTACCTCCAAGCTACACCCTTGGTCCTGTTTTCTTTTTTACTTCTTGTTTTGAACCGCGCTTGGGAGGCTGACACAGGTTCGAAGCCAGCCTCAGTTGGTTTAAGAGACCCTGTTTCCAAATAAAATATAAAATAGGTCTGGGAGTGTAGCCCGGAGGTAGAAGGCCTCTGGGTTCCATCCCCAGTAACACACACACACACACACACACACACACACACACACACACACACATACACAGTTACTTCTTGTTTTGAAACAGGGTCTCACTAGGTTGTTGAGAGTCTCATTACATTGCTGAGGGCCTCGAACCTGCAATTCTCCGGTCTCAGCCTCCCAACTACTGAGATTATAGGCGTGCACTTTTTTTTTCCATTTTATATGTATTCCAGTTTCACTATTTACTCGATATGTGACTATAAGCAAATTGTTTAATACCTCTGAGGTTTCCCAGTTTGGAAAGAGAAAATAGCAATGGTGCCCTTTCCCACAGGACCTTTCTGATACTAACCTAGAAAAAATCCAGGCAGCCAGGCGTGGTGGCGCAGGTTTGTAATCCCAGCATTTGGGAGGCTGAGACAGGAGGATCGTGGTTTGCGGACAGCCTCAGCTACTACTTAGTGAGGCCCTGTGCAACTCAGTGAAACCCTGTCTCAAAATAAAGAATTAAAAAATAGGGCTGGAGGTGTAGTTTGAAAGTAGAATGCCCCTGGGTTCCATCCCTGATATCGAAAAAAAAAAAAAAAAAAAAAAACTCCAGGGAGATCAGCTGCCAGGTCCCTTTGACATGGGAGAGGCTCCGGCAGAGGTCCCTCCTCATCTGCCTCCATGTCAGGAATGAGGGGAGCTTGGTGAGTCAGTGGGGAAGAAACTTCCTGGAATCATTTTCTTTTTTTTTTTTTTTTTTTTTTTCGGGTCTGGGGATGGAACCCAGGGACATTCTTCCTCTGAGCTATACCCACAGCCCTATTTTTTTTATTCTTTATTTTGTTTTATTTATTTATTTATTTATTTATTTATTTATTTATTTATTTATTTATTTTTGTGGTGGGAATGGAACCCAGAGGCTTTCTAACTTCGAGTTACACTCCCAGACCTATTTTCTATTTTATTTGGAAACAGGGTATCACTAAGTTGCAGAGAGCCTCACTAACGCCAGGCTTATTCTTTATTTTGAAACAGAGTTGCTAAGGGCCTCCCTAAGTAGCTGAGGCTGTCCCCCAACTCCTATCCTCCTATCTCAGCCTCCCCATTGCTGAGATTGCAAGCTTGCGCCACCACTCCCAGCTTCCTGGAATGGATTTTAAAATCGTAGCCAGGTATGGTGGTGCTCAACTATATAATCCCAACACTTGGGAGGCTGATACAGGAGGACCGCAGGTTAGAGGTGAGCCTCAATAATTTAGCGAGATTCTCAGCAACTCAGTGAGACCCTGTTTCAAAATACAAAATAAAAAGGGCTGAGGTTGTAGCTTGGCGTGAGATTTAGTAACACGTACACATACACAGTGGGTATACTTCTCAAGCACAGAAGCCTGGCTTGGGAGACCTCACAACCCACAGTGCTTCTGTAGAAACGCGACAGGCCAAATTGTGACCGGATTTCTGAGGTTATGAACAGGAGTGTTTTTTGTTGAGGTCCTCAGAGAAAGGAAAGAGGGACAGGCAGAGAAAGGAAACTAAAAGAAAAAGAGGAAATGAATCACTTTCTGAGCCTTAGACCTCAAACTAAAAACCAGATCGGGGAGCGGGTCGGGGTGGGCTGCCTGGCAGCGTGAGTGGGTGACTTTTTCTTTTTCTTTTTTAACCTCTCATGGGAAAGATTCAAGATCAAATACCCAACTGCATCATACTGATTTGAATTTTGATGGAAATGGAGAATGGGACCTCAGACCTTCGCTGGGGAGTCTGGGGCCTCACTCTCCTCTTTGGAGACCACGGGGTTCTATGACAGTGTCTTTACCACGGGAGGCCCGGGCTCTGGTGCAGGTCCTGGGCTTCTCTAGGGACAGGGAGCCCTGACGCGAGGTGTCTTTTTCGTTGCCAACTGTCAGATACTGACTTTGCCTACTTTTTTTGTGTGTGGAAGAGGATACTAAGGATTGTACCCAGGCTGCATTCTACCTCCAAGCTACACCCCCAGTCCTATTATTTATTTATTTATTTATTTATTTATTTATTTATTTATTTATTTTTGCAGTACTGGGGATAGAACCCAGGGGCCTTCTACTTCCAAGCTATATTCCCAACCCTACTTTTTATTCTCTCTCTTCTCTCTTCTCTCTTCTCTCTCTCTCTCTCTCTCTCTCTCTCTCTCTCTCTCTCTCTCTCTCTTTCTTTTCTTTTCTTTTCTTTTTCTTTTTTTTTTTTTTTTTTTTTTTTTGCGGGGGCATTCTACCTCCGAGCTACACCCTTCAGCCCTATTTTTTTTTTTTTTTTTTTTTTTTGCGGGTTTGGGGATGGAACCCAGAGGCATTTGACCTCCAAGCTACACCCCCTGCCCAATTTTTTATTCTTTATTTTCAAACAGGGTCTCACTGAGTTGCAAAGGGCCTCACTAAGTAGCTGAGGCTGTCCACAAACCGCGATCCCCTGGTCTCAGACTCCCAAATGCTGGGATTACAAGTGTGTGCCACCATGCCCAGCTCCTTCAGCCCTATTTTTTATTCATTATTTTGAAACAGGGTCTCACTGAGTTGCAAAAGGCCTCACCAAGTAGCTGAGGCTGTCTGTGAACCATAATCCTTCTGTCTCAGCCTCCTGAATGCTGGGATTATGAGAATGTACCAGCACGCCTGGTTTATTTTTTATTTTTGGAACAGGGTTTCACTGAGTTGCAAAGGGCTTCTATAGCTAGTTAAGGCTGGCTGCAAACTGTGATCCTCCTGTTTCAGCCTCGGGAATGCTAGGATTACAAGTGTGTGCCACCACACCCGGCTCCTCCCAGCCCTACTTTTTATTCCTGATTTTTTTTTCTTTTGTGGAAATGGGATGAAAGCCAGGGACATTCTACCTCCGAGCCATACCCCCAGCCCTATTTTTTATTCTTTATTTTGAAACAGGGTCTCACTAAGATGTAGAGGGCCTCACAAGTTGCTGAGGCTGTCGGAGAAGCTGTGATCCTCCTGTCTCAGCCTCGAACATACTGGGATTACAAGTGTGCACCACCATGCCCGACTTTATTCTTGATTTTAAAACAGGGTCTCAGGACTCTACCTAGATTCAGAATCAGGAGTCCAGATTTACCCGACTCTGCTGCTGGATGTTTGTTTGTTTGTTTGTTTTAGTGCTGGGGATGGAACACAGGGGCATTCTAACTCTGAGCCCTATTGTATTTTTTTTTTTTTTTTTTTTTTTTTTGGTGGGTCTGGAGATGGAACCCAGGGGCATTTGACCTCCAAGCTACACCTTCTGCTCTATTTTTTTATTCTTTATTTTGAAATAGGGTCTCACTGAGTTGCAAAGAGCCTCACTAAGTAGCTGAGGCTGTATACAAACTGCGATCCTCCAGTCTCAGCTTCGCCCTATTGTATTTTTAAATTTGAAACAGTCTCACTAACCTGCAGAGGGCCTAAGTTGCTGAGGCTGGCTGAGAACCTGCAATCCTCCTGTCTCAGCCTCCCAAATACTGGGAATACAAGCGTGTGTTGACACACCCAGTACTTGATATGTTCTTTAGGCAAAGAATCTACTTCCACAGGGCCCAGTTATCCCATCGGTTAGATGATAACTTTGTTAGCAGGTGCCTTAACTCTGCACCTACTTCCTCAGTTTGGAAGATCAATCAACGAGAGAATAGATATAGACGTGTGCTAGGAACTGCGGAGAAATGTAGACAGGTGATTTCTTAGTATTATTAGGAGAATAGTTCAACCAGTTAGGATGTGTTTATTAACTTGTAATTATGCCTGGCATGAGGGCTCACACCTGTAATCCCAGTACTTGGGAGGCTGAGACAAGAGAATTGCAGGTTCAAAGCCAGGCTCAAGAACTTTGTGAGGGCCCCTGCAACTTAGCAAGACCCCTATTCTTTCTTTCTTTCTTTCTTTCTTTCTTTCTTTCTTTCTTTCTTTCTTTCTTTCTTTCTTTTGTGGTACTGGGAGTGGATCCAGAGGCTTTCTACCTCCAGGCTATACTTTCAGACCTGTTTTGTATTTTATGTGGAAACAGAGTCTCACTAAGTTACTGAGAGCCTCACTAAGTAGTTGAGGCTGCCGGGTGTGGTGGCGCACGCTTGTAATCCTCGCGCTTGGGAGGCTGAGACAGGAGGATCGCTCAGGTTCTAAGCCAGCCTCAGCTATTTAGTGCGGCTCTCAGCAATTTAGTGAGACCCTGTTTCCAAATAAAATATAAAAAAGGTCTGGGAGTATAGCCCAGAGGTAGAAAGACTCTGGGTTCCTCCCCCAGTACCACCAAAAAATAAAAAAATAAAAATAAAAAAACTAAGTAGTTGAAGCTGGCTTCGAACCTGTGTGATCCTCCTGTCTCAGCCTCCCAAGTGCAGGGATTACAAGCGTGCACCACTACGCTGGGCTGAGACCCCTCTTTCCAAATAAAAAAATAAAATGGAGCTGGTGGTGTAGCTCAGAGGTAGAATTCCCCTGGGTTCAATCCCTGCAAACACACACACACACACACACACACACACACACACACACACACACTGTAATTAAAACTGATAAAACTTGGTAGTTCCAGGAACGATAAAAAAAGTGACTACACAAGAAATCAGCAATAGTCACTGAAGGGGAATGAAAGGCAGACATCGTGGTTCACACCTGTATTCCTAGCTGCTTGGGAGGCCAGAGCAGGACGATCAAAAAGTTTGAGGCCAAACTGGGCGCAATGATGCATGCTTGTAATCCCATTGGGAGGCTGAGATAGGAGGAACGTAGGTTCAGGAACAGTCTTAGCAAGTAGTGAGACTCTCATCAGCCTAGTAAGACCCTGTTTCAAAATTAAAATAATAATAATAATAATATAATAATAATAATATAATAATAATAATAATAATAATAAGAAGAAGAAGAAGAAGAAGAAGAGGAGGAAGAAGGAAGGCTAGGCATAGTGGCACATGCTTATAATCCCAGCATTTGGGAGGCTGAGACAGGAAGATTGCGGTTTATGGCCAGCCTCTGCTACTTAGTGAGGCCCTTTATAACTATGTTAGATGCTGTTTCAAAATAAAGAATAAAAAATAGAACTTGAGGTGTGGTTGGAGGTAGAATGCTCCTGGGTTTCATCTTCAGTACCACAAAAAGAAATAATTTAAAAAATTAAAAAATAAGGCTGGGAGTATAACTCAGAGGTAGAATGCCCACTGGGTTCAATTACCAGTACAACAAAAAAGAAAGAAAGAAAGAAAGAAAGAAAGAAAGAAAGAAAGAAAGAAAGAAAGAAAGAAAGAAAGAAAGAAAGAAAGAGGAAGGAAGGAAGGAAGGAAGGAAGGAAGGAAGGAAGGAAGGAAGGAAGGAAATAAATCAGAGTCAGGCAACTTGGTATCTTTTTCATACTATCAAGTAACAGAAGAATGAACTAAGGCTGTGCTGTCAGTTTTCAATAGCCAAAATATGGACCCAACCTAGGTCTGCATCAATGGATGAATGGGTTGCAAAATTATGGGAAATACACACAATGGAATTGTACTCAGCTATAAAGAAGAACAAAATCATGTCATTCTCAAGAAGATGGAAAGTCCTGGAGAACATTGTGTTAAATGAGATCAGCCAAGCACAGAAAGAGAAGGGACATGTGTTCTCTCTAATATGCCCAAGCTAGGGAGTATTGGGGATACCAGAGGGACTCCAGATAATGGGGGGGGGGAACCTCAGCAAAGCTAGAAAAGAAGGGCAGGGGAGGAAGAAGGCTGAGGTTGATTAATGGAGGAGCTACATCCGAATATATGTAAAAGTCTGAATGTAACATGGTTAACCTGGACACTCATTGTTGGGAGGGAGAAAGGGAAAGTGGGGGGTGGCAGAGGGCACCAAGCACAGTCTGAATGTATGCCATTTTCAATATGATCTACATAAAAAAATAAAAATAAAAATAAATAAAGATGTGCTGTATGACTGGGAGCCATAGCAAGATCTTGTCGTCACAGAGTTCACGGTGTTCAAGGACTTGAGTTCAGAAAGCCGGTCTGAGATCAAAAGGTATCTTTGTATTCCTTAGAACTACAAAAATGTCAGTAAAATGTACATCCGATTCCTGTCTCAGGAAGATGAGCTGAAGACAGTACCTCTAACAGCTCTACCCTGACCTCAGACTCCCAGGGCACAGGCAGCTAGCTGGTAGGTCTCAAAGCCAGGGTTTGAATGCAGATTTCTGATTTGGGAGGCTGAGACAGGAGGCTCGTACACTGAGGCTGTAGCTCGAAGCCAGAGAGTGTGCCTGGAGTCTAACAGGGAGGCACCTTTACCTTTCGTGGGTTACTGAATCCTCAAAAATCTAAGCTTATTTGTCTTGCCCTGAACCCTGGAGAAACAGGATCTTCTCACCCCTGGGTTCTGGCTAAGTTACTGAGGCTGGCCTCGGTCCTGCGATCTTCCTGTCCCAGCCTCACAAGTACTGGGATTACAGGTATGTGCCACCAAGTGGGATATAAAATGCCCCTGTGGCTTCTAAAGAGCTAACCCTGTCATTCTCTGTTTCTTGTTTATTTTCTTGGTAACTACAGAAGTTGTAGTCTCTTCTGTTGGAGAAGGGTGCTTGATTCTGTGTGTATTTATCCGTCTCCCCAGCTGGACCGTAAACTCAGTCAGGCGAAGGATGTGTCCATTGCGTCTCCAGCAACTCCTGCTCCATGCAGGAGGCGCTCAGCAGAGGTCCATGTTCAACAGATCAGCTGCAATTAGCACCAGGAGCAGGTGAACTGTCTGAGCACACGGGAGACCAAGACAGTGGAAGCTACAGCCTAATGCTGCCATTTGCCTTCTCTGCTCCCCAGCCCTAAGTAAGTCCCCCTCTCTGGATCAGTTTTCCCATGTGGGAAATGAATGCTTGGATAGGCAGGCACAGTGGTGCATATCTGTAATTGGAGTACTCGGGAGGCTGAGACAGGAGGATCGCAGGTTTAAGGCCAGCTTCAGCAACTTAGGAAGACTCTATTTCAAAATAAAAAGGGCTAGGGTTGTAGCTCAGAAGTAGAATGCCAACCAGGCATGGTGGTGCACACCTGTAATGTCAGCACTTGGGAGTCTGGGACAAGAGGATGGTAGGTTTCCAACCAGCCTCCATAATTTAGTGAGATGCTGTTTCCAAACAAAAAAAAAATAAAAATAAAAATAAGGATGGGGGTATAGCTCAGAGGTAGACAGCCCCTGGATTCAATTCTGAGTGACAGACAGACAGACAGACAGACACACACACACACACACACACACACACACACACAGAAAATACCACTGGGTTCAAATCCCAGTACCAAATGATTGGTGTTGTTGCTATTATTATTATTATTATTATTATTATTATTATTATTATGGAATGAACACAGGGCTTCCTACTCCAAGCTACACCCCTATCCATATATATGTGTGTGTCTCACTAGGTTTCTGAGTCTTTCTACTTCCCGAGGCTGTCCTCAAACCTATGACCTTCTCATCTTAGCCTCCCAAGTACTGGAAATACTGAGATTACAAATGTGTGCTACACACCCAGCTTGGAGTGTGTGTGTGTGTGTGTGTGTGTGTGTGTGTGTGTGTGTTTCTAGGGATTGAACCCAGGGGCATTCTACCGCTGGGCTATACCCTCACTCCTATTTTTATTTATTTATTTGTTTGTTTTCAAACAGGGTCTCACTGGGTTGCCGAAAGCCTCACTAAGTGGCTGAGGCTGGATTCGAACCTGCAGTCCTCCTGTTTCAGCCTCCTAAGTAGTGGGATTACAGGCTTAATTGTTTTCTAAAACAAACAAACAAACAAAATGCCTGCACTGATAACTTGCTTGCTAAATGTTCCACATCCTAATTCCCACTTGCTTAATTAAACTAATACACACCAACGTGTAAATGGCTGATTGCTGGCCCCCGAGGGGGTTGCTTTTTTTCAAGATAATGTTTATCCATCTCTGTTTGGATGGCAGGACAAGTGAAAAGCGTGGAGCTAACTGGAGAGAGAGAACTTCTAGAGGACGTGGGACCTGGGTTTCCCAGTGAGTCACCTCTCAGAGTTCCTGCTTTTCTAAGCTTCTTCCTCTTGGCTTCTTTCAACTCAGACTTCAAAAGCATCACGATTTCTTTTAAACCATTCTCCAGTCCCACCTGTCAACTGCTGGACCAAGAAGGGCCACGGGGCTTCTGAAGTTTCCGAGGCTAGAACACTCGATCGGGCCCCATCAGGGCAGCAGGCCCAAATCTAAACCCACCAGGGTCCCCGTGTGGTTTGGTTTCTAGAAACGTCAGGGTTTCGAGCTTCTGTTTCCCATGTGGTTTTGCACATGAAGCAGCGATCATTTCCCCGAGCCTCCAGTTACTCATCTCGTTATCCTCCTGGAACTCAGAGTGTCCTCCCAGGAATATGAGTGTCTGGGCGGCACGGACAAAGGTTGGCTCTCAAGAACAAACAAAGACAGGAAGCGTGCCGACGTAATCACAACACTGGTCAGAGCACAGTATCATCACGGAGGTCGGAGCAGAAAAAGTAGAATTTGCCCCTGGTCTCCAGCCTGGCTCTGAGCACAGTCTTGCCAGGGGGATTCCTCTTTCCACTCTCATCCTTCAACACACACCCACACACACACACACACACACACACACACACACCCGACTTCTCCAACCTGAGTCATCCAGCCAAGGGCTCAGTCCTTTGCCGCTGTCTAGCTTCTGATGAAAGTGAGGCTACATCCAGTCTCTTCCCAGGGGCCCCGCCCTTGTTTTTCACTTTGGCTATAGCCTTTTTCTTCTGGCAGCTGGGCAGTGGGTGGCCTTCAGTGATGCCTGGGTCATCACTAGCCCTGAGGGAGGTTGCTGGGAATCCACATGCTCATTTAACCGGCCCTGGAATGACACCCAAAGGGCTCTGGTTGTTGTGTTTTCAGTTAGTCCTTTCATTCTTAGCCTCAAAACTCAGCCTCCACAGCCAGGTGTGAGGGCCGACCCCTGGAATCCCTGGACTCGGGAGGCTGAGACAGGAGATTGCAGGCTCAAGACTAGCCTCAGCAACCTAGCAAGAACCTGTTTCAAAATAAAACATAAAAGGGCTAGGGGTGTAGGTCAGAGATAGAACACATCTGTGTTCCATCCCTAGTAACACACACACACACACACACACACACACACACACACACACACACTCAGTCTCCCTGTTCTAAAGGTTTATTACCAGAGCAGTTAATTTAAGTAAATAGTTACTAGGCCAAAATGTGTTGGATTCCACCCTAGACATAGAATCCCCCTTTGTTTTCCCAAATTGAAGGCATCTCTACAATCTCCAGGACAATCACCACAAATACACTAAATGAATGGACAGAGATCCAAAGAAACAAGGTGGAGGGGTTCTAAAGTCAGACAGATTTAGCCGGGCGTGGTGGCACATGCTTGTAATCCCAGTATTTGGGAGGCTAAGACAGGAGGATCACAGGTTCAAGGACAGCCTCAGCTACTTAGTGAGGCCCTCTGTAACTTAGTGAAACCCTGTTTCAAAATAAAGAGTAAAAAATAGGGCTGGGGGTATAGCTCAGAGGTAGAATGCCCCTAATTTCCATCCCCAGTACAGCAAAAATAAAAATAAATAAATAAATAAATAAAATCAGGTTCATAAGTGTAATGTGACTTGGGGAAAAATTGCATTGCACTTCAACCCCAAAGGCCTTTAAAAAAGGAAAATCTGAGTTGGGAGTGGAGATGCACACCCATAATCCCAGCACCTGGAAGGCTGAGACAAGAGGATCATAGATTTAGGACAGCCTCGGCGATTTAGCAAGGCTCTCAGCAACTTAGTGAGACTCTGTTTCCAAATAAGAAAGTAAAATAAAATGAGGGATGTATCTCAGAAGCATACCTGTAATCCCAGAACTGGGGAGGCTGAGACAGGAGGATCACAGGTTTGAAGACAGCCTCAGTAATTTAGCAAGGTCCTGTTTCCAAATAAAAAAATAAAATTGGGCTGGGGGAATAGAGTGGAGGTAGACTACTTCTGGGTTCAGTCCCTAGTGCCACACACATATGCCCCCACCTCCCCAAAATCAAAGATAAGTGCTATGGCGGACATGGAAAAAAGGGAAGGAACCATTTGGCACACCGTTGGTGGTATTGCACATTAGCACAGCCATTTTGGAAAACAGTATGTAGGTTCCTCAAAAACTCTAAAAATAGAATGATCATCTGATCCAGCAGTTTCACCCCTGGATGTATGTATACTCAAAGGGATGAAAATGAGTCTGAATTTCTCTGAACCCCTTGTCCATCTCAGCAGTATTTATAATAGCCAAAGCACTGGAGTAACCTAAGGGTTCATCAACAGATGAATGGATTAAAAGGTGTGTGTGTGTGTGTGTGTGTGTGTGTGTGTGTGTGTGACACACACAATGTAATACCAGTTGGCCCCTTTAAGAAAAAGGGAGGAATTTTGTAATTTGTTATAATATGGATGAATCTGGAGGACATTATGTTAAGTGAAATAAACCAGGCACACAGAGACAAATACCATCTCCTCTCATCTAAGTGTGGAAGATAAGAAAGTTGACCTCAAGTACTGAGAGATGGATGGTGGTCACCCCAGAGGCCGGGAGGCTGGGAGGGGGAGGTTGGGGGTAGCCTCTGATCCATTCCTACAATGCTGCAGTTAGGAGCAATAGTTCTATTGTCCAGCAAGGTAACTACTATAGTTAATAGTAATCTGTTATTACATGGGAGCTAGAGAGAGAAAAAAAAAAAAGAGGGGGGAATCTTGGAATCTTGCTGGGCATGGTGGTTCATGCCTATATTCCTAATACTTGGGAGACTGAGATAAGAGGATAGGGTTCAAAGCCGGCCTCTGCCACTTAGTGAGACCTTCAGCAACTTAGCAAGTTCCTATTTCAAAATAAAATTTTAAAAGGGCCAGGGATAGAGTTTGGAGGTAGAATGCCTTTGGGTTCAACCTCCAGGAACAATAAAAATAAAAATGAAAGGTCGAATTTTAAAAAATACTTTTTTTTTTTTTTGGTGGTACTGAGGTTCTTGGAAACCCTTCTGCCTCCGGGCTACACTCCCAGAAACTTATTTTTTTTAATATGTATTTTTATTTGGATATAGGGTCTCTTAAACCAGCAAGGCTGACTTCGAACCTGCGCGATCCTCCTGTCTCCGCCTCCCAAGCATGGGGATTACACGTGTGCGCCACCACACCTGGCAAAAACACTATCTTAAGACAGGCGTGGTGGCGCACACTTGTAATCCTAGTACTTGGGAGGCTGAGACTGAAGGATCACAGGTTTGTGGCCAGCCTTAGCTACTTAGTGAGGCCCTCTGCAACTTAGTGAGATCCTGTTTCAAAATAAACAGTAAAAAGTAGGGTTGGGAGTATAGTTCAGAGGTAGAATGCTCCTGTGTTCAATTCCCAGTACTGCAATCAATCAATCAATCAATAAATAAATAAATAAAAGAAAAAGAAAAAAGAAAAAAAGACACTATCTTTTCAAACTACACAAATGTGGACATTACCTTGTCTTATAATTTGGGAGGTTGGAATGGTTCTTACATTTTCTTTTTTTTATTATTATTATTTTTTCTGCGGGTCTGGGGATGGAATCCCGGGGCATTCAGCCTCCGAGCTACATCCCTTGACTTATTTTTTATTCTTTATTTTGAAACAGGGTCTCACTGAGTTGCAAAGGGCCTCACTATGTAGCTGAGGCTGTCTGCGAACTGCGATCCTCCTATCTCAGCAATTCCTCCCAAATGCTGGGATTGCAGGTGTGCACCACTATGCCCGTCTGGTCCTTACATTTTCATGAGATACCCTGATGAGACATCTGAGCCTTTTTTGTTCCCTAGAAGAAAGACTTCGTAAGTTTTGAGTTCCAGACCCCGATGTGACCTCTCACCTAATTTTCTTCTGTCTACAGACGTCTGCAATTCCCACCTGGTTGGTCTCTTGCTGTTCATTGTACATTTCCTTGTGTGTGTGTGTGTTAGTTACGGGGGGTTGAACCCAGGGGCATTTTACCTCTGAGTTACATCATCAGCCTTTTTAAATTTAATTAATTAATTTTTTCGTTTTAAACAGGGTCTCCCCAGGTTGCTGAGAGTCTGTGTATTTGTTGAGTCTATCCCTGAACCTCTGGTCGTCCTGTCTCGGCTTCCTTTGTACTTTGGGTTCCAGGCCTGCCCCACAGTGCCCTGCTGTATGCTTCCTAGGATCGTAGGATATGTAAATGAACTTTCCCTCTCACCTAAGTTTATTGCTCATAAGCTTCCAATCTCAGGACTGTGTCACCCTCAGTGAGGAAAGGTGTCTGTTAGATTCTGGAACAGAGCTCTAGCTTCAAATACTTTGGACATAATGTCCAAGATCACTGTACTCACACCCACACACACACACGCAGAACAACCAGGCAAATCAAAAGTCCAGATTCCTGAGCTGACTAATACCACCTAAACAAAATGAAGCATAGAAATAATTTTAAACAAATTAATGTATTTCTGTGTGTGTGTGTGTGTGTGTATGTGTGTGTGTGTGTGTGTGTGTGTGTGTGTGTGTGTGTGTGTTACTAGAGATTGAATCTGGGAACATTCTACCTCTGAGTTATACCCACAGCCTATATTATTATTATTATTATTATTATTATTATTATTATTATTGCAGTACTGGGGATGAGACCCAGGGGCATTCTACCTCTGAGCTACACTCCCTGCCCTATTTTTCATTCTTTGTTTTGAAACAGGGTCTCACTGAATTGCAAAGGGCTTCACTAAGTAGCTGAGGCTGTCCACGAACCGCAATCCTTCCTGTCTCAGCCTCCCAAAGGCTGGGATTACAAGCGTGCGCCATCACAAACGGCTTGCTTGCTTAATTATTTATTTATTTATTTATTTAGAAACCGGGTCTTGCTGAGTTGCCGAGGGCCTCTCTAAGTTGCTGAGGCTGACCTCAAACCTGAGCTCCTCTGGTCTCAGATTCCCAAGTACTGGGATTACAGGAATGCACTATCATGCCTGGCTAAATTAATATATTTCTAACCAAAGTTAATAAAATTTATAAACAGAAGAATGGCAACCAGGAGGCCTAGGAATCTTTGTGCAATTGAATGGTTTCTTAATTGGGCAAGATCTAGAGAAAAGAGGAAGTCACCTATTCTATTCTTAGTACATTGGGTATCTGTCTAAATAAAAAAAGGAAGGAAAAAACCCTCCCCCTCAAGAGTATAAATTTACCTTAGGAAAAATCAATAAAATTAAATATGCTGCCCCTTATTTTTCCAATTAGTGTGTTTAAGTGTGTGTATGTGTGTATGTGTGTATATGTATGTTACTGGGAATTGAGCCCAGGGGCAGTCTACCTCCAGGCTACACACCCAGACCTATTTTAATTTTTATTTGGAAATAGGGTCTTAGTTGCTGACAGCATCACTAAGTTTCTGAGGCTGGCTGTGAACCTGCGATCCTCCTGTTTCAGCCTCCCAAGCACTGGGATTACAAGCCACCACATCTGGCCTTCAATTAAAGTTTTTAACTGAAGCATCATAACCTGTTGTTGTTGTTGTTGTTATTATTATTATTATTATTATTATTATTATTATTATTATTATTTTAACCCCAGGGCATTCTACCACTAAATTACAATCCCAGCCTTTAAAGAAAAAAACATTTTTTTTTAAAAAAAGAGTGTATCAGTAAGCCCAGTGTGGTGGCACACACTTGTAATTCCAGCATTCGGGAGGCTGAGACTGGAGGATTAAGGTTCGCAGACAGCCTCACCTACTTAATGAGGCCCTTTGCAACTCAGTGAGACCCTGTTTCAAAATAAAGAATAAAAAAATAGGTCTGGGGTATACCTCAGAGATAGAATGCCCCTGGGTCCCATCTAGCTTACGAAATATTTCTTATGGAGGTAAAAGACAGTCTACAGCCGGGCATGGTGACACTCGTTTGTAATTCCAGTTCGAGTACAACCTCAGCAAGTAGTAAGACTTCTCAACCTAGTGAGACCCAATTTCTAAATAAAAATAAAGAGTAGGGCTAAGGGTGTAGATTGGAGGTAGAATGCCCCTGCGCTCAATCTCCAGAACCATAAAATAAAATAGTATACTATCTGAAAAAACTTCGATCCTGGAGCACAGGATTCTGAGCAATTAAGACCAAAAAGTATAGCCTCCGCCAGTAGTGAGATTCTCATCAACCTAGCAAGATTCTATTTCAAGATAAAAATAAAATAGATCCGGGTGTGGAGGCATATACTTGTAATCCCAGTACTTGGGAGGCTGAAGACAGGAGAATTGCAGGTTCGCATACAGCCTCAGCTATTTAGTGAGGCCTTCTGCAACTTGCCAAGACCTTGTTTCAAAATAAAGAATAAAAGCCGGGCATGGTGGCGCACGCTTGTAATCCCAGCGTTCGGGGAGGCTGAAACAGGAGGATCCAGGTTTGCAGACAACCTCAGCTACTTAATGAGGCCCTCTACAACTCAGTGAGACCCTGTTTCAAAATAAAGAATAAAAAAAAATAGGGCTGAGGTGTAGCTCAGAGGTAGGATGCTCCCAGGTTCTATCCCCAGTACTATCGTCCCCCAAGACTCCGACCCGCAGGGGCTTAGAGAACGACACAGACACCTCTGCAGCTGAAACATGAATTCTTCTTTAATGGATCCTTAATATGTCTCAATAATATGTCTCTTCTTCTTCCTCCTTTATGCGTACAGCAAGCACAATATATATCAGCATCAAAATCCCTCCCTCTATTCCCTACCAACCCCAAGCTTCCACAGCTAGGGCATGCACATTTCTGACTCTCTCATAGGCAGGCTGGTGGTAGCACGAGGTGCTGCGTCACTGATCATTCTGCAGGCACATAGCATGGCACACTGCGCATGTTCAGGGAGACGTCCATCTTGTGAGTCTCATGACTTGGCTGCAAGCCTAGGCGCCATCTTGAATCCACGCTGGCAACAAGCCTGGGTGCCATCTCGGTCCAGCCGAGTGGGACCCGACACAGTACCTCAAAATAAATATATAAATAAAAGAATTAAAAAATGGGGATGTGGAGAGAGATGTAGCCCGGAGGTAGAGTGCCTCAGGGTTCCATCCACAGTATCATAAAATAAAATAAAATAAAATAAAATGAAATAAAATAAAATAAAATAAAATGGGGCAAGGGGTATAGCTCTGAGGTAGAATGCCCCTGGGTTCAATCCCCAAAACCATGCACACACAAAAACCAAAAAGACTAAAAGTGCTGACTAGCGTTAAAAAACATTCCTTTTTGAAATGTCTAGCCCCACCCTACCCTGCACTGGTTGAGAACTTCTTTGTGGCTCTGGTTTCTGACGTCACTTTCCAGCAAGGGAGGAATGGCTCCTAGGATGCTATTTTTATCTGATGATTTGTTTTTGCTTTAAGTCACAAGTTTCAGTTCTATATCATTATTCAGCAAGTGTAGCTTCCATGTTTGCTTTGTTTTTAATAGCTATTGGCTCCTGGATAATAAAAACAATGTAAATGGGTTAGATGTAATTTCGGGAGCATAAATCTCAATCTTCTAACATGGTCTTATTTGTTACCCTGTAACACAAGCATCATTTCAACTTTACAAGATCTGAAAACTGCCCTGGGCTACACAACTAGTTAAGTAGAGCAGGGGATGGAATTCAAATAAATGTGGGTGAACCCAGAGGGCAGTGTGTGGATGAGATTAGACAAACACAGAAAGACAAATACTGGGTGGAACTCCTGAAAGGAAGAGTAGAACTGTGGGTGCCGGGCCGAGTTTATTGGGGAAAATGAGATGCTGGCCAAAGGGCACAGACTTTCAGTTTTAGGACGAATATGTTCCGGAGACCTAGTGAATACCAGAGTGAATACATCTAATAACACTGTATTGTTTACTTGGAATTCCTTGAGAGGGTAGATGATGATGATGATGATGATGATGATGATGATGATGATGATTTTTTTTACTACTGGGGATGGAACCCAGGGGCATTGTGCCTCTGAGTTCCACCTCCAGCCCTATATTTTAGTCTTTTTAGTGTTGAAACAGGGTCTCACTGAGTTGTGAAGGGCCTCACTAAGTAGCTGAGGCTGTCCGCGAACCGAGATCCTCTGGTCTCAGACTCTCAAATGCTGAGATTACAAGCGTGCGCCACCACGCCTGGCTAAGAGAGTAGATCTTAAACAATATTGCACACACACACACACACACACACACACACACACACACACACACACTGCTGCTAATGTGATATGGTATATCAGTATTTTATTTTATTTTTATTACACTGGAGACTGAATCCAGGGACACTACCACTGAGCTTCAGAGCCAGCCCTTTTTATTTTTTATTTTGAGGTGGGGTCTTATCCTGTTGCCCAGGCTGGCTTCAGACTTGCCATCCTCCTGCCTTCAGGCTCCAAGTACTGGGATTACAGGTGTGAGCCACCCTGCCCGGAGGTGTGCTGATTCATTGACTGTAGCCATCACCATACAATGTATACCCATATCAAATCATCACTCTGGACACCTTGAATATGTAATACAATTCTTTATTTGTTAATGATACTTCAACAAAGCTGAAAACAAAATTGAATATAACCCAGGCATGGTGGCACACTCTTGTAATTCCAGTACTTGGGAGGCTGAGACAGGAGGATTGCAGGTTCAAGGACAGCCTCAGTAAGCAGTGAGACTCAGCAACCCAGCGATGATACCGTTTCTTTTCTTTCCTTTCCTTTTTTTTTTTTTTTTTTCTGTACTGGGGATGGAACCCAGGGGCATTCTACCTCCAAGCTACACTCTTAGCCCAATTTTATTTCTTATTTGGAAACAGGGTCTCACTAGGTTACTGAGACCCTTGCTAAGTTGTTGAGGCTGGCTTTCAAACTAATATCCTCCTGTGTCAGCTTCCCAAATCCTGGGATTACAAGTGTGTGCCACCATGCCAGAGACCAGGCCATTTCACTCAGTGCAATGACGTCATCAGAGACCTAAATACTAATGATTACATAAATAAATAACTAATAATGATTACTATTATAAATTGTATTGATTTAATGTTAATTTACATTTAATTTACTATTAACAATATTTAAGCCAGGCATGGTGGCTCATGCTAGTAATCCCAGTACTTGGGAGGCTGAGACAGGAGGATTGCAGACTAACAGACAGCCTCAGCTAATTAGTGAGGCCCTCTGCAACTTAGTGAGACCCTGTTTCAAAATAAAGAATAGAGATGGAGGTGTAGCTCAGAGGTAGAATGCCCCTGGGTTCCATTCCCAGTGTTGCAAAAAAAAAAAAAACCAACAACAATATTTAATGTCATTGAAAAACATGGCCGGTAATGTCATTAAATAATATTATTTAATAATAATTGAATAGCTATTTTTTTTAAAAGAACCTTGTTTAGAACGCTCAAGGTCTCAAAACTTGTGATCTTTGCATTTCAAATACTGGATGTGGAATCCTCTGGTTCTCGCTCATTTATTTTCCAAATAAAACATAAAAAAAAGGGTCTGGGAGTATAGCCCAGAGAAAGCCTCTGGGTTCCACCCCCAGTACCACCAAAAAATAAATAAATAAATAAAATGTGGCACCGAGCGAAGAGAACACGATGTTTCCCACACCACGGCGCACATTTCCATTGATATCTGCACTCTATCTGGCCACTAGTCAGCCGTACCAGGAAATATCTCCTCTGTACACTTGCTGCAACTCCTTAGCCTCCACACACTCAGGCCAGATAAAGCCTCCCCGGCGACCTTTGTCACCGTGTGCCGTACTTATGTTTGTCCTGAGCCTACTAATGACACTTTTATCTAGTGTTTCCCGACTATTATAGTAGGACAGTTGGAAGGCTTTCTGCGGGGCCATTAATGAGTATTTGTTGGCTTGCATGGTTATTTCGTCTCGGCGCCTTCCTGCTGTCCATCAATGCCCCTCTGCAAACCCCTACCCTCCCGGGCAATGCACTGGAGCGCCCCGGTCATGGCTGAGTTCTTTTTCCTCATTCCTGAACCTCAGAATTAATAGTAACCGCCTGCATAGCACATGCTAATTGGGCGAACAAAACCCTCTCTGAAGCTTGGAACATTCCTGAAAAGATCCCTTTCTGCCTTAGTAGGGAGAGGTGACCTCGTCCTACCCTGTACTTAGCAGAGAAGCCTGGCCAGATCTTACGCAGGTGTGAGGGAGGCGCGTGCAGTCTCCTTCCTCTGTTTCACCCGCCTGGGTGCTGAATTGTGATCAGTCTTGTCTAGTGATGAGGTTAAGACAAGAAGAGGAAAGGGGGCGAAGAGAGTGGAGAGGGCTGAGGAGAAGCAGGTAGTAGGACCAAAAAGCATCCGATGATGCTGGATATCATCGTCAGAGAGCCAGACGAGGTGCCTGTAATCCCAGCACCTGAGAGGCTGAGACAGGAGGATCGTGGGTTCAAGGTCAGTCCCAGCAACTCAGCGAGACCCTTAGCAACTTAGTGAAACCCTGTTTCAAGGTAAAAGTTTTTTAAAAGGCTGAGAGTGTACCTCGGAGGTAGAAAACTCCTGGATTCAATCCCCCCTGCCAAAAAAATTAAAAGTAAAAAAAAATTTTTTTTTGGTGGTACTGGGGGTGGAACCCAGGGGCTTTTCTACCTCTGGGCTATACTCCCAGACCTATTTTATATTTTATTTGGAAACAGGGTCTCACTAAGTTGCTGAGAGCCTCACTAAGTAGCTGAGACTGAGTTCCAATCTGCGCGCTCCTCCTGTCTCAGCCTTCCAAGCACTGGGATTACAAGCGTGTGCCACCAGGTCCGGCTGAAAAATAAAAATTTTAAAGTAAAAAAGTAGCCGGGCCTGGTGGCACAGGCTTGTAATAATCTCCGCATTTGGGAGGCTGAGACCTGAGAATCGCGGTTCACAGACAGCCTCAGCTACTTAGTGAGTGAGGCCCTCTGCAACTCAGTGAGACCTGGTTTCAAAATAAGGAATAAAAAATAGGGCAGGAGGTGTAGCTCAGAGGTTAAATGGCCCTGGGTTCCATCCCCAGACCCGCAAAATAAATAAATAGTAAAAAAAAAAAAAAAAGTAAAGAAGCTGGGAGTGTAGCTCAGAGTTTGAATAATCACCCAACCTTCTAGAAACACTCCTGAAAGGCTCTGATTTTACATAAAGCAACAGAAGACAGAAAGGGTTTTCATTCTTACATGCTATCGATGGTAGAAAACATCATTGCAAAGCCCAGCGTGGTGGGAAACACCTATAATCCTAGTACCTGGGAGGCTGAGACCAGAGGATCGCAGGTTTGAGGACAGCTTCAGCAAGTAGTGGAACTCTCATCAACCTAGCAAGACCCTGTTTCAAAATAAAAATTAAGCCAGGAGTGGTGGGGCCGCTTGTAATCCCCGCGTATGGGAGGCGGAGACAGGAGGACCACGCAGGTTCAAAGCCAGCAGCGCTGGCGTAAGAGACCCTGTTTCCAAAATATAAAATAGGTCTGGGAGTGTAGCCCAGAGGTAGAAGGGGTCCCAGGAACCCCAGGACCACACAAAAAAATACATACATACATACATACATACATACATACATACATACATACATAATACATAAATACATAAATAAAAATAAAAATAGGGTGGGGCATAACCTGGAGGAGAATGTCCCTGAGTCCCACCCCAGTACCAAAAAAAAAAAAAAGAAAAGAAAAGAAATGAAAAGAAAAGAAAAGATAAAAGAAAAAAAGAAAACATCACTGGGTAATGTGAGTGCTAAACCACTCTGGATTAAGGTCATAAACTTCAGAGACTTAGGTCTGAGCACTCAGGGAAAATACCAGTCCTGCTGAGTCACACTTAATTACTCACACGTACCTTTCTCACCTGCAGGGGCCAGGAGGTTGGGTGCTGTTGGGATGCACAGCTGGGAACTGCCAGACAGGTCCAGAGAGAAGTGACTGTGTACGTCCATAGTGCTGAAGAGAAAAACACATTTTTTTTAAGCCGGGCATGGCAATGCATCCCTGTGATTCCAATACGTGGGAACTGAGATAGGACGGGGGATTCCAGGCCAGTCTCTGCAATTTAGGAAGATTCCGTAAAAAATAAAAAGGGCCGAGCTGGACGTGGTGGCCCATGCTTGTAATCCCGGCATTTGGGAGGCTGAGACAGGAGGATCGCAGTTCGCCGCCACCCTCAGCTACTTAGTGAGGTCCTCTGCAACTCAGTGAGACCCTGCTTCAAAATAAAGAATAAAAAATAGGGCTGGGGGTGTAACTTGGAGGTAGAATGCCCCTGGGTTCCATCCCCGGTATTGCAAAAACAAACAAATAAACAAATAAATAAACAAACAAAGCTCAGCGATAGGATGTCCTTGGGTTTAATCACCAGTACCAAACCAAATCAAAGAAAAAAATGTTTTTTTATTATTATTATTATTATTATTATTATTAATTATGATTTTGCGTGTCTGGGGATGGAACCCAGGGGCATTTGACCTCCGAGCTACACCCCCTGCCCTATTTTTTTTTTTATTCTTTAATTTGAAACAGGGTCTCACTGAGTTGCAGAGGTCCTCACTATGTAGCTGAGGCTGTCTGTGAACCGCGATCCTCGGGTCTCAGCCTCCCGAATGCTGGGATTACAAACGTCGCCACCATGCCCAGTTTATTATTTATTATGTGTGTGTGTGTGTGTGTGTGTGTGTGTGTGTGTGTGTGTACCATCAGTATAAAATCAAGAGAGTTAATGCATGTTGAACTTGGACCGTCCTGTGATGCAGGCTGGTCTTAAAGGGAAAGCAGACTAGCCACCATCGCACCCCTTTAACCTGTCAATCTGTGGAGTTTGTGTGACTTGTGGGTCTCAAGTTTTCATAATTGCACAATTTCAGTGGTGCCTACTCCTCCATTTGAACCTGAATACCGACTCCAAGCGTCCATTCCCTTTCCTAACAACAACATTGAGTCATCAGTTCCGTGTTTACTAACAGTCTCTCCAGTCCCTCTAATTAGCCGGCAACTACCCAACCTCACCTTTACTTACTTTATAAATGACACAGGAGTAGGGCTTTTGATCGGCCCTATCTCACTTTGGTTTTTAAATTGAGTGGTTTCCGGAGAATTCCGGAGAAATCAAGAGTTAATTTAGAGCGTTTTTGTTGTTGCTGCTGTGTTGCTTTGGTCCGGATTTTACCTACTGACATACTTATTTCTAACTTCTGCCTTGGCCTTTGTTCGGATTTGTGTGGTCAAGTCAATAAACTGTTCCCAGATAGCACGCACCTTTTTAGGAGCTGGGAACGGTTAATCTAATCTGTGATGTAAATGTTGTTTACCAGCGCTTCTGCCCCCTTGAAAAACACTCTCCTTGGACAGAGTGATTCCCCCGAACAAAACAACCAGCCGGGGCCCTTCCCGGTTCATTGTTATGCAACGAACTTTGCCTCGGATCTGCAAGGTGAACAGGCTCCTGGAATATGCAAAAAGACTTCTGCTTTGAGTAAATTGCTTCCAGCTAGCTTTGGGTTTTCCCTAATGGAATGGACATTTGTTTTGTGATCTTGAGCAGAATTGACTTCTCTCTGGGAGGTCTCCTCCCCTGCACCGGAACGTCTGAAACTCTTTTTTAAAGGACTTTTTAAAAGAGCAAAGGCTGGGCACCTTGTAATCCCAGCATTTGCGGGACACGGAGACACGGGGGTCACGGTTTGCTGCCAACCTCAGCTACTTAGTGAGGCCCGTTGCAATTCAGTGAGACCCTGTTTCGAAATAAAGAATAAAAAATAGGGCTCAGAGACTGCCCCTGGGTTCCAGCCCCAAGTAACACACACACACACACACACACACACACACACACACGTGCAATCTCAGGTTCGCTAAAAATTAAAGGACCATCCAGAAACTTCCCTTATATCCTCTGCCTCCCCCACTGCACGCAGTCTCCCCACAGGCACCAGAATGGCACATTGGTGACCATGCTGGACTGGCATAGACACCTCATGATCACCCAAACCCCGGCAGTTTACGGCAGGGCTCTGTATTGGTGCTGTGTAGGCTGTGGGTTTGGACAGTGACCTCTTTCCAAGTCACTGTATTTTCACTACCCTAAAATCTCTCTGGGCTGGACATGGTGGTGCAGGCTTGTAGTCCCAGGACTTAGGAGGCTGAGAGAGGAGGATTGCTGGTTCAGTAACAGCCTAGCTACTTAGCATGTTGGCACACACCTGTAATTCCAGTACTTGGGAGGCTTGAGACCTGAAGATCTAAGGATGAGGGTCAGTCTTAGCAATTTAGCAAGGCCTTCTGCATCTTAGTAAGGACCCTTTTAGAATATAATAAAATAAAGCCAAACATGGTGGTGGTGCACGCTTGTAATCCCAGTACTTGGGAGGCTGAGACAGGAGGATCATGGTTTGCAGCCAGCCTCAGCTACTTAGTGAGGCCCTTTGCAACTTAGTGAGACCCTGTTTCAAAATAAAAAATCAAATAAAAATAGGGCTGGGGGTGTGGCATGGAGGTAGAATGCCCCTGGGTTCTGTCCCCAGTACTGCAAATAAGCAAGTAATAATAATTAAAAAAAAATAGGACTGAGGATTTAGCACAAAGGTATAATACCCCTGGGAAAGAAAGAAGGAAGGAAGGAAGGAAGGAAGAAGGAAGTTAAGAAAGAGAGGAAGGCAAAGAGGAAGAAGGAAAGGAAGGAAGGAAGGAAGGAAGGAAGGAAGGAAGGAAGGAAGGAAAAGGAAAGGAAGGAAGAAAGAGAGAAAGAAAGCTTGTGCTTGTGTCCACCACCTGGGCAATTGCAATGGCCACCGTGGTCCTAGGCAGAGAGGTGTGGTCCTGATGCTAATTACCTGGGACCAGCTCCAGCCAAACACGCCCCAGAGAGTAGAGACCTTCCAGCCCCTTCTTTAGTCCTTTTGCCAGACGTCCAGTCCCCAGAGATAACCAGGTCCGTTCCTGCGTCTTTGTTTTCTCTAGGACTTTGGCTCCGCATGAGCCGCCCTGGAACCTGTTTACCAACCGGCTGTATCTACTGAAAACAGATGCTCATCTCTTCTCTCTTGATTTATAGCCCTGAAGTACAAGTCTTATCTCCTCTGCTAGAGACTTCAAGTCCCTGCAGGAATCGAGGTCCAGTTCCTAAAGCCTTCACTGTCCAGCTGGGCCTGGGACAGAAAAGGCTTTTCTTTCTTTCTTTCTTTCTTTCTTTCTTTCTTTCTTTCTTTCTTTCTTTCTTTCTTTCTTTCTTTTCCTTCCTTCCTTCCTTCCTTCCTTCCTTCCTTCCTTCCTTCCTTTCTTCCTCCCTCCGTCCCTCCCTCCCTCCCTCTCTCTCTCTCTCTTTTTTTTTTTTGGTGGTACTAGGGATGGAACCCAGGGTCCTTCTACCTCTGGGCTATACTCTCAGACCTATTTTATATTTTATTTGGAAACAGGGTCTCACTAAGTTGCTGAGAGCCTCACTCAGTAGCTGAGGCTGGCGTTGAACCTGCGCATTCTCCTGTCTCAGTCTCCCAAGCGAGGGGATTACAAGTGTGTGCCACCACTCCCAACTTCTTTTCTTCTCTTTTCTTTTTTTTTCTGCTGAAATTAAACCTGGGGCATTCTACTACTTCTGAGTTTTATCCCCAGCACTATTTTATTTTTTATTTGGGAAGAGGGTCTCACTGAGTTGCTGAGACTGGCTTTGAACCTGCGATCATCCTGTCTCAGCCTCCCACGTACTGGGATTACAGGCGTGAGCCACTAGGCGAGCAGACAGAAAAGGTTTCCAATATGTGTCTGTGTGCGCGCATGTGTGCGTGTGCTATACTGGGAATTGAACCCAGGGGTGCACTGCTACTAAACTACATCTCAGCTCTACTTTTTCATTTTTATTCGGAAACAGGATCTTGCTAAATTACCAGATGTTGACCTAAAACCTGCAATCCTCCTGTCTCAGCTTCCTGAGTATTTGGGATTACAGGTGCGCACCCTCATGCTGGGCAAGATTTTCAATATTTATTGGCTGGATGGAGTGAAGAAATGTGAGGATAGTGGAATTTTTTTTTTTTTTTTTGCAGGTTTGGGGATGGAACCCAGGGGCATTTGACCTCCAAGCTATACCCCTGCCCTATTTTTATTCTTTATTTTGAAACCAGGTCTCACTGAGTTGCAGAGGGCCTCACTAAGTAGTTGAGGCTGTCCGTAAACTGCAATCCTCCGGGCTCAGCCTTCCAAATGCTGGGATTACAAGCGTGCACCACCACGCCCGGCTGATAGTGGAAATATTATGAGGTGTTAGAGTGGTCAGAGCTGACTCAGTCTCTCCCATTATTGGATGATAATTATTACTCCCAAGTGGTCTCCAGCAAGGGACCACAGTAGACACCTGCCTCTAGTCCCTTGCAAGATAAATTAAATTCAGGCTAGGTATGGTGGTGCATGTTTATAATCCCAGTAGTTGGTAGGCTGATACAGGAGGATCACAGGTTCAAGGCCAGCCTTAGCTACTTAGTGAGGCCCTCTGCAACTTAGTGAGACCCTATTTCCAAATAAAAAATAAAATAGATCTTGGGATATAGCTTGGAAGTAAAAGGCCCCTGGATTCAATTTCCAGTATCACACACACACACACACACACACACACACACACACACACAATGCAAAAAACAAAACCAAAAACCAAACACATACACACACACACAAACACACACACACAACCTCTTTTAGGTAGGCATGGTGGCTGTAATTCCAATATGTGTGTGTGTGTGTGTGTGTGTGTGTGTGTGTGTTGCTGATTCTGACCCTGGCAGCTAACAGACTGTTTATCATAAACTGACATTTCCCCCTCTTCTCAAACCCTTGTCCTAATTACTTGGCACACTGGGACAGGAACCAGAATTGGTTACACCAGTACTTGGGAGGCTGATATAAAGGGGGAATCTAGGCTAGTATCATCGATGTAGCTAGACCCTCAGCATCCTAGGAAAACCCCGTTTCAAAATATGAAATAAAGCCGGGTGAAGTAGCGCACGCCTATAATCCTGGGAGGCTGAGAAAGGGAGATTGCAGGTTTGCAGCCAGCCTGAGCAAGTAGTGAGACTCTCATCAACCTAGCAAGACCCTGTTTCAAAATAGAAATAAAATAGGATTGGGCATGTAGCTCAGAGGGAGAATGTGCCTGGGGTTCAATCCCAAGTCAAGAATTAAAATAAAAAAAAAGTTCTCTTTTTCAAGGGTTATTCAGAGATATTGGCAAGTTGCCTCAGCCATGGAGGTGTGGTCCAGGGGGCGCGGGGCATTTGTCTCCGAGGCTCTCGGGCTTTCTGCCTCCTCAAGCCACCTCCCCAGAGTCATCAGAGATGTAAAAACTGAGGTGGCAGAAGGACTACTCAGTCCAAGCCTGGCCTAGCAAAGTAGGCCAGGAAAGGTGCTCACATATGTGAGTGGGGTCCTTGACACTATTGCCCAGCCCTGTGCGGAGACAGTGAGGTCTTGGCTGGCTGCCTTCCTTTAGCTTGGCAGGGGCTCCTTGGCTCTGGGTAGAAGAGCCAGCACGCAGAGCTGCTCCTGTATACCCCACCTGCCTCACTCAGGCTCAGGAGCTCTAGACGGGGTGGAGCTAGCATCCCTGTAATCCTGTACGTGGGAGGCTGAGACTGGAGCAACACAGGTTAGAGGCCAGCATTAGCAAGTTAAAGAGACTCTCAGCAACTTAGGGAGACCCTGTTTCAAAATAAAAAATAAAATAGGGCTGGGGGTGTAGCTCAGAGGTAGAATGGATGCCCCTGAGTTCAATCTCCAGTAACACACACACACACACACACACACACACACACACACACACACACGTCAAGACAGCAAGTACTGATGTTAAGCAGAAAACAAACAAACGTGGGCATGCTCCTGAGAACTTCATCAGTCACTGTGACACTGGAAACGAGACAGTTTCTGTCCCCTGATCCTGCTTCAGTCTCTGTTCCTAAAGTCAACAGAACCATCAGAAGTTGTTGGATTTATTTATTTATTTATTTATTTTTTGGTGGTACTAGGGGTGGAACCCAGGGGCTTTCTACCTCCGGGCTATACTCCCAGACCTATTTTATATTTTATTTGGAAACAGGGTCTCACTAGGTTGCTGAGAGCCTCACTAAGTACCTGAGGGTGGCTTCGAACCTGTGCGATTCTCCTGTCTCCGCCTCCCAAGTGAGAGGATTACAAGCGTGCGCCACCACGCCCGGCTGGGTATTTTTATTTTTATATTTATTTATTTGGTACTAGGGATTGAACCCAGGAGCATTCTACCTCTGAGCTGCAACCCAGCCCCGTTTTATTTTTATTTTAGAACACGGTCTTGCTGGACGTGGTGATGCACACTTGTAATCCCAGTATTTGGGAGACTGAGACAGGAGGATCGCAGGTTCGCAGACATCCTTAACTACTTAGTGAGGCCCTCCTTAACTTAGTGAGGATCGGTTCAAAATAAAGAATAAAAAAGAGGGCTGGGGAAAAAAAAAAGAAGGCTGGAGGTGTAGCTTGGAGGTAGAATGTCCCTGGGTTCAGTTCAATCCCCAGTTACACACACACACACACACACACACACACACACACACACACACACACAATGGTGTCAATAGGTTGATGAGAGCCTCCCTACTTGCCGAGGTTGGCCTTGTACTGGTGATACTCTTATCTCAGCCTTCCAAGTACTGGGTTACAAGTGTGCGCCTCCACACCCAGCTCCATGAGGAGTTTTGGGTCAGACCCCATGACTGGCTGCTATTGCCCTCAGTAAACCACTGGGAAGAGTGGGGTCTGGGAATGTCTCGGCTGTGTCCCCAGAATGCTCTAGAATCTAGAATGACCTCATTCTGGAAGCACTCCAGGCCTCGCTCCCCGGCAGCCTCCAAGCCCTACCCGGGTGAGTCACTCCTGAAGCGAAGGACCGTCAGGAGAAACTCCACCACATGCAGTTGCTGGGACCTGACTTACAGGAAATAGTCCTTTGCACCGATTATTTTTAGAACTCCGTTTTGAGTCAATTAGCTAAGGTTGGTGAGCCAGGTGTGGTGGCACATGCTCGTATCCTAGTCCTTGGGAGGCTGAGACAAGAGATCTGGGTTCATGGCTAGCCTCAGCTACTTAGGCCCTCTGCAACTTGCAACTTAGTGAGACCCTGTTTCAAAATACTTTTGAATTGAGCCAGGCGTGGTGGCACACGCTTGTAATCCTAGCATTTGGGAGGATGATACCGGAGGATCACAGTTTGCGGACAGCCTCAGCTACTTAGTGAGGCCCTTTGCAACTCAGTGAGACCCTGTTTCAAAATAAAGAATAAAAAATTGGGCAGGGGGAGTAGCTCGGAGACCAAATGCCTCTGGGTTCCATCCCCAAACCCGCAAAAAACAAAACAACCCAAAACTTTTGAATAAAAAACCAGTCTGAGGGTGTAGCTTGGAGGTAGAAGGCCCCTGGGTTCCATCCCCAGTACCAATAAAAAAAAAAAAGGTTGGGGTGTAGCTTAGAGGTAACTATTGGGTTCAATCCCCAGTAACCTCCCCCCAATAATCACAGCATCTACCTATCCTAGCTGTGTAGATTAAATGGCATGACGTATGCTGAACACAAAGCATTTAGTAAATAGCATGTGCTCACTCCTGGGTGTTATCACTGTTCCTGTACAAACTCTTAATCTCTAAAGAAGGATTATGAAGGCCAGGCTGGTGGCTCATGCCTGCAACCCTCGCAATTGAGAGGCTGAGACAGGAGGATATAGGTTCAAGAGCAGCCTCAGAAGTTTAGCCAGATCCTGTTTTTTTTTTTTTTTTGGCTTTTCAATTTTTTTTATTAATTTATTTTTTATTATTTATTTATTTATTTATTTTATTTTTTATTTTATTTTTTTTATTAATTTATTTTTTAAATTGGTGCATTGTAGTCATATATCAATCACATTGGAGTACAAGACTTGAGAAGATATACAAGCACACATCATACAATTAGCCCTCCTCCAGCCCCCATCCCATTCCCTCCCCCTCCCTCCATCCCACGCTTCTTTGGTGATTTACTTTGATACATTTGTTTATGTACCTCCTGCGTTTTAAAGAGGCTCCATCTTCCAGTATTACATACCCTCTGATTGGTCACATTAGTTGCTTCACTATAGGGCCCTTTCTATAGCTCAACCTCTTCCTGTTGCCCTTTTCCTCCTAGTTATTGCTGATTAAGAGAAGCGTCTGATTCATATTTTCTGCGATATTTCTCTGTGCATGCTGCGTTGCAAGTACCGATCCCACTCTTGATGGTCCCAGTAGTGGCCTGGCTACTCAGTGGACTGATCCAGACCTCGCTGGCTCAAGCAGCGGCCTTGCCTCATGGGAGGCCCCAGTTCTGGTCTCGCTAGCCCTTGCACCGTTCTAACCCCTAAGCTGGCTTTGGTCCCGGCCTTGGAGGCCGCAGGAGTGAACTTGCCTCACGCCAGGCTCGGATGCTGGCCATTGGCCCCTGCACCGGCCTAATCCCTTGGCAGGATTCCAATCCCGGCCTCGGAAGCCCCAGCACCGGCCTAGCCTCACGGCAGGCTCCAATGCCGGCCTCGTTGGCCCCAGCACCGGCCTAACCCCTCGGCGGGTTCCGTTCCCTGGTTAGGAGGCCCCAGTACTGGCCTTGCCACAAGGCAGGCTCCGATGCCGGCCTCACTGGCCCCAGCACCGGCCTAACCCCTCGGCAGGCTCCGATCCCGGCCTCGGAGGCCCCAGCACTGGTCATGCCTCACGGCAGGCTCCGATGCCGGCCTCGCTGGCCCCAGCACCGGCCTAACCCCTCGGCAGGCTCCGATCCCGGCCTCGGAGGCCCCAGCACTGGTCATGCCTCACGGCAGGCTCCGATGCCGGCCTCACTGGCCCCGGCACTGGCCTAACCCCTCGGCAGGCTCTTATCCTGGCCTCGGAGGCCCCAGTACTGGCCTTGCCTCAAGGCAGGCTCCGATGCCGGCCTCACTGGCCCCAGCACCGGCCTAACCCCTCGGGCAGGCTCCGATCCCAGCCTCGGAGGCCCCAGCACTGGTCATGCCTCACGGCAGGCTCCGATGCCGGCCTCGCTGGCCCCGGCACCGGCCTAACCCCTCGGCAGGCTCTTATCCTGGCCTCGGAGGCCCCAGTATCGGCCTTGCCTCAAGGCAGGCTCCGATGCCGGCCTCACTGGCCCCAGCACCGGCTTAACCCCTTGGCAGGCTCCAATCCCGGCCTCGGAGGCCCCAGCACTGGTCATGCCTCATGGCAGGCTCCGATGCCGGCCTCGCTGGCCCCAGCACCGGCCTAACCCCTCGGCAGGCTCTTATCCTGGCCTCGAGGCCCCAGTACCGGCCTTGCCTCACGGCAGGCTCCGATGCCGGCCTCGCTGGCCCCAGCACCGGCCTAACCCCTCGGCAGGCTCCGATCCCGGCCTCGGAGGCCCCAGCACTGGTCATGCCTCACGGCCAGATCCTGTTTTGAAATACACAAACAATATAGGGAAATAGGGCTGGGGCATGGCTTGGACGTGGAATGCCTTTGGGACCAATCTCCAGCACAGGAGGAAAAAGAGGAAGAAAGAAGAGGAAGAAAGAAGAGGAAGAAAGAAGAGGAAGAAGAAGAGAAAGAAAGAAGAGGAAGGAAGAAGAGGAAGAAAGGAGAAGAGGAAGAAGAGAAAGAAAGAAGAGGAAGGAAGAAGAGGAAGAAGAAAAGGAAGAAGAGGAAGAAAGAAGAGGAAGAAAGGAGAAGAGGAAGAAAGAAGAGGAAGAAGAAGAGAAAGAAAGAAGAGGAAGGAAGAAGAGGAGGAAGAAGAGGAAGAAAGAAGAGGAAGAAGACGAGTGTAAAGTCTGAGGGCAGGCATGCAGTGTAAAACAGAGAAGTTCAGTACGCATGTATCAGCTTGAATGGTACATTCTCCTGGGGCTGGGGGCCTCCAGGGTCCGCCCCCCTGCCTGCGCAGAGGTCACATGGGTGAGGAGGTCACGTGAGTGAGGGACCCCGACTTATCATCCCGACCTTTTGGTGATAACAGGCGAAGATTCAAGTCTAGAGCTACTTCCGGCTGTCAAGGGGTGTCGTAAGGGGGCCCCTTGACCGGGAGAGGTCGGGTCCGCCAGAAGTGGGCAGGTGGGAGTGTGGCTGCAGCGAGAGTTGGAGGTTCCCTGGACACCTTGGTGATGTGCGTTCGAGGAGACTTTAACAGGCGAGGGGCTATTAAAAGAAAAAACAAATCGTGAGAGCGGATCCCAGGTTGGGCAGGAGCCCTTTTAGAGATGAGGTAGATTGTCGCTAGATTTATTAATACAATAGCAGCATTTTCCCTGAGGAAGACATACACGGCCCCTTTAGCAGTGTTTTCATTAAACCAGAGTCATTAATAGCAGCATTTTCCTGAGAGAAACACACGCCACTCTTTTCAGCAGTGAGTGGGTTTGGGTCCGTCTGGTCAAATGAAAACATATTTTTGGGTCAGGAGTATCAGTAACAGATTTCAGAGGTTTAGTACTTATGGCTGTTTGGAATCTGGAGAGGGAGAACATCATACTATGTAAACGAGTGGGCCTGCTAAAATAAAAACATTAAAGAGAATTATGCCGAGAAAAATGAAGCTTAGTGGGCTCCAAAACTGTGCAAGACAATTTGTCATGAGGCTGTTGTAACGGAGCCCTTTGTAGACGCTGCCTGAGCTTCAGGCAGAGCAATTTTGTCCTGTAAAAGAGGGCTGTAGTGCGTGGTCGTGAGAGCTTGCCGTCAATCCCCTGTACCGAGATCGGAAAAGGAAAAACTAGAACCTGAAAAGATGGAAGGACTGAGCAGGCAACCAAAAGGGAGACTGGCTTACCCTCCATCTGGAGAGTTACCCTGGGCTGGTGATACGGATGGAGGTTGAGGGATCCAGGAGCTGTCAGTCTTCGCCCAGGCTGAGTAGGGCCAGTGGCGGGGCCTGATCTGGAAAGGTGCTCCCCAGGGCACCTGCGGCTCACCGCTCTTCCAAGGGCACTGTTCCAGTGGCCCTCCTGGCCGCACACTGGGAACGGTCTGATTGGTGGGCGTGGCCTTGCCCCACTTGAGGCAGGTTCCTGGAGGTAGTCCTCGTTGCTGTCCTCCACCCCGAGGTGGCGCTCCAGAGGGCTGAGTCACCACAGCCAGCTGCAGGGCAGCTACCAGGGATCTGCCTTTTGGCAAAGTCAGAGTGTACGCTCCATCTTCGCCTCTCTGGAATTCAAACTTTAAATGCCATGTTAACCAAATCTCAGATAGGAGTTTGAGGACCATCTTTAGCTTTTCTTAATTTTTTGAAAAGCCTCCTGAGTTGGTTCCTTAAGGGAGGAAGGCAGGGGAAACAGAGCGGGTTAGAGTGGAGGCTGTCCGGGGATAGGATGGTGACCGGGACGGTGAGGAGAGAACCTGTAAGTCAGCGTCCGCAGAAAGCAGCGCCTACAAACCAGCCCAGTCAGACTCTGGCATCCACATAACGCCACAAAATGTGGACTGTGCCTGTGACTCAGCAAAAGTGCAGGCTGGCTCAGGCCAAGATGGCGACTGCGTAATGTCACAAGATGGTGACCAAGATGGCGACTGTGATGTCACCAGGCAGTGACTGCGCACCATCACAAAATGGTGGCTGGCGGGAAAATGGCAGCTGATGAGGGAGAGCATTTGGAGGGATGGGAATGCAGGGAAAAAAAGCCTGGACATAAAGACTTCCGACCACTGACCAGACCGCTTACAAAAGTTCTTAACTGTTCTTGGGCCACCGCAACCCATTACCAGACAGGCTCTCAGGGCTTAAGTCCTCTGCTAGTTTGGAGGTTCCACTTCCTGTAATTGGTTTACAGGTGAAAATGAAGAACAGGAAACAAGCATCCCCATTTTCCTGATCAATCATTCGGAAATGGAGGGAAAGACATCTCCATCCCTTCTCAAAAACTGGAGGATGACCTGGTCATCCGGAGGGTGGTCCCAGTGGACCATGGGACAGTGGATCACCAGGCGCTTGGATTTTGGGGTGCCAGGGGACTGGAAGACCAAGTCTGGAATCTGCTAGCCAAGGGAAGGAGAGGGAGCGTACCGGAGTGAAGTGTTGTGGGCCAGCGCCGGCTGCGGCAGAAGCGCTGAGAAGCTGCTGGGGGCGCAGTGGAACCGGGCCACGGGGCACACCGCCCAGCAAGCCTGCCTTGGGGTAGGGCAGAACAGAACAGCCAGAGGTCTCAGCGGTGACCAGAGCACCGAGTCGGAACAGTGGTTATAGAAGGTCCAAGTGGCGGGAAGAGGTCCTGGCCCGCACAGGCGGTTGGCAGGCAGAGCAGGCGCCAGCAACCCCCAAGAAGCCTGGCTCGGGGCAGGTGGAATTAGCGGCCGGCGGAGCCTACACGCCGTGGCGGCAGCGAGCAGAGCTGCACCTGCAAGCCAATACCAGCGCAGGACCTTGCGGTCGAGCTGCTGGCAGGTTGGAGAGTCCAGGCCAGAGTCCCAAAGTCTGATATGGGCACATGTAGCTCACGGGGAGCTGAGGTGGAGCGAGCCGGGAAGGAACCCAGGTGCTGAAGGCTGGGCCTAGGTGGAACGGCGCCGCTGGATGGGGGCCAGAAAGGGTTCCTCCATGGCCGGGTGGCGGTGAGAGGTTCTTTTGGGGGCCGGGCATGGCAGTTTTTCTGGGCCGGGCAGTGGTGGTCCCTCCGGGCCGCCGTCCACAGCGGCGGGCGGCAGTGACTCCGTGGCCGCTGTCCAAAGGCCGCAGATAGAGTGGCGAATTCAGCTGCGCAGATGAAAGGATAAGAGTCCGACAGGGATTTGGCACCATGATGTAAAGTCTGAGCACAGGCGTGCAGTGTAAAACACGAGAGAAGTCCAGTACACGTGGTATCAGCTTTAATGGTACGGTTCTCCCGGGGATGGGTCTGGGCAGTTCCGGGTACCCGCGTGCCCATCCGAGGCTGGAAGCGGAAGGCCTTTCTTTTAAGGTATGAATCTTGGCGGGGTGGGGTTTACTCGTGGAAACACGCGATTCTCGTGAGATACTATTGTGAGGCAGACTCTGCCCACGCAGAGGTCACGTGGGTGAGGAGGTCACGTGGGTGAGGGACCCCGACTTATCAAAGAGGAAGAAAGAAGAGGAAGAAGATGAAGAAGAGGAAGAAAGAGAAGGAAGAGGAGGAGGAAGAAGAAAAAGAAGAAGAAGGGGAGGAGGAGGAGGCCAGGACACCAGCACTTGGGAGGCTGAGACAGGAGGATTGCACAGGTTTGAAGCCAGCCTCACCTACTGAGTGAGGCTCTCAGCAACTTGGACCCTGTTTCCAAATAAAGTATAAAATGGTCTGGGAGTATAGCTTGGAGGTAGAAAAGTCCCTGGGTGGTTCCACCCCCAGTACCACACACAAGAAGAAGAAGAAAGAAGAAGAAGAAGAAGAAGAAGAAGAAGAAGGAGGAGGAGGAGGAGGAGGAGGAGGAGGAGGAGGAGGAGGAGGAGGAGGAGGAGGAGGAGGAGGAGGGGAGACTGTGAACATTCTTGTCCTATAAAGAATATTTGGACCAGGCTTAGTAGCACATACTTATAATCCCAGGTACTTGGGAGGCTGAGGCAGAAGGATGTCAAGTTCAAGGCCAGGCTGGGCAACTTAGTGAGCTCAAAATAAAATATTTTATTTTACTGTTTGTTGCTGAAATTGATCCCAGGGGCATTCTACCTATCAGTTTACTCCCAGCCCTTTTAATTTTTTATTTTGAAGCAGGGTCTCACTGAGTTGCTGAGGATTTTGCTAAATTGTGGCGGTTGGCCTCGAACTTGTTATAACTATGTGCCACAGGGCCTGGCTAGAATTTTTTTTTCTCTACAAAAACAGAACATTTATATCCTAGAAAACTGAAAACATAGAAAGACATAAGTTTAAAAATAAGAACACTACAAACATAAGAGCACTACACTCCCACTCCTCAGATACTCAGATTGCTATTATCACAACCTGGGGCACACGCCTTTAAATGCTTTTTCAAATAGTGTGTATGTGTGTTCGTGCGCGCCCACGTGCGTGCGCAAACAAGGCAATATGGTAAATGCTGTACTTTAAAAGGGTGAGTTTTGCCGGGCGTGGTGGCGCACGCTTGTGAGGCAGAGACAGGAGGATCGCGCAGGTTCAAAGCCAGTCGCGCACTCTGGCTTAGGAGACCCTGTTTCCAAAATAAAAATGTAAAAATAGGTCTGGGAGTGTAGCCCGGAGGTAGAAGGGCTTCCAGGAACCCCAGTACCACCAAAATAAATAAATAAATAAATAAAATAAAAGGGTGAGTTTTAAGGTATGTGAGTTATCTTAATAAAAAAAAAACTGCTTCACAAGCTGACAATAAAACACCACACACACAAGACCATCATTTTCTCAGTCGATGGCCCCTTTTTCCTTTTGGTCGCTCTTTTCTAGTTTTTCGGTCCTTTATGGCCCCCTCAATGGACGCGAACATCAGCTTTGTCCAAAATGGCCTCCAGCACAGGATGAGTTCTCTAAAAGTAGCACACTCTAGTCCTTAGGAGGTTGAGACAGGAGGATTACAGGCTAGAGGCCAGCCTCAACAACTTGGTGAGATCTTGTTCCAAAATAAAATAAAATGAAACTGGGCTGGGGGTGTAGCTCAGAGTTAGAATGCCCCTGGGTTTAATCACTGGTACACACACACACACACACACACACACACACACACACAAAAGAAAAGAAAAACAAAACAAAAACTGTAGCACATCTCGTCTTTAAGTTTACTTTGGAGACTTGCCAAGCAATAAGCTGTCCTGCTTTATTTACAGGAAACTGAGGCCTGGCCTGGGGATGGGCTCTTCCCAGGAACAAAGGGCAGGTGAGCAGAGGCAGGATTCTGGGCTCAGGCTTCTGGAGCCTCTGGGACTCCAGCTCCCGGCTCTGCTGCTGAAGCCCTGGCCCACGTGACCTGAAGAGCCATCTCTTTCCTACCAAAGGGCGCCTGCTGCCGCCCCAGCTCTGGCTGCCCTGTCTCTGCTGGTGCTGTGCGGAGCCCGAGGTTGTGTGCTGGGGATGTAGCGGTGAGAGATGAAACCCTCTTCTCCAGAGGCAGGCTGGGTGGTGGAGCATGCCTGTAATCCCAGTACTTGGGAGGCTGAGGCGGGAGGATTGCAGGTTGGAGGCCAGCCTCAGGGATTTAGCGAGACTCTCAGCAACTTAGTAGCACTCTATTTAAAAAAAAAAAAATAGGCAGGGCATGGTGGCGCAGGCTTGGGAGGCTGAGACAGGAGGATCGCACAGGTCCGAAGTCAGCCTCAGCTACTTAGCGAGGCTCTCCGCAACTTAGTGAGACCCTGTTTCCAAATAAAAATATAAAATAGGTCTGGGAATATAGCCCGTAGGTAAAAAGCCCCTGGGTTCCACCCCCAGTACCACCAATAAATAAATAAATAAATAAATAAATAAATAAATAAATAAAAGTAGGGCTTGGGATGTAGCTTGGAAGTAGAATGCCCCTGGATTCCATTCCTAGAGAGACAGGGAGAGAGAGAGAGAGAGAGAGAGAGAGAGAGAGAGAGAGAGAGAGAGAGAGAGAGAGAGCAGGGCCGAGGATAGTGGCACACACTTGTAATCCCAGTAAGAATATGGGAGGCTGAGACAGGAGGATCCAGATTCACTGCCAGGCTCAGCTACTTAGTGAGGCCCCTCTGCAACTTAGTGAGACCCTGTTTCAAAATAAAAACTTTAAAAAATGGGGTTGGGGATACAGCTTGGTGGTAGTATGTCCCAGGGTTCAATTCCCAGTACCACCAAAAAGAAAGAGAGAAAGAGAGGAAGGAAGGAAGGAAGGAAGGAAGGAAGGAAGGAAGGAAGGAAGGAGCTCATTTGTAATCCCAGCACTTGGGAGGCCGAGACAGGAGGATCGCACAGGTTCAAAGCTAGCCTCAGCTACTGAGTGAGACCCTGTTTCCAAATAAAGTATAAAATAGGTCTGGGAGTATAGCCCGGAGGTAGAGAGCCTCTGGGTTTCATCCCCAGGACCACGAAAGAAGAAAGAAAGAAAGAAAGAAAGAAAGAAAGAAAGAAAGAAAGAAAGAAAGAAGGGAGGGAGGGAGGGAGGGAGGGAGGGAGGGAGGGAGGGAAGAAAAGAAAGAAAAAGCTGGCTGCAATCTGAGTGCCCACAGGGTGCGCTGGGAGCAGCACTGGCCTGGCCCCTTCCCTAGGCCTGACCTTCACAGGTCTGGCTGGCCTCAGCCCGGAGCCATCCCAACCCGTGTGGCCCAGCTCGGGACGCTGGCGATCCACAATCGATCGCAGGGCCGCGTGGGGACCTGCCCAGGCCTCTGGCCAGAGCTTCGCTGGCCCTTTGGGGTCCCATGGTTTCTGCGGTGCGGCCCCATCTCTGCTTCATCTTCACAAGACATTCTCCCTGTGTCTGCCTTTCCATCTAAATTTCCCTTTTATGAGACACTGCTGAAGAAGAGCCAAGTTCACCTCATTTTAACTTAATTACCAGGGACTGCAACACGACTTTTCTTTTTTCTGGTCCTCTTGAGGATTGAACCCAGTGTCATTCTTTTCTTTTCTTTTTCTTTTCTTTCCTTTTCTTTTCTTTTTTTATGTGGCACTGGGGGTAGAACCCAGGGGCTTTTCTACCTCCAGGCTATACTCCCAGACCTATTTTTATACTTTATTTGGAAACAAGAGTCTCACTAAGTTGCTGAGAGCCTCACTACGTAGCTGAGGCTGGCTTCGAACCTGTGCGATCCTCCTGTCTCAGCCTCCCAAGTGCTGGGATTACAAGTGTGCGCCACCACATCCTGCTGAACCAAGGGGCATTCTCCCTTTCCTCTACACCCCAGCCTGTTTTATTTATTTACTTTTGCCACAGGGTTTTTCTCAGTTGCTCAGAATTTTGCTAAAGAGGCCAGCCTCAAATCTACCATCCTCCAGTCTCAATCTTCCAAGTACTGGTACTGTAGGTGTGCGCCACCATGTTAGGCCAGTGTTTGGATTGGTGGAGGCAGTTACCTTCTCTCCTCTTGTCCTAAGGTAAGTGGGCCAGCCCGGGGCCAGAAGACAGCATCTCCCATTACCCCAATAGCAGCCCACACCACCCAGCCTTCCCTGGTCCTGCTGGGCCTCAGCTGCCCCTCCACTCCCATCCCCCTGGGCTTTTACACAGCCCTCTGCAAGAATTCTTTGTCCCTAATTGTATACTACACAAACGCCCGCTAAATTCAAGAGGCGTCACAAATGTGTTTCCTCCTCAGAGAAAGCCCTGACTTCCTGAGACGGGCTGTTTAGAAGCGGCAGTAACAACTCTTAGCCTGGACTCTAGCTGTCTGCTGACTCAGCAGCTTTCTCCTAATTCTCTGGCTCGCAGTCTGCTTATTCTTTAACATTACCTGGGGAGTTGGAGAGAGAGAGAGAGAGAGAGAGAGAGAGAGAGAGAGAGAGAGAGAAGGAAGAAGAAGGAGGAGGAGGAGGAAGAGGAGGAGAGGAGAGGAGAGGAGAGGAGAGGAAGAAGAGAAGAGAAGGGATTTGGATGGCAGATCCCACTTTCTGAGATTTCATTCACTTCGAGTTGGAACTCTGCCTTGTCTAGATCCTAGTTACTGGACCACCAGGAGAGGCTATGCCATGCACGCATGCGTGGCTATGTTCATAGCCACACTATGGGACCAGCCGAGATGTCCATCGATAGATGAGTGGATTACAAAGCTATGGGACAGGTTCACAATGGAATTCTACTCGGCCTTAGAGAAGAACTAAAATGACGCCATTCACAGGGAAATGGGTGGAACTGGAGAGCATTACGCTAAGTGAGATATTATTAGTCAGTCTCAAGATGCGAAACGTAGGATGTTCTTCCTGACATGCTGGAGGTAGGGAGAAAACAGGATGGAGGAAGGACTCCAGACAAAGGGGAGAAATCTCAGAGGAGTGAAGAAGGCAACCTATAGCCAGGCGTGGCGGCACACGCTGTAATCCCAGCATTTGGGAGGCTGAGGTCAGAGGATCGTGGTTAGCGGACAGCCTCAGCTACTTAGTGAGGCCCTTTGCAACTCAGTGAGACCCTCTTTCAAAATAAAGAATAAAAAAAAGGGCTGGGGTGTAGCTCAGAGGTAGAATGCTCTAGGTTCCATCTCCAGTAACACACATACAAAAGATACATGATTACAATGCACCAATAAATAACAATAATAATAATATAATAATCAATAAAATCTCTCCCAGGAGATGCTACCCTGACAGAAAATGCCCCCTCCAGGGCATTTTCTCTGCCCAGGCATCTTGATTTATCTGGGACAGGAACAAGATGATATGTATTGGTAACGCGCTCTCGGGAGCTGTGGGTCTCGGGGTGGCTCTGTAAGGACCACTGGTGTTGGTGTCTACTCTGGCATCACCTGGGATTTGTTAGAGAAACAGAATTCTGGGCCCAAAGCCCAAGCTACAGAGCAGAATCTAGTTTTCACCAGGTCCCTGGGCAGCTCCTATGCAGGTCAAGGGCTGAGGAGTCCTGCCTGCTCCGGACAGTACGTGCCTTCATCAGTGGCCATGAAATGTCACATAGGTTACCCCCAGCACAGTGAACGCTCAGTCAATATTTATGAAATGAATGAACAGGCATTAGCATGTGGCTGTTTATTCCTGACCCTGGAACCATTTAAGAAACCTGACAGTCGGGCGTGGTGGCACATGCTTGTAATCCCAGCATTTGGGAGGCTGAGATCTTGGTTTGTGGCCAGTCTCAGCTACTTAGTGAGGCCCTTTGCAACTCAGTGAGACCCTGTTTCAAAATAAAGAAAAAAAATAGGGCTGAGAGTGTAGCTTGGAGGTAGAATGTCCCTGGGTTCCATCTCCAGTACCACATTCAAGAAAGAAAGAAAGAAAGAAAGAAAGAAAGAAAGAAAGAAAGAAAGAAAGAAAGAAAGGCCAGACATGCACGCTTATAATCCCAACATTCGTGAGGCTGAGACTGGAGGATCGCAGTTTGTGGCCAGCCTCAGCTACTTAGTGAGGCCCTCTGCAACTCAGTGAGACTCTGTTTCAAAATAAAGAATAAAAAATAGGGCAGGGGGTGTAGCTTAGAGTTATTATGCCCCTGGGTTCCATCCTCAGACAGAAGAAGAAGAAGAAGAAGGAGAAGGAGAAGGAGAAGGAGAAGGAGAAGGAGAAGAAAAAGAAACCTGACAGCAGATTACTTCAGCAAAACCATTAGACCTCCTGTTAGTTTTTACAAGAAAGACTCAGTTGCCTGGCATTCTTTAATTTTTTTTATTTTCAGTACTGAAGATGGGACCCAAACTTCTTGCTGAAGCTGTCCTCAAACTTGCAATCCTGTCTCAGTCTCCCAATTATTGGGATTACAGGTGTGCCCCACTGTGCCTGGCCAAATGTGTTTTGAGAATCAGACCCAGTGTCCCAGGAGAGATAGAGAAAAGGAGGAAGGAAGGAAGAAAGGAAGGAAGGGATTTAAGGATATTTTATTATAAAATGTGTAAACAAATAGATCTACTACATTTTCTTCTTTTCTTGCTACTAGGGATTGAACTCAGAAACTTTCTACCTCTGAGCTACACTCCTAGACTTTTTATTTTTTTATTTTGAAACATGGGCTCATTAGTTTGCTGAGAGTCCGCTAGGTTGCTGAAGCTGCCTCCAACCTGTGACCCACCTGTCTCAGCCTCCCAAGTACTGGGATTACAGGCATGCACCATCATGCCAAGCCCTAGTTTTTTGTTTTTATTTTTTGTGGTACTGGGCATGGAACCCAGGGTCATTCGAGCTACACCCCTAGCACGATTTTATATTCTTTATTTTGAAACAGGGTCTCACTGAGTTGCAAAGGGCCTCACTAAGTAGCTGAGGCTGTCCTTGAACTGTGATCCTCCTGTCTCAGCCTCCCAAAGCCTGGGATTACAAGAGTGTGCCACCATGCGTGGCTATTTGGATTTAACTAAAACAAAAAGCAGAAAGGAGTTCCTGTCTGTATCTGCTGCTGTTCTCACTAACTCTAGGAAGGTCTACTGCAGCTGCAAAGAGAATGTCAAGAGGGCCCAGGGAGCAATTGTGTCTTTGCAAGGCTGAACAGTGAAACAGAAGCTACCGTAACCCCAGCTAGGGTGGACAGAGCCCAGGGGGTCAAGGGGCCCAGCCCAGAGCCCTCCTCCTGTCCCTTCATTATTTTTGAGTGGCCCACTGAGGATAACACAGACCAATAAAGCATCCAGGAGCCTCTCCAGCTACTTAACTGAGGTGCCAACAGGCACTAGGCTAATAAATCTGTCTTTATTATCTGATCGGATTAGCCAGGTCTCCACAAGGAACTATAAAGTTTTATGGTTTACTTTAACAAGAAGACTTTTGGAGTCAGGCTCTGTCCTGGAGGAAATTTTCCCTTAGCAGCAATCAAGGTCAGCTAAGTCACTTGGCCCTGCCTTGATTCCAGCCACTACTCTCCATCGGATATGTAGAAGTTTCTCATTCAATATTATAAAGTGTCCAGGTTTTAGGGCACATCCATGCAGCAGACACATTTAGCCTTTATTTATTTATTTATTTATTTATTTATTTATTTATTTATTTATTTATTAGTATGGTACTAGGGATTGAACCCAAGGCATTCTACCTCCGAGTTATACCCCCAATCCTTTTTTTTTGTTGTTTTGAAGCAGGGTCTTCCTAGGCTGCTGGGACTCTCTCAGAACATTGCTGAGACTGTCTTCTTTTGTGTGCAGTGAGAAAGGGAATAAAATTATAATCTGCCTATGCATGTACTTAAAAAGTAAAAGATTTTTTTTTGTTGCAGTACTAGGAATGGAACCCAGGGGCATTTGACCTCCGAGCTATACCCCTTGTCCTGCTTTTTATTCTTTATTTTGAAACAGGGTCTCACTAAGTTCCAGAGGGCCTCACTAAGTAGCTGAGGCTGTCTGCGAACCGCGATCCTTCAGTCTCAGCCTCCCAAATGCTAGGATTACAAGCGTGCACCACCATGCCCCGGTTCTAAAAAGTAAAAGATTTTAAACTTATTTTTATCTTTCTCTAAAGCATTTTCACCTTCAAAAATGTATGCGTCGGAGCCAGGTGTAATCCCAGTACTTTGGAGGCTGAGGCAGGAAGATCATAGGTTCGAAGACAGCCTCAGCAAGTAGTGAGACTCTCATCAATCTAGCAAGATCCTGTTTCAAAATAAAAATAAAATAGCTGGGGATGTAGCTCAAAGGTAGAATGCCCATGGGGGTCAAGCCCCTATACACACACACACACACACACACACACACACACACACACACACACTGTGTGTTCTGGAGCCAGGCATGGTAGCCCACCCATATAATTCCAGCACTTGAAAGGCTGGGACAGGAAGATGACAGGTTTGCCACCAGCCTCAGAAATTTTAGTGAGACACTGTTTGAAAAGTAAGAAATAAAATAGAGCTGGGGGTATAGCTTAAAGGTCGAATGCCCCTGGTTCAACCCCTAGCCTGTCTGTCTGTCTGTCTGTCTGTCTCTGTCTCTCTCTCTCTCTCTCTCTCTCTCTCTCTCTCTCTCTCTCTCTCTCACACACACACACACACACCAAGTGATGTTTTGCATTGTGATTTTCAGCCAAATGAATGACATTTCTTCAGTTGTCACTTTGGGAAGACACGTGTCTTGACTAAGATCTTTATTTTACTTGTGTCTTGACTAAGATCTTTATTTTACTTGAAACACATATGGAACTCCTCTGAGATTCCTTTTTTTTTTTTTTTTTTTTTTTTTTAGTACTGGGGATGGAACCCAGGGGCATTCTTTCTCTGACCTACACCTCTACACCCCAGCCCTATTTTTGAAGCAGGGTCTCGATGAGTTGCAAAGGGCCTCCCTAAGCAGCTGAGGCTGTCGTTGAATGGTGATCCTCCTGTCTCAGCCTCCAAAATGCTGGCATTACAAGCTGGGCCACCACGCCCGACTTTTGAGATTCCTTTCAGAATGGGCTCATAGACCACCCAAGAATACCCATCCCTAAATTCTAAAATAGGTCTCAGATGGACCACCTACATCACTCAAAAAAATAGAAAGTCATCTTTGGAAGAAAGAGCTCCAAACAAAGGGGGTGTAGCATGCAAGCCTGGGATTCTCCCGTCTCAGCCTCCCAAGTACTGGGGTTACAAGTGTGCGTTGCCAAACCCCGCTCTCTTTCTTTCTCTTTTCCTCCTCTTTCTTTCTCTCTCTCGTTCTTTCTTTCTGTGGTGCTGGGGGTTGAATCCAGAGGCATTCTCTTCCGAGTTACACCCCCATCCCTATCTTATTTTGGAAGGGGGGTCTCCTAGGTTGCAGATTCCCTTGCTAATTTGCTGAGGCTGGCTTTGAACCTGTGATCCTCTTGTCTCAACCTCCTCCCACCACACACTCCTGTTTGCTCCTTCCTTCCGTTCTTGCTCATCAGAGACAGGGTTTGGCTACATTGCCAGGCTGATCTGGCAGTCCTCCTGCTTCAGCCTCCCCAAATTGCAGGAATTACAGGGGGAGCGCCGCCGGGAGGGCGCCGGGGGCGCCATTTAAACCATTATAAACTGGATTTAATCCTTCTTTCTCCGGTCCCCAACGCCCTTCCCACCTCCCAACAGCAGCCTTGGCCAGGCCCTTAACACTAGCCAATGAAGACCACTGGCTGGCAGCTTGGGCCAGCAGGGGGCCTTGGAGGGCCTGTGCAGTGGGCATGGGGCTGGGGCGCTGCTGTGGGGCTGGAGCCTGGGTTTTACCCGTGCATAGGGTGGTGGGACCCCGAGTGCACTGCGAGGTCAGGTCAGATAAGGGACGAACAGGCAGATCTCCCTAGCCAGTGTTCAGCTGGGACCTCTGGGCTGGTTCCCTACTTCCTGCAATGCACCCCAGCACTGCCAATAGGCGCCCCAACACTGTCTTGATGCGAGCATTCACTTTCCCCTTAGTGTATCTCGGGAGGTCGCTCCAGCTCCGATCCCTCCTGCCCCTCTAGGCGCCCCACCACACACACACACACACACACACACACACACACACACACACACACACTTTGGGGCCTGCAGACTGGCAGCCCCAGGAACTATCCAGTCCAGGGCAGTTCCCCACCTCCGCTGGACCTGCCCTGCCCTTCGCTGGACCACCCCGGTCCATACAGGTTCCTGCAGGCTGCAAAACCCCACCCGTTCGCTCTTCCCACCAGATGATTTTGCAAAGGATTTGGGAGTCGTAGTACCAGGTAGTAAAAGGAAGTCTTGTGCCATCGACCTGTATTTTAATGATCTTTGCTTTCCCTGATCAGAAGGAATATTTTGACTGGAGAGAATTCCCCAGCCCAGGGTGGAGGAGTTCACTGCGGGCAGGGGGCGGGCCTCTGTGTGTGACTGGGTGGCTGGGATATCTCTGTGCATTGGGAAGGCAGGTGCCTGATGGGGCTTCCCAGAAAGGGCCTCGAATTTGGATATTGGATATCCTCATCATAGGGGTCAAGGTCCCCCAAAATCACTCCTCGCTACTGAGTCTTTGGGGCCCCATGGATTCATTGTTTTTATGGATTTTGCAATGAGGGACTCTGACATTATATTTTAGTATAATATATTCTATTGTATTTTCATTTTATTTTTTTTGTTTGTTTTATGTACTAGGGATGGAACCCAGGGTCAATCTACCTCCCAGTTGCCCTCCTCCTCCAGCCCTATATTATTTATTTTATTTTATTTGGAAACAGGGTCTTGCTAAATTGTTGAGAGCCTCACTGTCACTAAATTGCAGAGTCTGGCTTCGAACCTGTGATCTTCTTGTCTCAGACTCCGAGTACCAGAATTACAGACATGTGCCACTATGCCTGGCTTGTATTTTCACTTTAAAAACATTTATTTGTTTATTTGAGCATTTAAAATATGCCAAGTTCTGAGAATGTTTGTTTTTCGTGTGTGTGTGTGTGTGTGTGTGTGTGTGTGTATGTGTGTGTGTGTGTGTGTGTGTGTGTGTGTGTGTGTGTGTGTGTTTTACTGAAGATGGAACCCAGGGGCACTCTATCTCCAAGCAACATCCTCATCCCTATTTTATTTTTTATTTTGAAACAGAGTCTCACTAAGTTGCTGAGGCTGTCTGTAAACCTGCCATCCTGTGTTAGCCTTAATGGAAATACAGGGGTATGCCACTACTTCCAGCTTTCAACTTTTTATATCTATTTTATGTATTTATTTGTGTATTAATTTATTTATTGCCACTGAGGAATTGAACCTTGAGGCATTCTACTGAGCTACATCCCCAGCCCGTTTTTATTTTTTGTTTTGAAACAGGCTCTTCTTGAGGCTGGCCTTGAACTAGAATTACAGATACAGGCTACCACACCCAGGCCATTATTATTATTATTATTATTATTATTATTATTATTATTAATTATTTTACAGTACCAGGAATGTAACTAAGGGGAATTGTACCTCCGAGCTACACCCCCAGTCCTATTTTCTAGTCTTTTTTTAAAATTTTTGAAACAGGTTCTCACTGAATTGCAAAGGACCTCAGTAAGTAGCTGAGGCTATCTGCAAATTGAGCCATGATCTTTCAGTCTCTGCCTCCTGAATGCAGGGATTTCAAGTATGCACCATCATGCTCAGCTCTATTTTATTTTTTTTCCAAGATTCGATCAAAATTTAGACTTTACATTGGTTTCTTTCCTTTTTTCCATTTTTTTTAAATAACCAGGGATAGAACCCACAGGCATTCTACCTCTGAGCTATATTCCCGGTCTTATTTTATTATTTTTTAAAATTTTGAAACAGGATCTCACTAAATTATGGAAGCTGCTAACCTGTGATCCTCCTGTCTCAGCCTCTTGATGGGGTGTTCTGTTTTGAAACAAGTCATGCTAAATTGCTGAGGGCCTCAGCAAGGTTGCTAAGACTGGCCTCCAGTTTGCATCCTCCAGTCTCAGCCTCCTAAATACTGGGGCTATTTAGGAGGGTGGGTCCTTCCTTGGAGCAGTGTTATTTTGTTTCTTTAATCTCTTTTCACCAAACACTGGGATTGTAGGCAGGTGCTTAGAGGAATGGTTATTCTGTTTCTTTAATCTTTTTTCACCCAAAACATCCCCCTTATTTTTGTGCTCTAGGAAGAGACTCTTGTGTGGAGAGCGCCACATTGTAAGTTTTCCAGGGAAAAATTCAGGACAAAAGCCAGGTATGGTAATCCACGCTTGTAATCCCAGCTTTCAGGAGACTGAGACTGAAGGATGGCGATTCGCTGACAGCCTCAGCTACTTAGTGAGGCCCTTTGCAACTCAGTGAGACTCTCTTTCAATATTTAAAAAAAAAAAAAGACTAAAAAATAGGGCAGGGGCTGTAGCTCAGAGGTACAATGACCCTGGGTTTCATCCCCAGTAATACAAAAAAAAAAAAAAATTCAGAAAGAAACTTTTCTTTCCCAGCTATTGGAGAGGTGGAGATTATTTACATTGAGACCCTTTCTTGGGAAATCTTCAGATTTTGCCACTATGAAGGTACGTTTTATTTAAAAAAATTATTTTTACTGGTGCATTGTAGTCATATATCTCAATGGGATAAAAGATGGTGGAGACATACATGCTCCCATCACCCAATTAGCCCTTAAAAAGTTCCCACCCATTACCTCTCCCTCCTTCCTTCTGATGCTTGGCTTAGAGATTGACTTTGATATGTTTGTTAAAGTACATCATATACATTAGAGAATTTCCCTCTTTCCCCCTCCCATCCCCTCAGTGATGTTACCATATTTGCTCCTCTATAGAATCTTCTCCCTCTAGAGTTCCTCCTATGACCCATTTCTCCCTAGCTTCCACATATTAGGGAGAGCATCCAATTTCTTATTTTTTGTGACTAATCTCACTTAGCATAATGTCCTCCAGTTCCATCCATTTCCCTGTAAATGATGTAACTGTGTTTTTCTTTATGGCTGAGTAAAATTCCATTGTGTACATATCCCACACTTTTGTAATTCATTCATCTGTTGATGGACATCTTGGCTGGTTCCATAGTTTGGCTATGGTGAATTGTGCAGCTATGAACATAGATACACAAGCATTAGTTTGGTAGTTTGGTTTCCTTTCTTTTGGGCAGATACCCAGAAGTGGTATTGCTGGATCAAATGGTAAGTTCGTTCCCATTCTTCTGAGGATTCTCCATACTGTTTTCCAAAGTGGTTGCACTAATTTGCAGTCCCACCCACAATGTCTTAGAGTTCCCACTTCTCCACATCCTCGCCAGCATTTGTTGTTGTTTGTGTTTTGAATGATTGACATTCTAGTTGCAGTTAGGGATAATCTCAGGGTAGCTTTGATTTACATCTCTCTGCTGCAAGCCTCACTAAGTAGCTGAGGCTGGCTTTGAACCTGTGATCCTCCTGTCTCAGCCTCCCAAGTGCTGAGATTACAAGCATGCGCCATTACGCTCGGCTTCCTGCTTATCATTTTAAATGATATCTCCATGTAAGGCAATCGTACTAGCATGCCATTTATAATCTGGGCTGCTAACCACCAGCCCAGTTATTATTAACAGCTCCTGTTGTCACTGAGAAACAGCCGGGTTGAGGACTATGTTTCTGCATCCTTTCTGCCCTCTAGTGGCAAAATAATGTCTATGGGAAGTGTGGAGAAAAGTAGGCTTTTGTGAAAGGCATTAGATTTTGTTTTTCAATACCGGAGATGGAACCCAGGGGCTTGGGCACATTAGGTCAGGGCGCTACCACAGAGTGACATCTCTAGCAGAGCTGCACAAAATGTATCCAGACACCTAATTGCCTTGTAGATCTGATTAGATTCCTCAGTGCAATTCAAACAAGATGGGAAACTCACAGTTAAAAAAACTTGTGGGGCTGGGATGTAGCTTAGTGGCAAAATACCTGCTTTGCAGATGCGGCGTTCTGGGTTCAATCCCCAGGTCCAAAAAGAAAAAAAAAAAAAACTTAAAAAGCATTTTTTGTTACATAATACATAATACATACATAATATGGTCAAATCGAAAATATTGCCCAAGCCTGGAAATACCATGGAAAAAAAAAAGCATACAATCACTATGGCTGCTAGTATAAATATGTGTAATCTTTCAGGAAAACACTTTGATAATAGGTTTCAAAATGTGACGTGTTTAGCCAGGCACAGTTGTGCAATTTGGGTAGGTGAGGCAGGGGATCACAAGTTCGAAGCCAGTCTGGGAAACTTAGTAAGACCCTCTAGCAAAAAATAAGAAAGGGCTGGAATGGCTAAGTGGTAAAGTACCCCTGGGTTTAATTCCCAATTCTGAAAACAAACAAACAAACAAACCGAACAACAACAAAAATCCACTAGAATCTTCATCTATAGGTGTTTGAATTCCAGGTAACTGGTTTTTTTTAATTGTTCTATATTTTTGAATCCATAAATAGTCCTATTTTTCTGTTTTCAGTAGTGGAATTAAACCCGGGCTTCACACATAGTAGGGAAGCATTCTGCTATTGAGCTACGCCCCCAGCCTACATTATTTAATTTATTTTATTTTATGACAGAGTCTGGCTAAGTTGCCCAGGGTGGCTTCAAATTTTCATTCCTCCTGCTTTGTCCTTCCAAATAGCTGGGATTACATGTGTGTGCCACCATGTCCAGCGAAACACATTCTTTTCCCAAAGACTACTCTATAATCAAAATCAAAGTAGCTGGGCGTGGTGGCGCACACTTGTAATCCCAGCTCTTGGGACGCTGAGACAGGAGGATGGCACAGGTTCAAAACCAGCCTCAGCTACTTAGTGAGGCTCTCAGCAACTTAGTGAGACCCTGTTTCCAAATAAAATATAAAACAGGTCTGGGAGTATAGCCCCGAGGTAGAAAAGCCCCTGGGCTCCACCCCCAGTAACACACACACACACCCCAAAATCAAACAAAATAAATACAATTGTTTACTTAAATTGTAAAGTAAAAACACTTTTTCTCAAATAAAAGCCATATTGAAATAGTGCCCTGAGATAAAAAAAAAAAAACAAAAAACTACCCATTCATGCCACAACATTCTGAGCCTCAAAATGTACTGTATGGTGTTGCATACCTGTAATCTCTGTACTTGGGAGGCTGAGACAGGAGGATTGCAGGTTTAGGGCCAGCCTCAGCAATATAGGAAGACTCGCAGCAACTTAGTGGAGCCTTGTTTCAAAATAAAAAATAAAATTAGGCTGAGGGTGTCGCTCAAAGGTAGAATGCCCCTGGGTTCAATCCCCATCGCTTCCCCTCCACGTGCTGTGTGAAATGTGCCAGGTGCAAAAGCAGACACGATGCCGGAGGTGGTGACGCACCTGTCCTGCAGAGCTGACAGCACCTCCGGGGCGGGTCCGCTGTCCCTGAGCGCCTTTGGGTTTTAATCTCAGGCTCCATTGTCATCCTCCACAGCCTGGAAGAGACGATCTTTAGAGTGACTGCTTCTGAGTGTGTTTCTTTATATTCTGGAATGCATGGGAAAGAGAAAAGCTATTGGTGGAAGAAATCTGGTTCTGGTGGTATAGATGAAGACCCTAACTCAGTGACAGGTGTGTGTGTGTGTGTGTGTGTGTGTGTGTGTGTGCACGCGCGCGCGCGCGCTGGAGGAGAAAGCGAGGGTGAGTTCCAGTGGTGTCAGGATCCAAAAGTCAACCTCAAATGAGGAGGATTGCTGAATTAAAGATTCACTTCCAGGCAGGATGCTATTACAGGTGGTAATAGCTCTTGTTCCAGTACAATAATCTCTTTGCATCGGTAGCATCAATAACGCTATTAACTGGAAGGCCAAGAGATGGCGCTGTGAGCCCAGAGAAAGAGAAGGCAGCAGGACCCTGCGCTAACTTTGCACTGATCAGGGGCCACTACACGCCAGGCTGCCTGGGATTTTCCTGATTTGCTTCCTCATGGCTTTAGAGGGTTCTTCAAACCGAGAATAAATGGAGATTGAATTTAGGCGGGGGGGGGGGGGTTCTACCACTAAGCTATACCCCAGCCCTTCTATTCTGAGACAGGGTTGCACTAAGTTGCTGTGCACTGTCTGGAACCTGCCATCCTCCTGTCTCGGTCTCCCGAGTACAGGGATTGTTGGAATGTACCACCACGCCCAGCAGGGATTTCTTTTGTATCACTTAGTGTGGGCCATCTTGTCTGCATAGTCTCCTATTTTGTTTCCCCGATTGTTCTCCAGCCCCCTACTATCTGTTCTCAGAACCCAGTGTACCCCAGATTCAAATGCCCACCACCTTCCCAGTTCCTGCCTTCCTATGCCACCTTCATTTGTTTCTGGATTTTTTATGGCACTGCAGTGGGGATTGAACCCAGGGGCATTTTACCTCTGAGCTCCACCTCCAGCCTTTTTCATTTTTTGTTTCGAAACAGGATTTTCCTAAATTGCTGATGCTGGCCTCAAACCAGAGATCCTCCTGTCTCAGCCTCCCAATCTGACCCCCCGTTTTTATCACCCATCCCTCCTTGTACATTTTGGATCCCTGGCATGCA